>NC_030858.1:20018282-20020794 GCF_000208745.1 Theobroma cacao | reverse complement strand
GAAATTGTGATTTTATAAAATGATTTTATAAATTTTCTAAAAAATTGAATACTGGTTTTGAAATAGAGTAATTGGAGACTGCCTACTTGTGTTGCAAATTTATGGTTTTGAATTGAATGGCTTATGACAATAAATGAGCATGAATGGCTAAACTAATTTTGGTGTTAGAATTATTTATACTGTGTATTCAGCCTTTAGAGGCTAGGTTGCGATAAATTGCCATGTCATATTAGAATGAATTTTATTGATTGGTGGATTATATATTAATTATTCACTGCAGAGGGCGTTCCGTGGACCAGCCTATTAAAGGGGCACGATAAACTCCAGTATATTCTTACTTGGAAAGGAGAGGCGCGTAGGGTATCTCCTGGGATAAAGCTTAGGGTTCACTTCACGCCAAACCACCACGTGAAGGGAAACTCAGCCAACGCCAAGGAACGGCTGTATTTTTCTCAAACTAAAATATATTTTAAGTGTATACAAAAATTTTAACAGCCTTGGCGGACTCGGTTGGATACCGTGCGCAAGGTATCACCGAGTATGAGTTTTGGCACGAGCCAAAGTTTTAAGAAATTCATAAGCCAAGTTGATTACTCGATTTTTATGAATTGATTTTATTTGGTTGAAATGAGTTGAAAGGTAATGGAATTACAATATGATGATTTATTTTAAATGTCTCCATTTACTCGACTTTAGATAGTTTAGATGGTATCTGTTTACTCATTGTGATTTTATAATCTCACCACTCTCATTTCCTCACATTTCAGGCTTGGGGAATTCCATAGTTAGCTGACTTTGACAAGGACCTTCATTTGGACTCGAATAGGTAAAAGTTGTAGGTTTCCAACTTCCGATGCATTTTGGTTAAATGTGGGCCCACGTGTCACTGTAAAAGAAATTTTATGCTTTGGCTATTTGCTTTATAGTATATTTGAATATAATTAACTTTTACGCTATAAGAATTATGTACCGATAGTTTTATGAAAATTATTTTACAAGAAAATAGTTTATTTTATTGAATATTTTTATTATATTCAAATGGTCAAATTTTCACTTCAAATGAACGTTTTAGATACTTAATTTGTTTTCAAATCATTAAATATATATTTTCTACTTACCTACTACATTTTTAGCAAGTTTTGAGATTTTCAAAAAAAAAAATGAAATGACGAAAATGTCCCCGTGAGCCAGAAAACAAAATGTTATGTTTTGATTTGGAAATGATTTGTAATCCCTTGAATTTTGATATTTGATAACTATTGCTCACCGGGGAAGTGTGAAAGCTGATACGAGAGCCTTGCGGGGTTTGGATCGGCATTCAGGTTAAAAAATGTCTGTCGAGGCCTCGCGACGGTTGTCACGAGCCCGATGGGGAGTTTCAGGTTGTGACAATTTAGATTGGTATCAGAGCATGGTTTAAAGATCAAAGATTTTGGTTTTAAAGCTTTGGATTTTAAAGTTTTTGATTTTAAGGTTGTTTTAAGAAATCTTCACTGACACTGCGTGGCCCCAAGTCCAATTAAGTTAAGATAAGTTAAGTTAAGTTAAGTTAGGTTAGATTGAATAGAATGTATGCATCTACATATAGAAATCTACCTACTTTTGAGATGCATAAATAATTAAACAATTACTATTTGATTGCATATAGGTTTTGAGGTGCACTAGTGACATACACATCATGTCTAGAAGAGGTGGTAGTCTCGATACCTCTCATAGTGCTAGCGAGGGATCTCTAGATTCTACGGCTAGAAGCAAATGGCACCTTGATTTAGGTGATTCGGAAGGTATTCCATCCCGAATTCCTAATAACAGAATTCCTCTGAACGTAACAGAATGGGTCCATAATAAGGAAAGCTTTGAGAGTAGCCAGAATTTTGAAAGTGAGAGTGGCTCCAATATTCTGAAAACTGATATAGATTTCCTTTTGAAACAATCCGAAGAGTACCATAGAGAACATACGAGGAAGGCAATTGCAAGGGAAGATATTCATCTTAGGAAGGGGGTGAACGTTGTACGCCATTTTCCTCCGGATGTGGAAGAAATGCTGCACCGGTGAGTGCCGAGGAAATTAGGAGAAGACAACAAGCCTGGATTGAAAAGCAAAGAAAAAAATCTCAGGAGGAGGAAAACCCGGAAGAGGATCTTTAAGAGGACTCGGAGTAGAATCTTTCAATAAGATCAGATTAAGATGATGATCCCAAGGACATGTAATATTTTCATAGGATTTTACACTACCTTAACTCTAAGTAGATGTTGTGTAAAAGAGATAATAATGATCTGTACAAAGAAGTAAAAATAGTTTGGCTTTTAAAAGTATATGACTAGAATGTATTATAAAATGGTTGTTTAAGTAACTGAAGGTATATGGGAATCTTTAGTATGATAGGGATAAATTGGTAATATAATTATTGAGGAAGGTTATAGAAGGAAGCAATAAGGTTATAAATGACATTCGGAATGGATAATGTGATTACGTTAATGATTGTAATTTAAGCATGAAGGGGATTATTCA
>NC_030858.1:20011307-20014238 GCF_000208745.1 Theobroma cacao | reverse complement strand
ATGCTTTCATGAATTCTATGGAAAAAGGATTTAAAAAGATAAATTTTCATGTTTTATGAATAAATGAGTTTCTAATGAAATTAAATTATAAATTGTTTTGAAATTAATAGTGATTTTTAAAAATAGAGTACACGGAGACTGTTAATTGTGGCAATTTGATTGTTTAAATTAACTGGCTTATGATAAATCGAGCATGATTGGCTAGTTGGAAATTGTATTGAAATGCGAATTGTTTGGTTGCCTTGAAAAACTGTGAATTACAAAATTGCCATATCATGTTATTGAGTTTTATTATATGGTGGATTATATATTAATTAATCACTGTAGTAGGGGGTTTCTGTGGATCAGCCTTTAGAGGGGCACGGTAAACCCCATTATATTCTTACCTCGAACGGAGAGGCGCATAGGGTATCTCCTGGGGTAAAGTTTAGGGTTCATTTCACGCTAAACCACCACGTGAGGGGAACTCAGCCAACGCCAAGGAACGGCTATGTTTTCAAAACAAAAACATGATTTATGTTAAATGTGAATTTTAATAGCCTTGGCGGTCTCGGTAGGATGCCTCGGCCAAGGTGTCCCCGAGAATGGATTTATGGCACAAGCTTAGATTTTTATGAGATTCATAAGCCTTTTTACGTATTTTGAACGAGATGTGTTCTAATTGTATAACCCAGTTTATGATGATTTACTTTATTGCCTCCATGTACTCAACTCTAGATGTTTATGATGATGTCTGTTTACTCATTGGGATTTTATAATCTCACCACCCTCATTTCCACCCATTTCAAGTTCAGTATAGACTGTAGATAGCTGATCTCATCGAGGACTACAGTGGGATCTGCATTTTCCAAACCGTAGGTTCACAGTCTTCTTTACTTTTGTTTATTCGGGGGCACTCTTGTTATTGTAAATTAAATTAAATATTTTGGCTTACTGTATTTAAGTATGTATAAATTTATTTAGCTTTTACACTATAAAAATTATTCACGTATAACTCTATAAATATTGTTTTATAAGAAAATAGAATATATTACTTAATATTTCTTTTATTTTCTTATTATATTCAAATAACCATAATTTCGTTTTAAATGAAGATTTTAGACTTTTAAACTCATTTTGAATATGAATTGTGTGTTTTGTACTTGTATATTACGTTTTAGCCAGTTTCAAAATTTTTGAGAAAAATGACCAAATTACCCCTGTGAGACGAAAAATTAATATTTTATTTGTTTAAAGTTGGAAACAGCTTAAAATCTTTTAGAACACGATATTTGACAGTGGTTGCTCACAAGGGAATAGAGAAACTGATAGTAAAGCCTTGCGGGGTTTCGGGTTGACATTCCGGGCAATAAGTGTCTACCGGGACACCGCGGCGGTTGTCAAGGGCTCGAGGGGAGTACCGGGTCGTGACATGCTTAGTGTCTCGATATAAGAGATCATGGTTGTGAAAAGTATTACTGATCCGGTTCCAAAGGATGATAATTGCCATAAATAAAGCATTTAATTGAACTGAAGGTGAACGAGGTAAATAAATTAAATGTCCCCATAGAAGGAACAAGGAGTAGGATCATAGAAGGAGATTGATAATGCAACATCGACGGGAATTCGAGGACGAATTCTATTTAAGTGGGGGAGATTGAAATACCCCATACTTTGATATGGTGATAAATAAAGTTGATCAAATGCAAATTGAGATCAATTAAAATGTTTAGAAGTGATAAAAGAAAAAAAGAGTAGTTTAGGATAAAATATTTCGCAAGTGAGAAAATAACAATAAAATAATAATAATTTTATCGGAGGAGAATTTGTGAGATAAAAGGCGATTTGGAAGTCAAGTGAGGCATAATAAGGTATTTTGGGTACCAAGGAGATAAGATAAAATTTGTAGAATAAAATAATATTTTATTAATAAAATAATATTACAATATTAATATTTAGCCTGATGTCGAAATCAGTCATGAAGAAGGATTATATGGTTGATCCAAGTGGGGGAGAAGATGACAAGCCCGACTCTATAAAATATTTGTCATGACATACATGTGATGGATAGCATGTTTACATGCTAAGAGAGTCGAAAAATTTACAAAAGTCGGTATTGTACCTAGACGTACAACAAAGTTGATTTAAGCCTCGAACTAGATCAAATAGAGAATTCATGATGAAATTAAGAATTTTAAAGACCCAGAATGGTTTAATATGGTGATTCGGAGTTCGAGGATCAATTTGGAGTCAAATCGAAATTTTCGCTAACTAGGGGCAAAATGGTCATTTGTCACCTAGAGACAAAATGAGAATTTTAGAAAAGATTTTTTTGGCCCTATTTGACTTATTGGAGTAAGATTTGAGGTTTATAAGTGAAAAATTTTAATTTCGGTATAATTTGGAGTAAAAGGGTAAAATGGTAATTTTACCACCTCAGGGGCAAAATTGTAATTTTCCACCACCAGGACATTTTTCCAGCACATGGTCTTCCTTTATCCTCATTTTGACCATTGACTAATTGTGTGGTGGAGATAAAAGGATTAAAATTTTAAAATTTTAAAAATGAACCAATAAGAAAATGCCATGTGTCATACCTTTATTATTTTATTTTTTCTTTAGAAAAAGGCATAAATCAGCCCATTTTCTTCATATGGCCGGCCAAGCAAGGAAGAGAGAGAAAGAGAGGAAGAACAAAGGGAAAAACAAGAAAACCTAGGTGGAAATTCAAAGAAAAAGTGAAGAAATCAAGGAAACAAGCTAAGCAAGTTAAAATTTCTTTTGTTCTCCTTGATACCTAGCTTACCCATGCTTTTGTTCTTGATTTTCATGGTTGAATATTGAGTTATTATGATGAATTCAATTCTGAAAAATGGGTTAGGAGAGAGAAAATTGTTAGATTAATTTGATTTTAAGTTATGTTAGTGTTTTAAGTTAGTTTAGCATATTTAG
>NC_030858.1:19946854-20008084 GCF_000208745.1 Theobroma cacao | reverse complement strand
ATATTGAACATAGACATTGCAACTATTAATTCTAGGAGTTGTTTTGTCATCAATAAAAATAAGAGATAGAAATGTTGACTCTATATGTTTTTTATGATAGCAAAATATTCTCATTCATTGATGTTTAATTATATTGTTTAAGTGTGCAGGAGAAAGCTTAAATTCATTAATATATTTAGTATATGAAAGCAAGTCAAGATGCTTTTGCAGTTGCAAAATCGGTTAATTGGTTAAATAAGCAAAGAAGAAAGAGCTTTAATGAAGACAGACTAGTCCTAACTGGTTAACACAAGATTTAATCAGTTAAGCGGGTGCTGGATACAAACAGAAGCCTCTTAGTTGGATACTGAAGGGTGTTAGTTAGCTAAAATTCAAATTAGAAGTTGGCGGGCTCAAGAGGATTGAGAGACAGAGAAGACTTAGTCGACCAAGAAGTAAGTTAGTCGACTAAAAGCCTACTGCCGGAAATCTGGACTTTAAGATAGAAACAACTTAATCGACTAAGAAGGAAGTTAGTTGACTAAGAGCTCACTGCCAAAAACTGGGTTCAGAAGATAGAGACAACTTAGTCGACTAATAGCGCAGTTAGTTGACTAAGATCATTCTGTCAGAAAATTTGAATTGAATACTAGAAGACAAAATAACGACTAGAAATGGCTAGTTTCTGTCTCTAATGGCCAGAATTGATTTTGCAAGTATTTAAAGCCTTTCCAATAGTCAAAAAGAGGAGAGAGAAGTTATCCAAAGTGATTTTGAGCTTAGAAGACCAAAAACCTTCTCTTTACACTTGTATTTCACTCTCATCCTTTGAAAAAGTGTTTGAGCTTAGCTTTGTACATCTTAGATCAGTTAGGTGATCAATTGTACTTCATCTTTTCTTTATTTCTTGATTACTTAGAGTGTGCAAGGCACTCTAAGGGATTTATTCAAGCTTGGATTGCTTGATTGAGTGTATATGTTCTAACTTAGCCTTGAAAAGTTAGTTGTTGGGTTTTGGTTGATCCCGTGAAAAACCATTGTTATAGGTTGTGGTTGAGCCTTTGAAAAACCACTTTGGGTTTTGGTTGAGCCCGTGAAAAACCATTGTGAAAGGTTGTGGTTGAGCCTTTGAAAAACCACTTTAGGTTTTGGTTGATCCTGGTAAAAACCGTTGTGAAAGGTTTTAGCTAAGCCTGGTAAAAGCCATTGTAAAGCTTGGTGAAAGCTTGATAATTTCACCGTTCTTAGTGGATTGTTTGGAAAATCTTTGGTTGAACAATCAAGGTAGTAGATGTAGGTCTTGGACCGAACCACTATAAATAGTTGTGTGTTTGTCTGTTCTATTTTCAATTTTTATTCATCTTTAAGTTCTTTCTTTTATTGTGCATGTCTCCAATTACAGGTCAATTTTTGAAAGAGTCAAAAAATGCTATTCATCCCCCCTCTAGCACATTTATTTGGGACAAACAGATATAACCATAATCGACCCCATAAAGCTTATAGTCAACCCTAAGGCAATAAGCATGTGAAATCCAAGCTTTTATGAAGCCATAGTCGACTTTGAGAAAGGTAGTCGACTTCCCAAGGCCAGATGGCTGTTGCACACAAGTTTCAAAAGATAAACAGCTAGTTTCTTGCTAGAATTATTTCCAACGGCTCTAAATTTTTTCCAAGCATAAAAAGGACTTCTCCAACACATTTTAAATGTTGGAAGAGTGGAGAAAAAAATCAAATACTCAAGCATCAAATCGTATGAAGAAAAAGAGAAGAAAGAAAGAAAAACCAAGCTAAAGCAAGAAAAACACATTCCTCCACTTAGCTTTTAAGCTCTTCTTGAGCTGCAAATTCTTTGTACTTTTATTCCTATTCTTTACACATATCTTTGTACATATCATACTATTCCAACATTGTACTCACCTAGCAAAATCTATTTCTTAAAGGCATTGTAAAGGTTTTAGCTTAACCTTAAAAAGCTATTTTTGGGTTGTGCTTGCTCTCGTTAAAAGCCATTTGTGAGTTGTGCTTAATCCTAGTAAAAGGCATTTATAAGAGTTTAATGCTTAATCCCATTAAAAAACACATTTCTTTCAGTGGATTTTAAATTCCTTTGTGAGCCAAAAAAAGTGGATGTAGGCATTTGAAAAAATTGAACCACTATAAAATTCTTTTGTCATCATTTTTATTTTTGCTTTGGTATGTTGACTTGTGCTCCGACATACACTCTACACACATTGGCTTGGTTATTTACTAAACTTTTTCAACCATCATCACATGCATTTCTCTTATTTGATTTCACTTGAAAAATGTTTTAAGCATTTCAAAATTGATCATTTACTTGCATTTAATTTAGTAGTTTTGTTAAAAATTAACTTATTCATCAAAACCCTCACTAAAACCTCTTCCTCAAGCTTTGAAAACAATTTTTTTGATCTAGGATTGACTAGCATTCCTTTATAGTTTGAGTAAAACATCACTCTCATTTTTTGAAAGCCAACCACCAGTTTACAATGGACTATAAAAGTGCTATAGTCAACTATAGTTTCTTGTTGCTACCTATTCATTGAGCTTACATATCTAACAAAATTTATTCAAGAAAAAAATATCATTTAATTACATTATTTACGTATTTTTTACTTATGAATCTTTTTTAAACTTTTATCATTATTCAATAAAAAAATCTACTTAACATTTAATTTTGACATAATGCTTTAGAAAGTTATTGAATTACTCAAAAAAATTCAAATAAATTATTATTATTTTTATTACAATCAATCAAATCCTTGCATTTTTATTTTAAATTAAATACACTTTTATAATTAACAATTCATTATCTGTAATTGTCAAAAAACACTGACATAAAAAGTGAAATATTATGTGATTGTATCATCATACCATTCCATCATCCACTAAACAGGTCCACGTATCACGTTAACATCACGTAACATAAAGTGATATATAACATTGTAATTAATAAAAATTAATGAACCATTCTTAATAAGAACTTATTTAATCCAAAATAAAAATATAAATATTTAATTAAAAACAGTAAAAAAAATAAAAACTTATTCGAGTCTTCATGAATAGTTTAATGACTTTTTAGGGTAATGTCCATTTAATTTTTAATAATACACCAAGCAAAATTTATATAATAAATTCAGTACTTTTTTATATTAAAAATTGAAAACTAAAAATTCAGTACCTACTTTCTCAATGTTAAATTTTCTTCAGTGTATTAGAGTAACACGTTTAACTTTCACAACAAATTTCTGTTTAAAGAAAAACAAAATGCAGAATTATAAATTGGTACTTGAAGAAACAAATGCACACTTTGTAGAAGAAGCAATCAAGAACCATCTTGTGAGGGAATGTCATGGATCTGTCATGGATCTGTCATACCACCAATCATGCGAGCCAAAACCGTTATTCACAAATACTTTTGTAGCTAGCTCTGAATTCAGGCACTTGAATGTTGAAACTAGTTACTTGATCTTTCAGGTCACTAAGTCATCGTATATGATAAAAACGTGACATATCAAGTACCTGAACCACTGTAAGCTCCTATCTTCACAAGAAATTTGAAGCTTCATTTAGAAAAACCTTTCATCTGATGTTTCCCCATTTAGTTCATACTTACAAAATTCCAGCACAACTCTACAAGAAAGATAAATGCAACCACCAAAAAACATGTATAACAACTGCACATGTTATTTTGTTTAATATTCTCACAAATGATGAAAGAACCCCAAAAAAAAAAAATCTCTAGTGGCGTTTCATTTCCTGGAATATATTTGCAACTCTTGGGGATAATCTAGGGAGAAACTTGAACAACTGCACCCAAAATATGATTACAGGGAAAATTAATAACACAAACAGATCTTCAATCATACAAGAGCCTGTGTTCATGCTATGATAATCCATTTTATCTTCAAGTGAAAAGAAAACAAAGATAAGAAGGGAAACAAAGAAACCATTCTGACCAGAATTACAATTGTAAACTACAAACTATAATTATAATCTTGCTTTCTTATCCACCATAAACATTCTGATGTAGCCGAAAGGTTTAGGGCAATTAAAACTCAACAATTAGGGCTAGAATAGGATTAGAATAGGATTGGTTGTGTTGGAACAATAAAAAGATAATTGGGTTTTCAAAGAAACCTCTTGAATAAATATTCAAAATAACAAAAGATGATAATGATAATCTTCTACCTAAGATACTTATTTATAATAATTAAGATAAATCCTAATCAAATAATAATTTTAATCCTAAATAAAGTCTTAAAGTACTAAAATTCTAATAAATATAGGAAAAAGAATTTCAAACTAAATAAATAAAATAAAATCCTAAACTAACTAAAATACTAAATAAATTTCCATATGCGCCTGCATCAGTCCCCTCGGGTCAGAAAAGACTCGACTCCGACGAGTAGGCCTTGACATACTCCTCATAGATGTCGGGATCCACTCTTTTCAATTCTTCTTCTGCAATCCAAGTGCTTTCATTAGCAGGTTTACTAAGCCATTTCACTAAAAATCGTCTATACGGGTTCCCTCGTCTAGATCGAACCTCTTTTACATCTAGCACATCCTCAATAACTTCAACCTTAGCAATTGGAAGGTGCTGAATTTGAGCGTCTATGGTAGATGCAGTTCCATCACATCCATCAAATGGATACAAGTCCAAAATATTGAAAATAGGACTGATTTGTAACTCAGGTGGTAACTCAATTAAATAGGCATTTGAACTGATTTTCTTTAGCACCTTACAAGGTCCAAACTTTCTAGACTTGAGTTTGTGATAAGTACCCTTAGGAAATCTTTCTTGCCCCAAGTGCACAAGTACTTGATCACCTTCCTCAAATTCCTGCTTGCGACGATGTTGATTTGCTGTAAAAGAATATTCTGCATTGCTGGCCTTTAAAGCAGCCTTTACCTCTTCATGAATTTTCCGAATATGGTCAGCAAATAACTCTCCTTCATTACTCACTCTAGCTTCTTGTGGTAGGGGTACTAAATCTAGCACATGTTGAGGTTTTAACCCATATGCAGCCTCAAATGGTATCTTCTTTATGCTTCGATTGACAGAATTGTTGTAAGCAAATTCAGCTTGGGGTATGACTAAATCCCAAGTCTTTGGGTTATTTTGAATAAGACATCTTAACATATTACCCAAACTTCGATTCACAACTTCTGTTTGACCATCTGTTTTCGGATGGCAAGTACTAGAATACTTCAACTCTGTCCCCAATTTCCTCCACAAAGTTCTCCAAAAATGTCCCATAAACTTCACATCTCTATCAGAAACAATGGAAGTTGGAATTCCATGTAATCTTACAACCTCACGAAAGAATAATTCAGCAATATGAGTTGCATCAGAAGTCCTAAAACACGGAATAAAATGTGTCATTTTTGAAAAACGATCCACCACCACAAAGATAGAATCAAATCCTTTTGCTGTCTTTGGAAGTCCCAAAACAAAATCCATACTCAAATGAATCCAAGGTGCATCTGGCTCAGGTAAAGGAACATATAAACCAGTGTTTTGAGCACTGCCTTTACCAAATAAACAAGTTGGACATCTTTTCACCAACCTCTCCACATCTCGGCGCATTTTTGGCCAATAATAACGATCAGCCACCATTGCCAAAGTCTTGTCTCTCCCAAAATGTCCTCCTAAACCATTCCCATGAAGTTCTCTAATGATTTGCTCCCTTAAAGATCCTTCTGGAATGCACAACTGGTTACCTTTGAATAAATAATCTTTGTGCAACCTATAAGGTAAATTTTCAGCTTGTAATGAACCCTGCAAATCAGCTATTATCTTGCTGAAATAAGAATCAAAACTATACTGATTTTTAAGTTCTTCAAATCCTGTGACTTGAGTGCTCATAATTGATAACATTTTACATCGCCTACTCAAAGCATCAGCCACAGTATTAGACTGCCCAGATTTATATTTTAAAGAGAAATTAAATTCATTGAGAAAAGAACCCCACTTAGCATGTTGATTACTAAGCTTTTTCTGCGAATGCAAATACCTTAAAGCTTGATGGTCAGAATAAACAGCAAACTCACGATAAGCCAAGTAGTGCTGCCAATGACGAATGGCCTTTACCAAAGCATAAAACTCTAAGTCATAAGTTGAATAACGTCGTCTAGAGTCTGTCAACTTTTTACTAAAAAACTCTATAGGCCTTCCATCTTGACTAAGAACTGCTCCAATTCCTACATATGAAGCATCACACTCAACAACAAATAACTTCTCAAAATCTGGTAGTGCGAGAACTGGGGCTTCAGTCATCAAAGCTTTAACTCTTTCAAAGGCTTTTTGTGCAGAATGTGACCATTCAAATCCATCTTTCTTCAAAGATTCAGTTATAGGACTCATAATAGAACTAAAATTTCGAATGAATCTCCTATAAAAAGATGCCAAACCATGAAAACTCCTTACTTCTTTGATAGATGTAGGTGCTGGCCACTCTAAAATTGCACGAATCTTCTCTGGATCTGGTTTCAAACCCTCTGCAGACTCAATGAAACCAAGAAATACCACCTCTGGTTGCATAAAATTGCACTTTTTCAAGTTTATATAAAGCTGCTCCTTTTGAAGTACTTCTAAACTTGTCGTAAATGTTTTAAGTGCTTTTCCTTAGTGTGGCTATAGATCAAAATATCATCAAAGTAAACCACCACAAATGAATTCAAGAAGGGCTTGAGTACCTCTGCCATGACTCATGAATGTGCTTGGTGCATTAGAAAGGCCAAATGGCATCACCAACCATTCAAATAATCCATCAGGGGTTTTGAAAGCTGTTTTCCATTCATCTACATCCCTCATTCTAATTTGATGGTATCCGCTCTTCAAATCGATCTTTGAAAACACTCTTGAACCAACTAATTGATCAAGCATCTCATCTAATCGAGTAATGGGAAAACGATACTTGATTGTAATTTTATTTATGGCACGGCTGTCCACACACATCCTCCATGAACCATCTTTCTTAGGAGCTAACAAAGCTGGGCAAGCACAAGGACTTTTACTTTCACGCACTAGACCTTTCTCCAACAACTCCTCAACCTGTCTTTGTACCTCAGCTCGCTGCATAGGTGGCATTCTATATGCTGGCAGATTTGGTAATGCTGCTTCTGGTACCAAATCAATTGCATGTTGGATGCTTCGTAAAGGTGGTAGGCTTTTCGGCAAATCCTCATTGAACAATTCTACAAACTCCTTCAATAACTGTTGAATTTCTGTTGGATATTGAGGAGATTTACCCATCTGATCACTTTTTAAATGCTTACTTACCAAAGCATACATAATACCCATCTCACCACCTTCAGCTTCAAAATTTTCAACAGATAGATACCNATTTGATGGTATCCCCTCTTCAAATCGATCTTTGAAAACACTCTTGAACCAACTAATTGATCAAGCATCTCATCTAATCGAGAAATGGGAAAACGATACTTGATTGTAATTTTATTTATGGCACGGCTGTCCACACACATCCCCCATGAACCATCTTTCTTAGGAGCTAACAAAGCTGGGCAAGCACAAGGACTTTTACTTTCACGCACTAGACCTTTCTCCAACAACTCCTCAACCTGTCTTTGTACCTCAGCTCGCTGCATAGGTGGCATTCTATATGCTGGCAGATTTGGTAATGCTGCTCCTAGTACCAAATCAATTGCATGTTGGATGCTTCGTAAAGGTGGTAGACTTTTCGGCAAATCCTCATTGAACAATTCTCCAAACTCCTTCAATAACTGCTGAATTTCTATTGGATATTGAGGAGATTTACCCATCTGATCACTTTTTAAATGCTTAGTTACAAAAGCATACATAATACCCATCTCACCACCTTCAGCTTCAAAATTTTCAGCAGATAAATACCCAGTGATCTTGCTGATCTTGTTGTTTGCTGATTTCTTAATCTCTTCTCTAAGAGGATATAAAGTGTACCTCTTGTTATTCTTGTAGAAAGAATAGGTATTTGGCTTCGTCTTATGAACCATATCGTGATCATACAACCAAGGTCTACCCACAAAAATATGACCAACATCCATTGGCACAACATCACATAGGGCCTCATCATCCAAGTTATCTCCCATAGTAAATTTCACCAAACATTGAGTAGTTACTAGTACTTCGTGTCCCTTCTTTAGCCACCCAATCTTGTAAGGATAAGGATGTTTGTTTGTAGGAAGCTTTAATTTGTTCACTGCCTCTTTTGAAATAATGTTTTCCATGCTTCCTCCATCAATGACAAGATCACACACTTTACCTTCACAAACAACTCGTGTGCGAAAAATACTTCGCCTCTTCCAATCTTCTGCTTCCTCATTTACTGTTGTTGTCATTACTCTTCATACCACTAATGACTCACCTTGTGCAGGATAAACATCGATTTCCTCTACCTCCTCCTCATACTCATCATAAACAGGCTCTAACTCTTCCCCTAATTCTGCTAAGTTCACCCTTCGTTGTGGGCAAGCAAAAGAAGTGTGCCCCTTTTCCCCACAAGTAAAACATTGAATATGGGAATTGCTGCCTCCTTTATTTGTAGAAGAACCAGAACTGTTTTGTCCTCCATAAGGCATTATACTCTTGCCTTTATCATTCTTTTCAACATTGGTTGCACCTCTATTAGTTTTATTGATTGTGGCAGCCCCTTGATAATTTTGTTGGGATGTTGGATAACCTCGTCTTGCTTCAGAATTATTTTGCCAATGGGTGCCATATAAAGGCTTTCTAGCACCATAGCGTAAAACCCGTTTTTCTGCTGATAGAGCATATTGACGAGCATCTTCAATGTTGTATAAACGAACTACTCCCATCTCGTCTCTAATAGAATGATTTAAACCAGCAAGATAACGAGAAGTAATTTGTTCGTTACTCTCAGCTAACCCAACCCGAATTGATAAGTTATTGAATTCTGATGTATACTCTTCAACGGTCATGTTATTTTGCTTTAAACAATGAAACTTTTCATATAATTTTATAGTATAATCAGCAGGTAAAAATTGTTTTCGTAATTTGCTTTTCATGTGCTCCCAAGTACTGATTTTAAGCTTACCTTGTCGTGCACGTTGCTCTTCAACTCTCTTCCACCATTGAAGTGCAGTACTCTTTAATTTCAACTTTACAAATAACACTTTCCGATTTTCTGTCATGGGTTTCCATTCAAAGTAATTTTCCAAACTAGCTTCCCAATCCAAATATTCTTCCGCATGAAATTTTCCATGAAAATCAGTTACTTCGATCCTGATTCCTCCACTGTTTAAATCAAGAGCATGTAATAACCGGCCTTCCAATCCAACTCTTGTCGCTTGATTTGCGGGTCCATCTTCATGAAAGGGGTTCTCGTTCTCAAATTCGTCATCATCCTCGAGATCGTGAATCTCAAGGGGGTTGTGGTCACCTTCCGGATTCTCCATTCGGGCTTCCACTGGTTCCTGATGCTGCAAGGCTTGCACAGCCCGGGTCAAGTCATCAATCATTCTCCGCATCTCTGCCAACTCAGCTTGTTGGGGTTGATTGCCTCTACCTCGACCTCTAGCTCGACCAACCATAATCTCCTAACTCAAATCCTTATAGGATAGTAAGATCGTTTGCTCTGATACCACTTGATGTAGCCGAAAAGTTTAGAGCAATTAGAACTCAACAATTATGGCTAGAATAGGGTTGATTGTGTTGGAACAATAAAAAGATAATTGGGGTTTTTCAAAGAAACCTCTTGAATAAATATTCAAAATAACAAAAGATGATAATGATAATCTTCTACCTAAGATATTTATAATAGTTAAGATAAATCCTAATCAAATAGTAATTCTAATCCTAAATAAAGACTTAAAGTACTAAAATTCTAATAAAGATAGGAAAAAAAATTTCAAACTAAATAAATAAAATAAAATCCTAAACTAACTAAAATACTAAATAAATTTTCATATGCGCCTGCATCACATTCTTTCTTTAATATACCGCTTAAGATCACCAAAATACGAACATATGAAGGCCAACCAAGCATTGTTTTCTTCAGATTACTTGTACCATTCATAGTTTGATCATTTGAATTAATCCTCTTTTGATCTAAGAAAGCTAAATTGAATTCAGCAAGCAGCAATAGTAAGAAGCTAGATTCTTAACACCATTTATCATAAGTGTGAATCTTGACCTACGAAAAGACTACATGTCCAGAACAAGCTCGCCATTTTTTCGTACTTCAGCTTTTATGAACTTTTTAAAGTGTTTATAGGCCAAAAGAGGTCACTGTATGGTGAAGTGGCATAAATTAATAAGGTCACTGATAAGGAGCCCAAAGTAATACATTTCCGTGTCTTCTTAAGGTTTTGTAGCCATCATTCATTATAACAATAATATAAATGCAAAGATTTTGTTTGTAAAACATACCCAAAGCTTCACACATGCATCAGCAACAACTGGAATCAGACAGACAAAAACGGTTATAGCAGACTGATCAACTTGCAGTCCATAATGCTCAACAATTATCTCTAACAAAGTCTGCCAACCAGATTCAGAATGATACCTGCAGATATGCCAGTCATAAGTTATAGTATAGAAATTAAGAAGTGCCACACACCCATGTTCTATAATTATGTTTCTTTAGTATAGGACGGCAAGTTTGGACTCAAGAATCCTACTTGGCAATATCTGCAGTTCTATATAAAAATTAAGACAGAGTGGAAAATTTTTTAAAAAGAAATTATAATTAATACCACACATTCAAGGAATTTTACCAATTGATAGAGACCAGAAGTAAAGATCAACTCATTTTCCAATTTTAATCAATATTTCAAGGAGGCATGAGTTTACATTCTTTTGATTAAGATTTGACCATTGTTTATCTAATAAGACCTGAAGTTATATAAAAAATATATACTCAGATCCAATCTCAAATCGGAAAAAAGTAGAATTTTATTATCTCTCATCAGAAGCTACTTCTATTTAATTGTTTAAAACATTCAACATTAACTAAGTACAATAAACAATAATTAAGTACACCTTAAGCAATGATAGAAGCACATTACCCTAAAAAAATGTCTGTAATCAGTATAATGAGAAATGCCTTTCCAGTATCTGAAATATTACTTATTATTTTATAACCTGCAAATTTCATCAAAGCTACCTACAGGAAGTGGTGAGAAAAATTAGAAAGAAATAGGTGCCTGGTAAAAGTACAAAACATTTGGATGCATACAGAAAGGTAAGGTAAAATTTGTAATACATCCTTCTGCAAGAACAATAATCTGGATAGACATAACATTCAGCAACACAAATAATATTTATTTAACTAAGCCACCATAAAACCTAAGAATAGTATTTCTAATAAACTGAATTATTCATCTCTCATTTTCGGCCTACATAGAAGGTTGAATTTTATAATTTTTCAAGACTTTAGTGCATGCTTATACGTTTCTTGAGCTAGAAGCTAAGAAGCTTGCTTAACAACAATCCGTTGGCGAGTCTAAGGTTATTATTTATCCACAACAAATCTGATAAAACATAGTCTTTTTAACTATTTACCTGCAATAGATCCTATAAAACATAGTCTATTTGTTAAAACAGGAAAAAAGTAAAATCTCACACAGTGTTTGCCACATACTAGACTTTAATAGCTTTTCAAAAAAAAAAAAATACTAGACTTTAATGAGCAGTAATGATGCAGGACATTCTTTGCTAGAATGTCTATTCTAAGCATAAATCTACAAAGTAAGATTTAATCTAATTTGTAGACTTATTTGATTGGTTTATTTTATTGGACAATATATTTGTGGGCTTATTTTATTGGCAGTTAGGTGGCTTTCTTTTCCATGGCTTACTACATAGGTTTTATGAAGCTTTGTATGTGTGTTTGTGTCTCTGTGTTTTCTTAACTTGGAAGTTAGGTTTTGGTTATAGGTACTTTTTATGTTTAGATTTTGAATTGAGAAAACTTAACATTTGAGTTCATGCAGTTGAAATACTTTGGTTATTAATGAGTGTTAACTTTTTGCAACCTAGTGCGTTTTCCATCAGATTTATAGTATCTACGCAAGCATACCAGTTTGTTCTGCTAAAGTCAATGCTATTAGGGAGAGGCCTGAACCTACCACTTCTGAGGCTTGTAGTTTTCATGGCTTCGCTACTTTCTATTGGCAGTTTTAGGACATTTAGCATTATCACAAATCCTATTACTAAGTGTCCTAAGTAAGGTGAATTGCAGTGGACCCCTGTGGCTGCTACTGCTTTTTTAGATATTAAAAAGAGACCGATTAAGGCCCCTGTATAATCGCATCTGGATTTTCTGATGTCTTGGAAGTAGCATGTGATGCTTCTGGGATAGCCATAGGCAGGGCCTTAAGTCAAGGAGGTCATCATATAGCCTTCTTTAGTGAGAAACTGACAACCTAGGCAGAGGTACTCAACGTATGAAAAAGAACTTTATGTTGTTGCCCAGTCTCTTTGTTACTGGAGTTTCTATTCACTGCCCATTAAGTTTGTGTTGATCATTTAGCTTTGAAGCTTCTTCAGTCACAAAAGCACCTCAATCCTAACTGTCCGGAAGCGTAGAGTTTGTAATTGAATATACTTTTGTTCTTCAAACATCAAAGTTGTTGATGGACTAAGTAATAGGAATACTTTTAAGCCTGCTATACTGCCTTCTAGTAATCTTGCTGGAACTCCACTGCACAGGTACCATTGTTTCCACCTAAAAAAGGAGGAGATTCCAGCTGTCTTAAATGAGGAGACTGTAGTTTCTACTAATGGTTGTCTACAATGATATCTAGTTCAATGGAAAGGTCGCCAATCTCAAATGCTTCCTGGATTGCTGCTAATGAGTTTTGCAAATCAGATTCTAAGCTCATTGAATGGCATTGGCAGTCCAACTCTCAGGAGTTGAGTTCTTTTCAACCGGGGATGGAAGACAATCTTGCAAGTTTTTGGAAGAATGCCTATTCTTGGCATAATTTTAGCAAATATAATTAATCTATTTTGTGGGCTTATTTGTTTTTTTTTTTATTGGACGTCATTTGGTATTTAGGTGGCTTTATTTTCCATGGGTTTAAGATAACACTTAGGCTCATATATGTAGGTTTTATTAAACTTGGAAGTTAGATTTTGGTTATTGCTATTTTGACATTGAGAATTTGAATTAAGAAAGCTTCAAATTTGAGTTTATGCAATTGAGATTTTCAGATTACTAATGAGTGTTATTATTCTGAATTATCTGTTCTCTGTTAGG
This sequence comes from Theobroma cacao, assembly GCF_000208745.1. NCBI lineage: Eukaryota > Viridiplantae > Streptophyta > Magnoliopsida > Malvales > Malvaceae > Theobroma > Theobroma cacao. The sequence goes on along the minus strand of NC_030858.1, from coordinate 19,994,861 downwards.
CAAAGGTCAAGCCATAATGAGGGATACAAATTCCTTTACAAACTATTGCACTTAGTAAAAAACGAGAAATTTTCTTTTTTCAGTCTATTTCAATAGATAAATAGAAGAGAAATCAGCTTTCTAACATACAACATTTAAAAGAGAGCTGAGGGACAAAATAGGGAAAGTGATAAAAATCACCTTGTTTCAAACTGATGTTGTTTGGATTAAGTAACTTTTAATATATACCAAACATACATTTGTGTATACAAAAAACTAGAAAATTGATTTTGACAATCAAGACATCTCTAGTTCATGCTAAATTCTTTTGGGCACATGGAACATATTCAAACATAAGATATAACAGAAAATAGTTTTCAATTCAACCCAATTAGAAATATAAAATATTCTATAATGTCAAACCAGCATATCAAAACCACCTATATCAAATATCCAAATCCATGCTTCTTAACAATTCTAGCATCATTTTTAATCATGGCAGCTTACAGATCTTATTAAGCTTATCACAGCATGTAATGAGCTATTTTATCTGCTAGTTATTTGTTAGCTACTGCAACATCTTAAACAAACTACAGCCAAGATATAAGTATTCTTCATGTTCATTTCATAAATTAAGGCACATACATTATATTACATAGTCACTTAACCACACAAACTTCTCTTAAATAATAGAACTGATCTAAAACTTGTTATTATTACTTCGTAACTTTTTCTAAATTCAATAGTTAATTGATCCAACCATTGGATTGAATATCTTACTCAAGCAGATATTGCATGCCAAATTTCAAGTCCAAATATCTTGAAATATTTCAAAGATAGCCACTGACTTGAAATTTGCCATTCATGATAACCATAAATAGAACAGTAAATCTAATAGTTGAATAAAGGAAATAAAATGGTAGAAAGAATTATTGAATCGTTTAACAGCAACAAAATTGATTAATAATCCACAAATTGCATCAATAGAGAAAAAAATGCTTGATAAACATTAATAAACTCCTTGCACAAGTTACTTTCATTTAGTTCTCTCTGTGTAAGTATGTGTGTGCACATGCGCATGTGCACAAGCTAGAAAGCAAAGAATATAAGTACATTATATTTCCAAAGTAAGATTTTTTTTTCGCAGCCTCGAATTTTTGCATACAAAAATAAAGGAGACATACAAAACCATGCCATTATAGAGATATCAAGTTGATGAGCTGCACAATGGAATATGGAAAACAATGATAAAAAAAAACATTAAGAAATAAGGCTAATGTTTCGAAAATAACTTTGTATTTACACAAGGTCAACCATGAAAGCTACTTAACTTTTTTAAGAGCTTTGATAAAGAGATCTCACAGAAAATGATTTTTACTAAAGTAGAAAAAGCTTAAGATAAGTGTACTTATAGCATGTTAGGATGGTGGGAATGGCTATCCAGATCTATCCCAGAGGGAGAGCCTTTTCCAAAGATTGGTTCAATTTTTAATGGGGAATAGCTATCCAGTCCAACTTGGAATAGCTACACCCATCACCCCAGCCATTATTAACCCCTAGGGAATAGAGAGCACTATTTGTTTAACAGTTTATCCCTTGAGTATTTAATGAAATTGAGATCTTGTCCTTTAGACCAAAGGAAATTTTTGGCCAGCAACTATTCATTTACCAATGTCACCATTGCCACCAATCAAATTTGGCAACTTAAACCACCAAACGTGCTGTCAACAAATGGATATGGCTCATCCACGATAGCAAGCTAGAGAGGAAATTGAAAAATTAGAAAGGAAAAAGACAAGAAGAAACGAAGGAAACAAAGGTAAATGGATAAAGCAGAATAGGGGAAAAATAAAGGAATCGAGGAAGAAAAAAATAAGAGGAAGAGATGAAAGAAAATAAAAAGAGAAAAAAGGTTGGGACTCTTTTATTAAACAGTAAGATGGCACTTTTATATTTATTTTCATTATATTCCTTGAAATTATTCTAATGAAACAAACATGTTGATGATAATCATAGTCTAATCCATTTCGACGAACTAAACCATAAAATACATATTCGATCCATCTTCCAACACTACTACATTCCCATAAAATAACTATTCCATTCCCATTTTATTCATTTCACAAACCTAAGGTGGCCATAGAGAAATCCTTGGAAATTTCTTGGGAAAGAAAGAAGCTCTTCTTGCTGTATAACCAAATTATGGAGGACATGCATGATGAGGCAATTACTTGTGCAAGGACTCATGGAAGAATGATAGACTACTTTCCATTAGCAATATGTTTACACCAAGGATCAGTTCTGAGTCCTTTTTTTTTTTTCCCCAAGTCATTGATGAATTTACCAAGCATATTAAATATATTTCATCTTAGTGTAGACTTTTTCCTGCTAATATAGCACCAACACATGAAAACAGGAGAACTGTAGGATTCAAAGCTATAGCAAAAAACTTTCCTAATTATGGGTTTTCCACCCAATTGTTCTAAAACAAAGTATTTGGAATGCAAATTTAGTGCAATAGCAGAAGAGAGAAATGCAAATAAAGACAAGCTAAAACGCTGAGCAATTTCAATAACTTGCCACAATTATCTTAAGGGATGGATAGAGATGTCACTCATAGGATAAAAACTGGGATATATGAATTGGAATAGTGTTTCAAGAGTCTTGTGTGATCATAAACTTCCACTAAAACTTACAATGCATTTGGGTTAAGGGGAGAGAGGGGAAAAGAAAGGATGGGAAGGAGGGAAACATATACTTTTGCTTATGTGGAACTTGCAATAAAAGGAAAAGAACAGATACCGAACTCCCCTCCATTTCCCCTCAAATGCCAATTTTTCCAATTCCCCCACATTGAGGAGAAAGGAACGGAAAGGAAAAGATTAAACATATTTAAATATTTTATATTGTGATGCCTGTTATGCCCTTATGGTCTCAATCAAATTACAAACGTATATAAAACCTTTGTAAACTTTAACGTCAAAACCTAGTTGTGGCATCCGGATTGCTCTTGTTCAGTTGCTTGCAACAACTATTTGGCTTTCACACTTGATTCCTACAACTACTGCTAAGTATTTTGTCTTGTTAGATTTTCCCTTGCTTTGGTTGAAATCCTTTTCATTTTTCTGATCATTGTTCTTGCGGTCTTAAATGTTTTATATTTGGCTCATGAGTATGGAAGCCTTACCCTCAACCGTAGGGGGTTTGCATGCAAAAGAGGGATAAAGACAGTTTTTGTGGAACCTGATGCATTGGTGGAGTTTCATGCCCAATTATCTTTTAATGAATTACACACACACACAGAGACATGTATGTATGTATGTATGTATGTATTTATGTTGTGGTAATTCCAATCTTTATTTGATGTAAAATAATTACATTGTCCACTCCTTAAGCAAACAAAGGATTTTGATAATCCCTTCTCTTCCTTTCTCTTCTTCATTTTTAGCTATACTATAAAGGAAAGTATGTATCCTATCCTTTCCTTCAAATATCCCTTCCTTACCTTACTTTCCTTCCTTAATCAACTTGAATCAAACTTCCTGAGCATAAGATCTTTAAACATGCATAGTGGCACAATATGATCCATATAGCCACTACCACCTGGTGGAAGGAAGGATTAATTTGTTGTTGCTGCTTTTGTAGTTATTGTAGTTATAATATCAGTTTTTATGCTAATCTATGACTTATATGTTCGCAATGTTCCATCCATACAATGTCATAAACATAAGTCAACAAAAATAATATGTATTTAGAAAAAAGTATCCTACCAGAAAGAGAGAGAGAGAGAGAGAGAGAGAGAGAGAGAGAAGAAAGAAATAATTGTAAGGAAAACACAGACTTCCAGTCGCATTGAAAAAATATTTTTCATATTGGATTTTCATGTGACACATAATTTAGCTCAATTTGGCTAAACTCCAGACAATTTTTTTTATTGAAAAAAACAAAAAAAGGAAACTTTGTCAATCTTTGTTCCACTTACTTCTCTACAAGCAGGCAATACGTCAGCTTTCAAAAAGCCATGATTGGTGTAGGGTTAGCTACTTATAATATAAAAATCTAAAGGGAAACATTATTTTCACATAAAAATAGGGAATAATTACTTGGGAAAACAAATGAAATCCTACGTCTATTTGACATAAAATAAAGAATCCTTATGTTGATTGTTAGATCACGTTGACAATAGTCTGACAATATTTGCAAAATATCAAAACAGAAATAAGAAAAGGTCAAATGTGGGAATCCCATTATAGAGAGGCTGTAAAGGGGTACTTACCTTACTTTGATTGAGGTGTAAGAGAAGGAACAGTGAAATGCCGAATACCATATCTGACCATATGTTGGCAAATGCTTTACGATTCTCTAATCTGAACTCTTCTCGTAACTCTAACCTGTTGAAGCATTTAATTAAAAGGACAGCAAAATTTCGCTTTGATAAAATAGGGTAGTAGGGAATTATTTGCAGGAAAATTCTCAATTTACAATGCATACTTGACAATATTGTGCTTGATTAGACAAATTATAATGCATCAGTATAGCTTTCATATGTAAGATCAAAAGTGCATTTTCAGTTAATATCAGTCTGTTGGAAAGCCTTTACTCTGATGGATTGAAAGCCTCAAAAGTTCACATTGTATTAGGTGGGCATAACCTAATTTATGTATTTATAGTGTTTTTTTCCTACAAAAATGGTGAATTAGTTGAAAATTAATTTCTAGGGAATTTTCCTGGCTAGGAATGTGTGAAATTTTGAAATCAATTAACACTAAAAAAAGAGTTCTCAGCATTATAATATGATGGACATATATTATTATCTTTATATGTGCATGTTATAATTTTCTTTTGAAAGATGCATGCTGTAATAGCATACAAGTTATGTGTTCAACTTCATTTCTTTATTTATTTTACAGTCCTTATTCTTTGTTCACCTCTTATATTACTTCCTAGAAACCCAAAAGAATTTATGACCTTTAATTTGAGAAAAATTACATGTTTATCCTTTATATTCTCCCAATTTAGGTCATCCAAATATCACTTTTAACTTAACAATTTCTTGACCAGATGAACCAAACAATGAATTTTACAATTTTATTGGCAAAATTCCATAAGGACTTCTTCAATTGTGGGGTTTTAAAATGACGCATTTTGGATTATGCAATTCATAATTCAATATTATTACCAGAAACCTTAGCAAAGTGCAATAGTAGACTAATTGTTTCTTTCATCTATCAGTATAAAGACTTTTATTTAGGTTCCTACTAATAATCACTTGACTAGCATATTAGTTCTAGTAAACTTGATGGGTAGTGATTACAAAGTATATACTTGTAATCAAATGCAAATATTCTAGGTTCATCACAAAGGTAGAATTAATAGCCTATGCAAAACCTTTTTACAAGGATTGAAAAGATTTTATTTAGTTAGTTTTTGGTTCTTCCAATCCTGGTCTTTTGATCTAAACACCCTAATTAGTGTTCCAACTTTAAGTTCTATTCCACATTTGTTACTTTCTGTAACATTTTCTGCATCATTTTGATCCTAAGTTTCTATGATTTATACTACAACCCAGTCATTGACTATAGAGTATTTACTTCAAAAAGCATTAACGTTACCAAATTAGACATTTGCTATCACATTTATTTATCAGAATATTGATTGATGTGAATTGATAGTGCCTTTGTACAGCAATTGATTTTATCACAGCTCTGGTCATTGGCTATAGAATATAGTATTCAGTTCAAAGGGCAATGAGGCTAACAAAAAGATGTTTCTATTACATTTATATATCAGAAAATTAATTGGATGCATTCCAACAATGTCATGACTGAAAGGGCATTTCATTCATCCAATCAGCCAATCTTTCATAATATTCCCTGCATTCAATTCCATTCTTTATATTAGATTCGTGAGGATTTTAAGTCAACCTTGCACCTTTTCCACCAGTTTTACATTAAAATTTTGCCAGTAATCAAATAACAAACAGAGAAGAGAAAGAAGGGAAAAAGAAAATTAAAAGAAGTATCTCAGCCTCATTGATCTGTAGGCTTTCTATTTTAAGATAATTGCAGGCAAGCAAATTGCAGGCATACTCATGTAGATTGAAATGACAACTAACTAATGCATAAGATAACAAGCCTATAAATGACAGAATATCAAGTATTACTTCGTTAACAAGCAAAATAAAAAATTTCGGCCTCCAATGGAAAGGAACTCCTAAACTAGTATTATCAAACGAGCGGTGAATTACATGGTGAGATCTACTACCTAACATAGTGATGAAAGAAGAGCAATTTAAATGTTTCACAGCTATAAGTGGTCAGAGTTTCTAGGATATTGGATGACAGTATGCATTCTTTAACACATTCAATTGTTTTTAGGTTTATATACAATGAACAATTTTCATCATTAATTTAATGTTTTAAAATTAAGCTAGAGAGAGAGAGAGAGAGCACAAAGAATATGAGCTTAACAAAGGAGCATAAGTCAATGTGAATCTTACGCTTTATGCCGCAATTCCCACCAAAGTTCTTCATCAGAAAGAGGCGGAGATTTACCTATCTCCACCTCAAAACGGAATCTTGCTTTTTCAACCTTAAGTTGCTTAACCATTTCAAGCTTTTGACTTCTTCTGACATCAAGCATCTCTGCTGCCAGTGGCACAGTCTTCACATATCTAATCATGACAAAGCCTCTCATTTATTGTTTTGACCATTGCATAAAAGTATTTAACAATAAAATTCACTTTATAATTATTAAAACAAGGTATTAGCCAAATAAATTACCAAAACAGGATCATCTTTAAAATTCAAATTTTGTGATTATATAGATTTTTTATTTGCATCTAGAATCTGAAATTGTCTTCACTTAAACAAGGACCTTGCTCCTTCCTTCACTTAGAACGATGTAAAATAGATAGATAACTAAAGCCATTCCCAAGTTTAAGAGGAAGGATAGCCATGGATATACTGTTTCAAGGGGAAAAAGACTAGAATGGAAACACAGGCTTTAGTCATAATAATAAAATTTCCCATTCTTTTCTAGCATCATTTGAATGAAAATATTAACCATGTAAACTGGTACCAGAGTTTATACCTGTCCAAAAATGGCATAAGAACATAGTCATGAACCACAAAATCTAAGGCACAGGGTATAAGTACCAGTGCTGCCACAAACTTGGCCTGTCACAAAAAGGTATGAACAGCTTAGGCCATGGTCACATAAGTACTTAAGACTTAACTATAAGCAAGATCACCAAAGAACTTCATTGTAAGCAAATACAATTAAGAAATTGATTACAAGTTGGTATAACGGCCAAATCTATAACAAAAACTTCAGGATAAATGGAGTAGAAGTAGTTTTCTCCAGTGAATAAGGCCCACCAGTAGCCAAGAGAACGTTGGTTAATAAACTAAAATAATATAGTCATAGAGGCAGATAAACCTTGAAAACAACAAAATTTAAAAAAAAAAAAAAAGCTAATGCACAATCAAGATGAAACACATCAAATGTCAAAAGTCAGACTACACTAAATTATGTTTGGTAGGAAGGAAAAATGAAGGAAGAAGAATAGTGCTTTTTTCCTTCTTTTCCTTGGTTAAATCTAATGCTTTCCACCCCTCACCTCCCTTTAAATCTAATGCTGTCAAAAGTGAAACGTAAATATATTTTGTTCTTAAATTAATCATTTTATTTACAATTTTACTCCTACCTTGTTCCTTTCTCTCTATATTTTATCCTTCATACCAAACACAAACACAAGAAGCATAACAACTTTTCCTATCTCCTTTCACCACATTAGATAATGATGAATCAGCGAAAGTAACTAATTCAAATAGTGGCTCACCGAATTCAAGGAGGCATACCGAAAAACACGGTCCTCGTACAAGATATCCTCATCTTCCCTCCCAAGAACCAAATCCCTGACAGACTTAACCAAGCCGTTTCCTTTATCCTTCCCCCAATAATCCCCAAGACCATCATCATCACGGCCATCATCATCCCAATCTTTTGCAGCACTATGTTTATCATCATCCCCAACCACAATCCAGTCCTCCCACCTTCTGCTCTCCTCATTCCTCACATCCTCTTGTGCTTCCCTCAACTCTATTATGGCCTCAGCCCTCCTCTTCCATGCCTCAAATTTGTCTCCCTCTAACAACTCCTCCGACTCTGAAAACTCCTCCTTGCCTTCCTCCAGCATGTCGTCGTCCTTGAGACCTAGCCAATTCCCGTCATCGTCGAAAAAGAACCTTTGCCACCAGCTTCTTTTCCTTTTCCTTTTCTTAGAATAATTACTATTGTTGTTTGCAGCATTTGCGACGAACCCAGAAAATCTTTTCCCTTTGCAACTGAGATGAAAGATAAAACTCGATGGGTTACGCCAAGATACACAGAGTGAGGAGGCTTGGGGTAGGTATTGGTTGATCAACTTTAAATGGTCGCACAACACCATTGAAGTGCTCATTAAATAGCATTTGTAAAACCCCGCATCTTAAAACCTCTCATAAAACCCATCAAAAGGCGTTATCATATATTTGAAGGGTGTTTTCAGACTGAAATGTGAAAAAGGACAGAGTAGCTTGATAGGCGGTGAGGATAACCGTTTCGGACTATCTTCAGGATAGACATAATTATATAATATATATATATATATATATATATATATATATATANAAAAAAAAAATTTTTGATTTACCATTATTACCTTTGTTCCTTCAACAAGATACTTTGGTCTAATAAAACTAATTCTTTTTTCTAAAATATTTTTTGATTTCTTAAAAATAAAAAAAATCTAAAAAATAAGGAGAGAGAAAGAAAGAGTGGTTTTTGCATGAGTGTAATTGTAAAGAATGTGATTGTAAGCAATGTAATTATTAGAAAAAAAACATTTTAGGGTTTGATATATGAGGAAAGTGTAGATTAAAATATTGGGAGGATAACATTACAATATTTGGTTTATAAGCAGTTTATTAGGAATATGATGTTAATTTTCAAAATTACCTCTATATATTAAAATAAAAATTTAGTATGTTTATATGTTTTTTATTATAAATTTTTATATTGATATAATTTTTTAAATAAATTTTTCAACAAATAACCAAACATCAAACAAGACAAATCCATATTAATATTAACTAAAAAATAATTTTTATTTGTTAGTAATTTTAAAAATTTTAAAATATATTTTTATTATTATTCTTTTGAAAATTTCCTAAAAAATTAAAAATAGAAATAATTATTTTTTGAAACAAACCAAAAAAATTAAAAACCAAAATGAGAATTTTTTGAAAAAAATTGAAAGTAAAAAGGAAATATTTTTTATTTTAAAAGTTCATTAAAAATTACAAAGAGAAAATGATTTTTATAATTTTAAAAATTATGGTCTATTTTAGCATCCTAACTAAAATTTCTTAACTTTAATGATTAATAATAATAAAATAGCTCGAAAGAGAAAAGGAGGGTTTTTTGCAAGTAGGCATGGAAGAGGATGAGCAAGCATGGACTTTTGGCAACAAAGGTTTTAGGGCATAAGGATATGTGGACGATCATGTTAGCGTAAGCCTTACAAGCCAATCAATTTTGTGCTTGTAAAATATTATATTAATTAGTCATATTTCATGTTAAATACATTATGGATATTTTATATAATATATGAGATATTTCTTTATCCATGAGTTTATTTATAGAGAATTATAAGAAACTTATGTAGACAAAGTCTTTAAAACATAATGGTCTTACAAAAAAATTATAAAGGTTATAATTATGAGATTCTTATGCATTAAAACCTTATTCCTAAATATATTCTTGGTCATTATATTGTCAAGAATAAGAGTATTGACAATACTTAAAGACTGGTACATGCTAAGCCTTCTTACTTTGGAAGAAAGCAATCGATTTAATAGGTTGAAGTGTGTGAGATACTTGGGGATAGTATGTAGGTGCTTGTTAAGGAATAAGTTCACCAAATATGACCTACTATGAGAGTTCCATTTGATATTTCACTCAAGTGTCGATGGAAATACTTTTATGTGTCAGTAGTGTAAGTAATCCTTAAACTTGTGATATTAGGTCATCTTGTATGTGAATTGTCATGCTTTGATTTCACCCTTACGGGTTTGGAGGCGACCAGATGCCTAAGCAAGATGCTCTTGGGTATGGCATGAAACATGCAAAGATGAATGAGTAGTCCAAAAAGGATTCATCACCCAAGTGATTTGAAAGAGACATATCTCGCTTGCTCCTAACTTATATTAACAAAGTCTTTGGCCGAGGCGATCTTGATAGATCTTAATAGGTCAATATGAAGCTTTAGGACTAATATGGGATGTCATAAGTAGACATCATGCCATGCTTCATGACATATCTTAGATATTTGATGAAAGTATCGAATTACACTAAGATACTATATACTAAAAGGCTAGTCAGACCATATTAACTCTCCTAACATTTGGGTGGTTATGATATATTGCTAAATGCCACTCATGCTCAATACATATAAGTAATTGGATTAATTTATATTTATTACCAATATTTTAGGGGCCTAACGGGTCATACCAATAAAGTGACAATGTGAAATTAAACTGAGATTTGTAATCAATCGAAAACTTAGAATTTTCAATATGGATTTAATGAAATGGTTTAATTAAGTCTAAGGGTTAAATTGTAATTAACTAAAAGTTGGATAAGCAATTTAACCTAACTATAAAATACTTAAATGTGGATGCTGCATCATATGAGAAGAATTAGAGGTGAGAAAAACTTCACAGAAAATCAAAATAAAATCGTTTTTCTTTGTCATCTTTTCTACCAAAACTGATTCCTTGAAAAGTGAGATTTATAAAATCTTAGTCACTAACATCGCTTCATGACATACACATAATCCCAACCTTGAAGAAGGCTTTCATCTGTCACTTGTGTGGATCACTGTTAAAGTTTGGACACATGGACAACTTTGGTTTGTGATAATCGAACTTTGATGTGCAATCAAGAAAAGGGGTTATGACTTGTGATTTATTAAAATCACTATTAAAGGTATGATTTTGATCATTTACTTGTATGTATGAATGTTAATTCGATCAAATGCTAAAACAAGCGATCCTATGGAGGTTTTAGTGTTCTATGTTTATTTTCGTTGCGCTATTCAATTTTTATTATTAATTTTTTGAATTTCGTTCTTTTATTTGAACATGGTCGAAATCTAGCATTGGTATTAGAGCCACCTTGTATTTGCTTTTGATTAGATGATGTTTTAGTTGTTGTTAATATGAAGAAATCAGTTTTACCACAAAATCTTAATTCAAGTTGACATGTATGCTATAATTGTCAAAATTGTTTTGATTAATTTGAACATTTAATTCCAACAAGTTAATCATGATTTGAAACTTGATTTTAAGTATTTAGAAATTGATTTGAATCAAAGTTTTAGAGGCTCAAAGAATCGGGTTCAAAATGATTGGAATTGTTTTATACAAGTTTGAACTTGATATAGTGATATATCATGACTAGAAAAATCTTATTTCTTTTAAGGTTCATGGAGTTTGTTTTGAGCAACTTCCAGCCTTGAAATTATACTAAATTGTTTAGTATATGTTCTAGAAAAATCAGATTATGGCTATTCATGACAAGATTTCTTAAACAACCCTAATTTCTTAGTACATGCATTATCCAAGCATTAGTCAACTAAGGGATTTTTCAGCCAATATTTTGGCAGTCATGAAAGATAGTTAGCCGTCACTTTTGAGGTTTGAAAAGACTCCTTATGCCATCTCAATTGGTCTTGGTTTGGGAAACCTTGATCGATTAAAAAAAGGAAAGAAAAATTCATAAATTAAGGAATTTCGATTGTACAAGGAATGTAATTCCTTTAATGTCGATTTCTTCCATGATTTAAGAGATTGAATTTTTCCGTCTTTAATTAGATTAAATGTGGATATTAATCACCAGTAAATTCAGCCAATTAAATTTCTAAAATGGTTTTGGAAATTAGACATATTAGTTACCTAAAATGGTTAGGAAACTAATATAAGATAACTACTAAAAAGGTACAGTTACCTAATTGTTATCAAGTTCCTAAAAGTTAGGAAAATTAATCAAAATTGTTTGACCAATTAATTTAGATTGAAATGATTAATATTTAAATGAAAACTTAATTAAACCTAATGTGATTAGAATTTATCTTAATTAGATTAAGGTAAATGTTGATTAAGTAAAGGATTAAACTACATATGCCATGATTAGTAATTAAAAACTAAAGCATGTGTAATTTTAATATGTTCATGACATGATTATGGATATATAAGGATGATTATGGACTCAGACCCAATGTGATTGTGGATGGTTAAATTATTTTCATGATATTTATTTAATTAAATAAAGTATGCACATCCAACCTTATCTCTTAATTTTCTAGGTTAGTAAAATTCTTTCCTCACCTAATTCCTATCAAATGTAACGTGAGGTTTTTTTACTATAGATGTTATTAGTTACATCGAAGTGTAAACTTAAGTTTAGTTAGGAAATTATTTTGTAACTCAAACATAGAGATATAAAGGCTCCATGAAGATGCAAGGAGATTACAAGCAAGCTTAGAGAAGACTACATATGTAATCACTTAGGATTTGACCAACTAATTTCCTTCAATGGTTCAAGGAAATTAGATTAGATAATAGTCCATAAACATCCTAGTAGTATATATGCAATAGATTTATTTTATACAATATTATATATGTTATGCATGCAAAAATTGATGAGACCTAAATAACAAGATAATGACAACAACAAAAGCCTCATTAAATATTGGGTCACATGCACGGCATGATCAAGTTGCCTTCCACCATATAGTAAGATAAGTAAGCTGCTATTTTAATTTAAGGCTTGTTGAGTCACTCATCGCCAAACTTTTACACAAGTATGTTTGAGTTAGGTGGATTTTACTCAACTAATACTGTGTCGTTCAGATGTGTTACACTTGACCACATAACATTAAAGGCATAGTTAGGCGAAATGCATATGATGCATTTAGACAAAGAGTTGTCACCTAACCGATCTGGGAGTTGCATGGAAATGCAATTGATAAATTATGTTATCTACTCAATTATGTTTATTGTGATTTGTTGAGTCACTCAAGGTTGCAATAAGTTGAAAGGGATCCCAACCCACTAGAAATGCCTAGTAGAGATTTTCATGTAACAATGAAGGCTATTATTACGAAAAATTAGTGGGAAAGCCATTGCAAGATTTAATACCTAGTCTTAAATTGGTTAATAACATGAATGACTAATACAAATACTTTTTCTATAGTTATAGGTTGTTGTAATGGGTCTAATGATAATTGCTACTTTGCTTGGCATACTTGATGACATCAGAGCAAAATCTTCAGATTGGTATATCACCTTGAGAAAAGTTCTCAATAAATGGAAGGGTGCAATCTTGACAAGTAAAAAGATAACTTTAAATATGATTCAGCTTAACCTTTCTACTGTTAATCCTAAATCTTGGATAATAGACTCAAAATGTGGATCACATTTATGTACTAACATAAAGGCTTTAAGGGATAGTAGAAGGCTTGGTAAAAATGGCTTAGTCCAAAGAGTGGGCAATGGTGCAAAAATTGTAGTAGTTGCCATTAGGACTTGTGATCTCATTTACCATCAAGCTTAGTGCTAAAACTAAAAGAGTGCTACTATGTACCAACATTAACTAGAAACATTATTTCAGTTTCATACCTAGCTAAGAATGATGATTTCGAATTTAATATGGAAAGCAATTGTTGCACTGTCATTCTAAATGATATCTTTTATGGATCTGCAACATGTCATAGAGAACTATATGTTATGGATGTTGATAGCCCAATGCTCTATATAGATGTCAAGAAAGCTAGAGAAGATAATCCAAGTCAAACCAACATCTGACATTGTAGACTTAGTCATATCAATGATACAAGGATAGCCAAGTTATATAAATAAGGCTATCTAGATCCATTTGATTATGAATCATATGGAACCTGTGGATGTTGTCTTCTTGGTAAGATGACTAAGACTCTTTTTATTGGAAAAGGTGAAAAAGCAAGTGTGCTCATAGGGCTAATACATTCGGATGTATGTGAACCCTTAAACACACCAACTAGAGAAGGTTATTTGTATTTCATTAAGTTTATAGATGACCATTTTAGATTTAGTTATGTGTACCTAGTGAAGTACAAGTCTAAAGCTTTTGAAAAGTTTAAAGAGTTTAGGGCTAAGGTTGAGAAACAAATTGGGAAAGAGTATTTTACTCTTAGATTGGATCGAAGAGGAGAATATCTTAGCTAAAGGTTTTTAGATTATCTGACTAAACATGGGATTCTATCACAATAGACACCACTTAGAACTCCACAACATAATAAAGTGTCTGAGAGGAGAAAGTAAACCATGTTAGACATGGTTCGTTCCATGATGAGTAAGGTAGACCTTCCGATATCTTTTTGGGGATATGCCTTAAAGACTACTGCTTACCTTTTTAACAAGGCTTCAACCAAATCAGTTGATAAGACACAATGTGAGATGTGGTATGGCAAAAGGCCAAACTTGTCTTCTACAAGGATTTGGAAATGTACGACTTATGTGAATTGTGCATCATTTGATAAGCTTGGAGCTAGATTAGACAAATGCAAGTTTGTAGGGTATTGTAAACAAACTATAAGATATTATTTTTACAATCCCACTGAGCAAAAGGCGTTTGTCTCGAAACATGCCACCTTGTTGGAGAAAGTTTTTACTTGAAAAGATTAATGGGAGTAAGATAATTCTTGAATAGGTTCAAGAACCACAAATTGACATCTTTATGGAACCTGAGTCGACAGTTGAAGCATTGGATGCTCAAACTGGTGCTTAAGAAACACAAGTGCTTCATAGATCTATGAGACAGAGACAACTTCCAAAGAAATATAGATTTATGTTGGAAAGAGGTGCTTTGCCAATTGACAAAAAGCCTTCTACTTATGAGAAAGTAATATCTTATATTGATTCTGATGAGTGGTTGGAGGCCATGAAATTCGAGATGGATGCCATGCATGTAAACCAAGTATGGACTTTGGTTGATGCACTTGAAAAGGTAAAACCCATAAGATACAAATGGGTCTTTAAAAGAAAGATTGACATGGATTGTAATGTACAAACGTACAAGGCTAAGTTGGTTGCTAAAGGTTACAACCAAGTTGAAAGAATCAATTATAAGGAAACCTTCCCACTTATAGCCATGATTAAATCCATTCGAATTTTGCTTGCTATTGTTGCATATCATGACTATGAGATATAGAAAATGGATGTAAAAACAACATTATTTAACAAGAATTTGCAAGAAGAAGTGTATATGACACAACCTAAAGGTTTTACATCCAAGAAGAATTAGCATAAAGTGTGCAAACTCTAAAAGTCCATTTACGAGCTAAAGAAAATGTTTAGGAGCTAGAACATCAGATTTGATAAAACCATTAAAGAATATGATTTCATCAAGAATCCTGATGATCCATGTGTTTACAAGAAGGTAAATGGACAAGCAGTTGTATTCTTAGTTCTTTATGTTAATGACATACTACTAATAGGAAATGATATGCTGATACTACAGAATGTCAAGATCTAGCTATCTAAACAATTCTCCATGAAGGATTTAGGAGAAATTACCTATATTTCTGGGAATAAAGATCTGTACAGATAGATCAAAGGGGTTGTTAGAATTATCCCAATCCACTTACATAAACAAGGTATTAAAATGGTTTAACTTGACTGAATCCAAGAGGGGAAACTTACCTATGTCACATGGCATTTAACTCTCAAAGGACATGAGTCCGAGGACGCAAAAAGAGAGGATGAGGATGGATAAGATACCGTATGCATCAGCTATAAGATCCAACATGTATGCCATGTTATGTGCTAGACCAGATGTGGCGTATGCTACGAGTGTCACAAGCAAATACCAATTGAATCTAGGTGAGAGTCATTAGATTGCTGTGAAAAATATCCTTAAGTACTTAGGACGAACTAAGGATGTTTTCTTGGTCTATGAAGGGGCTAAACTCCAAGTTAAAGAATATGGAAATGCCGCATTCCAATCTGATAAGGATGATAGAAAATTGCAAAGAGGGTTTATGTTGACCTTGAATAGTAGTGCTATCAGCTGGAAAAGTTCCAAGCAAGCAACGACTACAGATTCTACATCTAAGACTGAATACATCTTTGCGTTTGAGGTAGCAAAGGAGATAATTTGGATCAAGAAGTTCATAACTAAACTTGGTGTGGTTTCTAGCATTGTTGATCTTGTAACTTTGTATTGTGAAAACAATGGAGCCACTTTGCAAGCAAAGGAACCGAGGTCTCATCAACGGTTCAAACATGTATTACAGCGTTATCACTTGATTAGAGAGATCATTGTGAGAGGTGACATTAATATAGAGAGAGTACCCATAGAGGACAACTTAGCTGTTCCTCTCACTAAAGTTCTATCCCAGCAGAAACATGATCTTCACTTGGAGGGCTTTGGTATTAAATACATGGGTGATTAGCTCTAGTGCTAATGGGAGATTATTAGTAAGCCTTGTAAGACAATCGGTTTTGTGCTTGTAAAACACTACATTAAGTAGTCATATTTCATGTTAAATACATTATGGATATTTTATATAATCTATGAGGTATTTCTTTTTCCATGAGTTTATTTATAAAGAGTTATGATAGACTTATGTAGATAAAGTCCTTGGAACATAATGGTCTTGCAAAGAAATTGTAAGAGTTAGAATTATGAGATTCTTATGCATCAAAGCTTTATTTCTAAATATGTTCCTAGTCATTGTATTGTCAAGAATAAGGGCATTGACAATGCTCAAAGACTGGTACATGCTAAGCCTTCTTACTTTAGAAGTAAGCAACCGATCTCATAGGTTGAAGTATTGAGATACTTGGGGATAGTATGTGAGTGTTTGTTAAGGAACAAGTTCACAAAACATGACTCACTATGAGAGTTCCATTTGGTATTTCACTCAAGTGTCCATGGAAATACTTTCATGTGTTAGTAGTGTAAGTAATCCTTAAACTTGTGATACCAGGTCATCTTGTATATGAATTGTCAAGCTTTGATTTCACTCCCATGGGGTTTGAAGGTGACTAGATGCCTAAATAGCATGCTTTTGGGTATCTCATGAAGCATGTGAAGATGAATGAGTAATCTAGAGAGAGTTTATCACCCCAAGTGATTTGAGAGGGACATATCTTACTTGCTCTTAGCTTATATTGACAAAGTCCTTAGCGGAGGCAATCTTGATAGGTCAATGTGAAGCTGTAGGACTAATATGGGATGTCATAAGTAGACATCGTTGTCATGCTCCATGACATATTCGAGATATTTGATGAAAGGATCTAATTACACTAAGATATTGTACACTGAAAGGCTAGTCAAGCGTATTAACTCTCTTGATATTTGGGTGGTCATGATGTTGCTAGATGCCTCTCATGATCTATAAATATATAAAATTGGATTAATTTATATTTATTGCCTACATGTTGGGGGCTTAATGGGTCACATACAATAATGTGAAAATGTGAAATTAAAATGGGATTTATACTTAATCGAAAATTTAAAATTTCCAATACGGACTTAATTAAATGGTTTAATTAAGAACAAGGGTTAAATTATATTTAATCAAAAGTTGGATCAACAATTTAACCTAACTATAAATACTTAAATGTGGATGTTGCACCATACGAGAAGAATTAGAGGTGAGAAAGACTTGATAGAAAATCGAAATAGCTCCCTAAGCCTAAGAAACGATTTTTTTAGTTGGGTTCCAAGAATCGTTTTACTTTATCATCTTTTCTACCAAAATCTATTCTTTAAAAGGTGAGATTTATGAAATCTTAGCTACAAACATCGTTTCACAGCCTACACATAATCCCTACCTTAAAAAAGGTTTTCATCTGTCACTGGTGTGGATCACTGTTAGAGGGTGGAACATGGACTGCTTTGGTTTGCAATAACCAGGCTTTAGTGTGGAATCAAGAAAAGGGCCATGACTTTTGATTTATTGAAATCACTACTAAAGGTATGATTTTTTCTTATATATATGAATGTTAATTCGATCAAATGCCAAAACAAGTGATCTTATGGAGGTTTCGATTTTCTATGTTTATTTTCATTATGCTATTCAATTTTAATTGTTAATTTTTTGAATTTTGTTCTTTTCTTTGAGCATGGCTGAAATATAACAGATCAAAGTTTGCTTTGTTAGGAATTTGAGAATATGGTGTCTTAGAAAGCAAGTATATTCTCATGATTATATTCCATTTATTTTGTTTGTAATGAAAGTACATTTTGATAATAAGACGAAGAATTTGTTTTAAGTAAGCATTTATTATCTAATTATAAAGTACTATGATTCTATTGATACATTAAAATACATTTGTATGAAGAGTCATACATATGACATCTATTTTAATTAAATCTTAAAATTGATCAAAACCATATAATAATGCTGGTCACATTTTTTATGTTAAGGTTGTAGTGTGTAAATTACTTGCAATGAAAATAATGTGATTCACTTCAAAAGAATGATAAGTCTCAAATCATCGAAATGGTTGACTTCGAGTAATGACACTATAACATGAATTAGAATCACATGAGAATCAAATTTAAGTTTTAACCATTGCTTAAATCTTGATCTTTCCCTTATGCATTTGCTTATAGTAGAAAAAAAATCTTGATGGAGAATGGACTTGTATTTTATCTCTTTATAATCTTTTATATACCATGGGCATGATCATTTTAATGCATTGATCTAGACTCCATATGTTGAGATTATAATTAAGGTGAGTATCTGGGTACATATATCCAAATAGTGGCCTAGTGGATTTCAAGAAGATATAATCAAGGGGAGAATCAAATATCACTTTTAGCGATTTCAAGAAGATTTGTGATTAATCTAGGCCCAGTGGATTGATGAATTAGTTACTCATCACATCTTGATACTCAAAAGGTTAGATCTATAGTATTGTATCACTAATTGGATAAAATCTAAGACTAAGAGACAAAATTGACATAAAAGGTAAAACGGTAATTTCACCTTTTGTCATTGGATGGTTATGAGGGTTTAAAACATAAAGTTTGTAATTTGGACAACCAATATTGAATATTGGATCATTTTTTGTAATTGTAGTTAATCTAAGAATGCAACCATGAATCTATGGTGGAGTGATTTTATAGTTAATAAACTTGAATTATCTTAATGAGATTACGAGTAATGCTAAGTTTGTCAGAGCTTGGAATATCTATGTCTAAATAGATTCCCCATTTAACTTCGTAGAATTCAACTTGCTTAAGTTGGAATGCATGTTTTATTTAATTGTTTAAATTTCTATTCAAAAATGGTCATTTTACATATTGTCTTAATTAAGACAAAAGTTATCTCAATTTAGACAAGGTACATATGTGTTGATTTAAGACAAAAGATGTCTTAATTATATTATTTCATATTTGGTAAGTTAAAAAATTGTCTTAATGAATAAATATTTTTTTTAAGGAAGAGTTGTCTTAAAATGAAAAATGTTTATTAAGATAATTATTTTTTGAAAAGCTATTAAGATAATTATTTGTTGGCTCCATTAGTTTTTGATGATAATAAAACATTCCCATTTATTTGTGTCTAATACTTTTACTTAAGTGTGCAGGAAAATTAATATATGAAATTAATTAATTAACTCTTCAAAGAGTATATCAAAAGAAAAAAAGGGATAAAAATAGCAAGATGCAACTATTTAATAAGGAGGAAGCTTATTGGTGAAACAAGGAAGAATGTTGGTTGACCAAGTTTCAAATTGGAGGAATGGTGGGCTGAAGAGTTTGAGAAATAGAACCAACTTAGTCGACCAAATCAGTCAACTAACTGCTCTCTGCTAGAATCTACAACCTAAAACAGAACCAACTTAGTCGACCAAGTCAGTCGACTAAGAGCTCTATGTCTGCAAATTGAACCAGAGCACTACAAGACAGATTAACGGCTAGAACTCATCATAAACTATTTCCAACGGACATAAAACTGCCAAACTGCCATCAGAGTTGCTTCTCCAAGTATAAAAGGGTCTTCCAACAATTAAAAACAAGTTTTTAGAAGCCTTGAATGAGATTTGAACTATAGAGAGTTGAAAAACCAGAAAATCTTCACTGCACTTGTCTGCATTTAAATGCCTACTCTTTGCATTTGTATTTTGCACTCAATCTTATACCAATCAGATCAACTTGTGATCATAGGTACTTTCTTTTACTACTCTTCTTGTATTCTTAGAGTGAGGAAGTCACTCTAAGGGGTTGTTCAAGCTCAGGATAGCTTGATTGTTGTAGGTTGTGGTTGAGCCTTGGAAAATCACTTTGAGTTTTAGTTGAGCCCGTGAAAAACTAGTGTAAAGGGTTTTGGCTGAGCCTTGAAAAGCCATTGTAAAGCTTGGTGAAAGCTTGTGAATTTCACCGAATCTTAGTGGATTTGTTGGGAAAATCCTTGGTTGGATAATCAAAGTTGTGGATGTAGGTTTTGGACCGAATCACTCTAAATTGCTGTGCATCTTATACTCTATTTTTATTTTCTTAAGTTCTGAAAATTAGTTTCCAATATTGTTAAGAGCTAAATTATACTATTCACCCCCTTTCTAGCACATATTATCGGGACCAACATTATTGTCTTGAGATAAAATAATATTGAAAGATTTTAATTATAATTAAAGAATTAAATAGTTTATTCTTTATCTATAATTAATTATAATTTGTTGATAAATTATAAGAGTGCATGTTTGATTAGGATTCCTTATTTTATTATTAATTCTTTTTAATTAAAGATAGATAATAATAAAATAGAATAATTATTCAATAAAGAATCATATTTTGACTTAGACAAATAATTATAATTAAATAAATAGATTGTTTATTTTTTAATTATAATTTTAATTATTATTAGAGGAGTATGGTACAACCATAACACTTTATGGATGACAAACTTGGACTCTTGATAGGAATTTATTTTTAATTAAAACTAAAAAAAAGAAGAGTCCATCAAGAAAATAAAATTTAAAGTCTTGGTCCCACCTTATAAAAGGGATTTTCAATATCTTTTAAGGGCGAAGCCCTAAGTCTAAAAGTTCCTCCAAGAATCCTCTATAGTCGCCTCTTCTTTTAAGGTTCTTCTTGATCTCCAATCTTAGTATATTTTCTAGAAACCTCTCACAAGAAAAACAATCATAGATTTAAAGAAAAAAAAAAGAGAAATTCAATTGTTACCATCTTAATTTAGCATTCCGTACCTTGTCCATTCAAGGTTCAAGTTGAAAGCCATTCTTGAAGAATAAGTGGTTAGTTTATCTGGTTGAGAAATCAATTTTTGGTGTGGTGGTGAATTTACTCCAATTCACTAGGAGTCAAGAATCGAAAATCTTGTAAAGGAAACACCTATATCGGTAATTTGGGCATAACTTTCTCTCTGAAGCTCCAAATGACGTGATTCTAAATACATTAGAAGGCTAAGAAACAAGCTACAATTCTTGTGTTTACCATTTTACCTAATTTGAATGAGATTAAGGAGAAAAATTCATCCCATGTTGCTTGTCAATTTAAACCAAATAATAGAAACAGGATCAAGGAAAGGTATGTTCATTGATAACTCTATGATATAGAGTTATTTGAACTTAATTTTGATAATAATTTAGCTTAGTTCTTGTAGTAATGTGTAGAAATTAATTAGGTTTTATTTAATTATTTTAAGTTAGTTAATTACATAAGTCGATCTAATCTTAGTTAATTTTGTGCTTAAATTGGTGTTTATGTTCATAAGATATATTATTATTGATTAATTTGCTGTTTTTATAGGTTTGAAACAAAAAGGATGAAAAGTTGTCAAGTTGGGTGTTCATGAGATGTAGACCTTCGCTGCACATGTCTCAACATTTTGACCATAACATTCTCTATAGAACTCTAAATGAGGTGATTCTTAGATCATTGGAAAGCTAAGAGAAAATGATACAACTTTCATGTTTCCCACTTCACCCATTTCTGATTGGAAGGTGGTTGAAATCCTTATCAAAATTTAAGTACTACACCAAGAGAGCAAAAGTCAAGATTGAACCTTGAGAGTTGCGGCTTTGAATGATGACGTCAAACCCTGTTCTATAAAATAATTATGACGTCATTTACATGCTCAATAGAATGTTTGCATGTTTAGGAAGTTTGAGGAATCGTTAAAAGACGATATTGCCCCTAATGGTACCATTAAGTCGATTAAGCCTCAAACTAGTTCAAATAGGAATTTTGAGGTGAAATTAAGAGTTTCACAATTCAGGGATGACTCAAAATGGTAATTCGGAGTTCGAGGATCAATTTGGAGTCAAACCGAAATTTTCACTATCTAGCGGTAAAATGGTCATTTGCCACATGAGGACAAAATGGGAATTTTGAGAAAAGATTTTTTTGGCCCCATTTAACTTATTGGAGTATGATTTGAGTATTGTAGTATAATTTGAGGGTTTGGCAGAGAAAAAGTTTAATTCCGGTGATTTTTGGAGTGTAGGGGCAAAAAATCGTAATTTTTCCACCCACGGATAAAATTTGAGATTTTGAGAGAATTTAGATAAAATTTGACAAATTGGAGAATGGTATGAGTATAAGGGATGAAAAATATGTCTATGGGCAATTTTTCAAATTTTGGGGCAAAAAAGTAATTTTTGACTTTTTACGGGGGCAAAAGTGTAAATTTTAAAAATTACTCCACCAAGAGTTTGGATAAGTCTGAGAATTTTATCTAAGCTATGGATATGTGGGACAAGTGTATGGTGAAAATTTGGAAATAAATGGATGGCTAGAATTTAAGGAATTAATAAAACAAAAAAAATGAATAAAATAATATTATATTATTTTAGCCTTTAAAAACGTCAAAATTCCAGAATTCTCATCTTCTTCAGCTGTCCAAACCAAGAGAGAAAAAGGGGGAAAAGAAATAAGAACCCTAGCTGAAAAATTTGGGGAAAATCAAGAGAAATCAAGAAATCAAGCATTAAAAAGGTAAGTTTCATTGATTTTCCTTGTGATTTTCACTACCCATGCATTTTTTTCTCATTTTCATGCAAAATTAGAAAGTGGGTATGGACACCCATGCTGGCCAAACCTCCATGGATGAGTTTTGAACTTGAGTTTTGGTTGATTTTAATTGAATTAAGTGATTTTAGTTAGGTTATATTGAAATATAACAAAAATAAGCTAGAGAAATAATTTTCTCCCATTGAAACCCATTATGCTGAATTTTCTTGGGGAATATTGGCTGCTGATCTTGATGTTTATTTGAGGAATTATGATGAATAATGATGAATTATGAGCCTAGAAAAATAATGGGAATTTTCGGAGCAAAAATATGAATTTTTACCCACTAGGGGTATTTTCGTAATTTGCTATCGAGACTGATAATTTGCACCACACTGAGGGACATTAAGTCAATTTGGGTGCAATTGAGGTATAGAAACTGAAAAAAATTAATTTGGAGTTTAAACGGACGCGTATATCGATTTATCGGGTAAAAGACCGAAATAGGCTAACACCGCATTTAGGCAAAAATTTAGACATTTTTGCATTCCATATCAAGCATTAGTAGTCTAAATTAGTTTAATTTCAATTTAGTACCAATGTGGTGAATTTCTCGATTTTGTACTGTGTCAAGGTGGTGAGTCCTCCGATAAAGGCAAGGGAATTGCACCCGAGGACCAGTAGTCTGAGTATTTCGAAAATCCCCACTCTAGACACGGTGAGTAACCTTACCATCATTTTAATTATCTAAAGTATGTTTTTATTCGGTTTTGGTGAATTTTATGAAAATGAGTTCAAATGGTAAATTTTTATGTTTTGTAAACAAAATGAGTTTAAATGAAAATATTTTATAAATTGTCTTGAAACGAAATAACGATTTTGAAAATAGAGTAATTGGAGACCACTGATATGTTGTAAATTTAAAATTGAATTAATGGCTTATGTTATTGTATTGGCATGACTGGCTGGGCTGTGTTTTTTATGAATTATATGAATTGCTTTATTTTACCCTTGCAGGCTGGGTAGTAATATATTAGCCCTGTCATGCTGTCAAAATTTTATTGTATGGTGGGTTTGACCTGCTGCAGTGGGCTGGATTCTGTGGACTAGCCTATTAGAGGGGCACGGAATCCTGTTATATTTTTACCTCGGTTGGAGAGGCGAGTAGGGTAACTCCTGAGGTATAACTTTTAGAGTTCACTTCACGCCAAACCACCTCGTGAAGGGGAACTCGGCCAACGTCAAGGAATGGCTATGTTTTCAAAATAAAAACATGACTTTCTAATAGCCTTGGCGGACTCAGTTGGGATAGCCCTCGGCCAAGGTATCCCAAATAACTGAGTATGATAATAATTTTTGGCATGAGCCAAGCTTTTTAAGAAATTCATAAGCCATACTGATTACTTGCTTTAAATAAATTGATTTCATTTGGTTGAAATAAGTTGAAAGATGATAAATTACAGTTTGATGAAATGTTTTAATAGTCTCCTTTTACTCGACTTTAGATATTTTGAGTGATGTTTGTTTACTCACTGGGATTTTATAATCTCACCACCCTCATTTCCACCCATTTCAGGCTCAGAATAGATTGTAGATAACTGATATCGGCGAGGATTACAGTTGAACTTGCCACATCCAAAGACTGTAGGTTCATTTCTTTTGATACTTTTGGTCATTCGTGGGCCCACGTGTCACTGTAAATTAAATTCTATACTTTGGTTATCTGTATTACGGTATGTAAGAATTTATTTTGCTTTTACGCTATAAAAATTATTTATGCAGTGTTCTTAAAATATCGTTTTATGTGAAAATTGAATATTTTATTGAATATTTTTATTTTATTATAACAGTCATAATTCCATTTTAAACGAATGTTTTAGACATCCAAAATTATTTTTGATTAAGAAATATGTGTTTTCCACTTACATACTATATTTTTAGATGATTTTTGAGATTTTTGGGATAAATGACAAAAATACCCCTGTGAGACGGAAATTATTATTTCATTTGTTTAAGTTGGAAACAGTTTAAAATCTTTTAAAATGTGGTATTTGGAAACAGTTACCCACAGGGGAAATGAGAAGCTGATATTAAAGCCTTGCGGGGTCTCGGTTGACATTCCGGGTAATGAATGTAAATTGAGACGTCGCGGCGGTTGTCACGGGCTCGATGGGAGTTCCGGGTCGTGACAATTAAGTTGGTATCAGAGCTGTTGGTTTGAAAGATTAGAGTTTTGGGTTTAAAGTTATTTTAAAGCTGTTTTAAAAATTTACAGTGTCAGTGTGGCCCCGAGTTAAGTTAGGTTAGGTTGAATAAAATACATGCATAAGCATATAGAGCCTGAGGTTGCCTAAACTCACTTTGTTCCCTCTTATAGATTATTATGTCTCCTCGACGCGAACAACCACCTTTCACTAGATCAGTTGGGAGGGGAAGAGGTCGTTTCCAACGTCGTCAGTTAGGTGCAATAGAGGAGGAATCGACTGCATCCACCATTCGGGCAGCACCTGCTGCTGAACAAACCGAGACTCCTCCACATCCTCCACCTCCTCTGCCACTTACTAGTATTCTTGCTATGCCTCTTGAGGCAGTTCAGGCATTAGCAGCCTTCTTTACTGCTATTGCTGGCCAGGCTCAGGCTGGTCAAGCTCTTCCTACAGTTCCTCTGGCTGCTCCTTCAGTACCACCATCCCCACCTCCTGTCCCACCACCAGTGCTGGATGTTTCTGATTCTAAGAAGCTTAAAGAGGCTAGGCAACATAGTTGTGTTTCTTTTATGGGTGAGTCGGACGCAACCGTGGCTAAAGAGGTGGTGCGAATGGCTTTAAGAGCCGAGAAGCTTGCGAATGAAAATAAGAGTCTGCGAGCTGAGTTAGCAAAAAGGAGAAATCTAAGTGTATCTTCTAGTCAGCCACCAAACAGGGGCAAAAACTCCTCTGTTTCAGGAAGTTCACGTAGATGCAGAAATTGTGGGAATTATCATGTTGGGCCGTGCAGAGGGCCTGCACGATGTTTTCATTGTGATCAACTGGGTCACATTAGGAGAGATTGTCCACAGTTAGGACGGGCTACGGTAGCTGCTCCATCTCCACCAGCTCATACGGATATACAGAGGAGAGATTCCTCTGGATTGCAACCGAGACAGGGATGATTTTGACATACCACCAAGGGTAGATTAAATAAGTTGAAATTAGTGCTCTAATAAAGTACGTATGATAGAAAGCTAGTTTGTAAGTTGTAGTTTTCATGATCATGAAATATATAAAGATTATCAATATATGGACATACATTTGGAGTTGTAATTTACAAGTTTGAAGTATTTAAGATATGATTAAATGGAATTAGCATTAGTTAAGGTACGTAAATCTTTTAATTAATTTCTATGGAGTATGCGTGATAGTAGAATGGAGGAACATCGTGCAGTGATGCTATATGGTGAAATCACTATACAATATGGAAAGGGTATTTTCGAGTGGGATTTATTGACTGATGATAAGTGATGAGCAATTTGAGATACATGTAGCTATGAATAAATTTGGAGATTTTTGCTTAAGCAAACTTGTATTAAATGTTATGGTAAAGATATATGAATGCTAGTGGCAAAATAAATACGTTAAATCAATGTTTTGATCGCACACTTGTGATAGAAAGTTAGTCTTGCTAATTGTGGTATAGACTCGAAGGGAAGCCACACGATTGTGAATAATTGAGGTAGTAGCTTTAAAGGTGGAAGAGTTGCTAAGATAAAGTGAATTCAAACCGTTGCAACGCCACAGTTCTGACTATTAA
Source organism: Theobroma cacao (assembly GCF_000208745.1). Classification (NCBI taxonomy): domain Eukaryota; kingdom Viridiplantae; phylum Streptophyta; class Magnoliopsida; order Malvales; family Malvaceae; genus Theobroma; species Theobroma cacao. The sequence continues at coordinate 19,968,020 of NC_030858.1, read as the reverse complement.
ACGCTGTCACGTTAAGAACCCCTAATGGCTAGAAAGCAGAGCAAATTGAGAGTGGCATGAAGATGAAACTCACGAGTTGAAGAATGGTCATTGGTTTTCATGCTAAGCTTTGTTGTTTGGAGTCTTAAGTGCATTGGGAGGTATTAAGATAAAGATGATGAGTGAAATTGCAAAGTTTTTTTTTTTTTTTTTTATTATTGCCTTATATATATTGGCATGTAAGAGAAAGAAAAGTTAGAGAATTTTTGAGATGGCTACATAAAAATAAATTAACATGTGGAGTGTTAAGATGAATAATATGATGACTGAAGTCAAATCTTAAGAAATAAAGAAGACAAGAGATTAAGTCTTGTTAAAGACTAAAGAGGAAGCGAGCGAAAGGTTAGATGAATGTATGAGATACTGATAAGAGATGTCAATACCAAGTGAGGAAAATGTAAATAAAGATTTCAATAATGATATAGCAAATGAGTTTATATAGAATATTGTTATGAGAATATACTGATCTTGTCTTGACCTTGTTGAAAGGAAAGGATTAGTAACAACACAAGTAAACTAGGTGACATGCTAGAAACCCATGGAGATAAATTGAAGCATGAGTAGTTGGGCATGCCTTTATGGAAATGATATACTTGGTGTATAAAAGAGTAAATAAGTGATTAAGTGTTTCAAGAATGTTTAAACGCCCTTGAGAAAGAATTATAAGTTATACATGATGAGCATAAGATGCGTGACTTTGAAACTTGCTAAGGAGCCAAATGGCTAAGTTACGGGTTAAATGATCATATGTTGTGAGACATAAATTTAAAATAAATATCCCTAAGGAAATACTCAAGAGAAGTTCTGCCATGGATCTTGTGAAAGCAAGCACTAAGTTATGTAGTTATAAAAAGGAAGCTATAAGCTGAGAGTGGTATAAGTATTAACATTAAAAAGTACTTGAGGAGAATTTAGTTTCAAGTCTTGTAATTTCAAGTACAATTTGTAAATTAGTTAAGGAAGAATGATGTTATATTCATATGAAAGAGTGGAATAAAGGATGATAGAAGTTAACCTTGATAATGAAGTCAGATAATGAAACTTTCTTAATATATTATGGGAATTGGAATTCGAAAATGCGTGAGGCATACATGATTCAAATGAATCTGAGTTTTAAGTGACAAATCAATATCGAAATGCAATAAGGATACAATATATAGGAGACATGAAGGATAATCGAGGAATAAGGATGACTTTTAGGAATTGTAGTATTGCATAAGATGCAATGATCAAGTCAAGATAAATTTTTGAGATACCAATGGGATTATAAAACATACACGCATAATAGATTATAATTCAATGGAGATGACATTGTGATGCAATGATATACAGTACAAGGAAACTTAAGCATATAATTGGAAATGATAAGAAGAGAATATAAGTATATAAATGATGAGGAACTATGCACAGGCATGATGAGAATTTGTATGAATTATGAAGATTATTCTATTGAATCTTGATTGTGGATGGGAATGAATTAAGAGAAATTAGTCTGAAGGCATTTGAAAACAGAGACTCGTATACATAATGAGGAATATAGACATTTGAATGTATATGTATATGTATGTGTGGAGTAGTGATGTACCCAACTAAATGAATAATGGTTTTAGTGGTTCAAGATTTGAACTCAATATATTTGATGAGTTGTATAGATAATGTAACGATTAAGAATCTTATCAGAAGACGATTTATGGTGACCTAAGGAATTTTGGAGAAATAGTTAAGGGAATATAATCTATAGTACGATTAAGCCATATGAGATGGATTAATAGGATTAAGAAGATTGAAATTTCCTAAATGCAAAGTAAACATGAAATATGTAGAAATAATTAAAGCCATTAATTTTCCCGAACGCTGAGGATATGTACAGGAATGAGTATGGCGTGTTAATGATATTGTAAACTACACAATAGTGTATGAGGATAGGATGAATGAATGAAAGTCGAGAAGTTTGATATGGAATGAAGTAATAAGATAGTGATTGGTATACCTAAATAAGAATAAAATGCGATCGAAATTGGTATGATTGAGATGGAGTTATGGTTCAAGCTTAATGATAGTAATAGAAGCATGCTTGGTGTCTCGATATAAGAGATCATAATTGTGAAGGTTATTGTTGATCTGATTTTAAAGGATAATAATAGACATAAGCGAAGTACTTGAGTTGAATTGGAGGTAAATGAGGTGAACAAATCGAAATTCCCTATAAAGGGGAGGACATAAGAAGTCGAGCATTAGATGAGAAAACAATACCCCCACATTTTCTCTGAGTTCAGTACATGAAATTTTGAGGTCAAAATTTTATTTTAAGGGGGGTAGTGTTGTCAAGCCCGACCTTATAAAATACTTTCCATGTCATTCATATGATTGACAATATGCTTGCATACTTGGAAAGCCCTGAAAGAAAAATCGTTAAAAGACGACAATGTACCAAATGGTACAATTAAGTTAATTTAAGTCTCGAACTAGATCAAATAGAGAATTTAAAATGAAATTAAGAATATTAAAGTCCCAGAATGGTTTAATATGGTGATTTGGAGTTCGAGGATCAATTTGAAGTCAAACTAGAATTTTTACTGTCCAGGGGCAAAATGGTCATTTGCCACCCAAGGACACAATGGGAATTTTTAGAAAAGAATTTTTTTAGCCCCATTTGACTTATTGGAGTATGATTTGAGTATTGGAGTATAATTTGAGGGTTTGGCAGTGAAAAAGTTTAATTCCAGTGATTTCTAGAGTGTAGGGGCAAAATCGTAATTTTGCCACCCGCGGACAAAATTTGAGATTTTGAGAGAATTTAGATCAAATTTGACAAATTGGAGAATGGTATGAGTATAAGGGATGAAAAATATGTCTATGGGCAATTTTTCAATTTTTGGGGCAAAAATGTAATTTTTGACTTTTACGGGGGTAAAAGTGTAAATTTCAAAAATTACTCCACCAAGACTTTGGATAAGTCTGAGAATTTTATCTAAGCTATGGATATGTGGGACAAGTGTATGGTGAAAATTTGGAAACAAATGGATGGCTAGAATTTAAGGAATTAATAAAACATTAAAAAAATGAATAAAATAATATTATATTATTTTAGCCTTTAAAAAGGTAAAAATTCCAGAATTCTCATCTTCTTCAGCTGTCCAAACCAGGGGAGAAAAGGGGAAAAAAAAAAAAAAAATCCTACCTGAAAAATTTGGAGAAAATCAAGAGAAATCAAGAAATCAAGCATTAAAAAGGTAAATTTCATTGATTTTCCTTGTGATTTTCACTACCCATGCATTTTTTTCTCATTTCCATGCAAAATTAGAAAGTGGGTATGGACACCCATGCTGGCCAAACCTCCATGGATGAGTTTTGAGCTTGATTTTTGGTTGATTTTAATTGAATTAAGTGATTTTAGTTAAGTTATATTGAAATATAGCAAAAATAAGCTAGAAATATAATTTTCTCCCATTGAAACCCATTATGCTGAATTTTCTAGGGGAATATTGGCTGCTGATCTTGATGGTTATTTGAGGAATTATGATGAATAATGATGAATTATGAGCCTAGAAAAATAATGGAAATTTTCGGAGCAAAAATACAAATTTTTACCCACTAGGGGTATTTTCGTAATTTGTTATCGGGACTGATAATTTGCACCACACTGAGGGACATTAAGTCAATTTGGGTGCAATTGAGGTATAGAAACTGAAAAAAATTAATTTGGAGTTTAAACGGACGCGTATATCAATTTATCGGGTAAAAGACCGAAATAGGCTAACACCGCATTTAGGCAAAAATTTAGACATTTTTGCATTCCATATCAAGCATTAGTAGTCTAAATTAGTTTAATTTCAATTTAGTACCAATGTGGTGAATTTCTCGATTTTGTACTGTGTCAAGGTGGTGAGTCCTCTGATAAAGGCAAGGGAATTGCACCCGAGGACCAATAGTCTGAGTATTTCGAAAATCCTCACTCTAGACACGGTGAGTAACCTTACCATCATTTTAATTATCTAAAGTATGTTTTTATTCGGTTTTGGTGAATTTTATGAAAATGAGTTCAAATGGTAAATTTTTATGTTTTGTAAACAAAATGAGTTTAAATGAAAATATTTTATAAATTGTCTTGAAACGAAATAACGATTTTGAAAATAGAGTAATTGGAGACCACTGATATGTTGTAAATTTAAAATTGAATTAATGGCTTATGTTATTGTATTGGCATGACTGGCTGGGCTGTGTTTTTTATGAATTGTATGAATTGCTTTATTTTACCCTTGCAGGCTGGGTAGTAATATATTAGCCCTGTCATGCTGTCAAAATTTTATTGTATGGTGGGTTTGACCTGCTGCAGTGGGCTGGATTCTGTGGACTAGCCTATTAGAGGGGCACGGAATCCTGTTATATTTTTACCTCGGTTGGAGAGGCGAGTAGGGTAACTCCTGAGGTATAACTTTTAGAGTTCACTTCACGCCAAACCACCTCGTGAAGGGGAACTCGGCCAACGTCAAGGAATGGCTATGTTTTCAAAATAAAAACATGACTTTCTAATAGCCTTGGCGGACTCAGTTGGGATAGCCCTCGGCCAAGGTATCCCAAATAACTGAGTATGATAATAATTTTTGGCATGAGCCAAGCTTTTTAAGAAATTCATAAGCCATACTGATTACTTGCTTTAAATAAATTGATTTCATTTGGTTGAAATAAGTTGAAAGATGATAAATTACAGTTTGATGAAATGTTTTAATAGTCTCCTTTTACTCGACTTTAGATATTTTGAGTGATGTTTGTTTACTCACTGGGATTTTATAATCTCACCACCCTTAATTCTCCACATTTCAGGTTCGGGATAGCCGGTAGATAGCCGATTGCATCAAGGACTTCAGTTAGCCTTGCATTGACAAAATTATAGGTTCACAGACTCGCATCTTATTGGTTAGTTGGGGGCCCACGTGTCATTGTAAAAGTAATTTTATACTTTAGTTATTTGATTTAAAATATGTATGAACATATTTAGCTTTTACACCATGTTTTTGGCGAGTTTTGATATTATCGAAGAAAAATGACGAAAATGCCCCTGTGAGCCAAAAAATAATATTTTATTGTTTTGATTTGAAAACGACTTATGATTTCTTGAAATGTAAGATTTAATAACTGTCGCTTATCGGGGAGATGCGAAAGCTGATACTAAGCCTTGTGGGGTTCCGATCGGCATTCGGGGTAATGAGTGCCTTTCGAGACGTCGCGACGGTTGTCACGGGCCCGATGGGAGTTCCGGGTCGTGACAGATGAGGGTTGCAGTGATGAAAAGGAGAAGAACATGGGCACCAACACAAAGAAGTAAGGGCCACAGCTCTGGGGAATGAGAATTGCGACACTTGAAGGAAAGACTGCAGATCCTTTTTCGATTAGATTGCTTTCTTGTCATGACCTTGTACCTTATTTAAGCAATTTTTTGGGGGAAGTTTAGAGGCACGAAACATCAGATTTAGAGTTGAGATTTGGCCGCAAATAATCATTAAAAAAAGTCTCATTGAGGTTGAGAATAAATCAAGAGATTCAAGAAGATTTAGAGATCAAGATTGCAACTCTTGGAATTCTTTATCTTTTTGTTATTCTTTTATTTTCTTGGTTTGGTTTTAATGTTGAAACTTTATTTGATGATTGTGTACGACATTATGAGAAACTAATTTCATTATCTAAGATTATGATTGAACTCAATACATACTCTGATATATTTATCTTTCTTTTGCTTATGTTATATGCTTTTAAGTTGTTTATTCGATTCTGTTTTTAATGCTTCTAATTGCTTGATCACTAATTACATTGATATGGAAACCTAGGTTAAACCTTGGCAAATGAGATTTAGGTTGACCTAGAATAGAATAACGTATGATCTAATGCACGTAGTTGATTAGGTAGTTTGATTTGCATATAGGGTAAACATACACCTAAAAGCCATACATAGCCAAGATTAGAGTATGAACTTAATGAATCTTTCTTCAATTTAATTTACATCGACATATAGTAAGTCAATTGGGAAAGATATTTTTATGAGAAACTCGACAAAGACTTGTAAATAATTTAGGACTTTAGGTTAGCAACTTAATCCATTGAAGTAAGTTAAGAAAAAGATCTAATATTCAAATGAAGTATTGAGGGATATCATAATCTTAGGTCTAGTAGTTAATTGAATTTTCAAAACAAATTTGTTGATTAATTTTAGATTAGTTTTAGTTTTAAGTTTGTTAGATTTAATTTTGTTTTTTAATAATTTAATTTTTATTATTTGGATAAAATTAAGGTGTCTTAATTTTAGTTATTAACAATAAGAATTAATTTGATTCTTTATGGGATCGACACTCTACTCATCGTTATATTATTTGATCGATACGTATACTTACGTGGTTAGAAAATTAAATAACAAGTTTTTGGCGTCATTGCGGGGGAATTGATGTTTTATTCTTTCTTTTTAATATTAATACCGAGCTTTCCTAATCTTACTTCAAACTTTTTCCTTTAATTTTCAGGTACTCTTGATCATTGTATGCAAAGTGCTTGAAATTTGAAAATTGTTCCTTTTGATCTGAAAATCAAAAAAACTTTTCAAACACTTTAGAGGAAAAATCAACAAGTTTATGCTATAAGTAAACAATGGCTAATCAACAATGGGACCAAGTCTCTGAGGGAATATGTTGTCCCATTGATAGAAGGTCTCTACTCTAGTATTCGAAGATTTACCATTGAAGCCAACAACTTTAAAATTACGCCAACAATCATTCAGATGATTTAGACTTCTGTTCAGTTTGGGAGTTTGCCTAATGATGATCCTAATCTTTATATTGTGAATTTCTTAGAAATTCGTGACACATTCAAGGGTAATGGTGTTACTGATGATGCCATAAGATTGAGGCTTTTCCCTTTCTCACTAAGAGATAAAGCAAATAGCTGGATAAATTTGCTTCTTGCTAGTTCTATTAGTTCTTGGGATGATTTGGCTCAAAAATTCTTGGCAAAATTCTTTCCACCTGCTATGACAGTAAGGATGCAGAATGATATCACCTCTTTCATGCAATTTGATTTTGAATCATTATATAAGGCTTGAGAAAGGTACAAGGATACCTAAATGGCTGTACGTTCAGACTTTTTATAATGGTTTGTTGGGACCTATTAGAACTACCATTGATGTTGCAGTTATGGGTGCATTTAAGAGTAAATCCATTGATGAGGCCTATGATTTACTTAAGGAGATGGCTTCCAATAACTATCAATGGCCATCTAAAAGATTTTGGGTATAAGAAAAATTGCTAAAGTTCATGAATTGATGAAATTAATGCTTTGTCTACACAATTGGCTTCTTTCACAAAGAAAATTGATAAATTGAGTGTTGATGCTGTTCAGAGCCTTTTTATGACTTATGAATTTTGTGAAGAAGGTCATTCCAATGATAATTGCCCTATCTATTCTAAATCTTGTTAGTTTGTTGGAAATATGTAACAGAACAACAATCCCTATTCCAACACTTATAATCTTGGTTGGAGAAATCATCCTAATTTCTTATGGAGCAACAACCATGGATCTTCATCAGCATCTAAACCAAACTTGCCACCTAGATTTCCACCTAGAGCTTCTGTGCAAGAGAAAAAGCCTTTAATGAAGGAGATGTTCATATAATTCATGGCAAAGATAGATGCCTACATGACAAAGAATGATGCCTTCATGACAAAGACTGATGCTTATATGACAAAGAATAATGTAATCATTCAAAGTCAAGCAGCATCAATAAAAAATCTTCAGATACGACTCAGCCAAATTGCTAGTGCTGTTCATAACAGACCTCAAAGTACCTTATCAAGTGGCACAGAGCCCAACTCAAAAAGAGAAGGTAAGGAACATTGTAAGGTAATTACTGTTCGAAGTGGAAAAGAGGCAAGCAGTAAAGATTTAAATTTTGAGATTTCAATTCAATCTAATGAAAAAGAAATTGAAAAAGATGCTAAAAAAGAAATTATGGTTGAAATATCTGTTAAAAATTCGAAGAAGAAAAATCACAATTAAAAACTGCTCTTAAACCTCTACCACCTTTTCCTCAAAGATTTCATAAAGAAAAACTTGACAAACAATTCCAGAGATTTATTGATGTGTTTAAAAAGTTGCATATTAATATTCCTTTTGCTAAGCTCTAGAACAAATACCAAGATATGTTAAATTCTTGAAAGGCATCCTATCTAAAAGGAAGAAATTGTGTGAGTTTGAAACTGTTTTAATTACTGAAGAGTGTAATGCCATTATTTAAAATAGGCTTCCTCTAAAGCTTAAAGATCCAAGTAGTTTTACTATTCTTTGCACTATTGGTACTCTTTGTTTTGCTAGAGCTTTATGTCATTTGGGTTCAAGTATAAATTTGATGCCATTGTCCATTTATAAAAACTTGGATTTGGAAGAGATTAAGCCAACTTCTATAACTTTACAACTTGTTGATCGATCCATCACTTATTCTTCTGGCATTGTGGAAGATGTTTTGGTGAAATTTGGTAAGTTTATTTTTTCCAATAGAATTTATTATACTTGACATGGAAGAAGATCATGAAATACCGATTATTCTCGAGAAACCTTTTTTGAGAACTGCTAAAGCTCTAGTTGATGTTGAAAAAGGTGAGCTTACTTTAAGGGTTGAAGAATAAAACGTAACATTTAATATTTTTAGAGCTTTAAAATTTTCCAATGAACATGATGAATGTTTCTCAATTAATGTGGTAGATAGCATCACTAATAATGTGTTTATTGAGAATTATTCTGATGATCCATTTGGAGCATCTTTCATTTCATTTTATGATATTATTGATGAAAAAGTTCTTGAATATGCTAATCATCTGGATGCCATATCACGTCTCCCAAAATTTTAATTTGAGTATTTGGAATTATTACTTACAACTTCAACAATCAAGCTTTCCATTGAAGAACCTTTTTCATTTGAGCTTAAACCATTGCCTAACAATTTAAGGTATGCTTTTTTTGGAAAAGTTTTCTACACTACTAGTAATTATTTCTTATTCTCTTACTAAGGAGCACGAAAAGACCTCCTTCGTATTTTAAAAGAACACAACAAAGCAATTGGATGGACTATTGTAGACATCAAAGAAATTAGTCCATCAATTTGCATGTGTAACACCCCATACCCTTGTATAGAAGTTAGTATGACCTTATCGACAAGACGAAGGGTTAATGGGTTCTAATTTGAGTGCCAAAGGTGGTGACGGGTGAAAGAAATATTTTGAAATAAAATATTTTGCATGAGAGAAAATAATAATAAAATAATAATTTTTATCAAGGATGAATTAGAGAGTTAAAAGGCGATTTGGAAGTGAACCGAGACAAAGTAAGACACTTTGGGGCTCAAGGAGACAAGTGGAGAATTTTGGAATAAAACAGTATTTCATTAATAAAATAATATTATAATATTGATATTTTACTATTGTTGAAATTAGTCATGAAGGAGGATTATATGGCGTATCTAAGTGGGGGAGAAGAAGTAAGAAAGTATTTAGACGAAAAATGACCTAAGTGGGGCCTATGTGCCTTTATTTAATAAAGTAAGAGAGGGTAAGTATATATTTAAATATTATGGTGGCACCTTGATGAAGTGTAAATTTGATATTTTGTTTGTGCAAGTGTAAAGGAAGAAAGATAGAAGGAAATTGGAATTTAAAAGAAATGATTGAAGGACCAAATTGTAAAGGATGAAAAGTATGGAGGGTCAAATGGTAAATAAGGAAAAGTTGAAGACTTATATGCAATTACAATATTTGAAGCTAAATGGAAATTAACTAACCAAGGAAAGTTAGATTATGTGGGATAATGAGATGTGCATGTAAATTCACTATTACATGCAAATGATAGCATGTAAAAAAAAGAAAGTTAGTGGGGAACATGTGGGACCCCCATCATGTGAAGTAAAAGGAAGAATAAGCCTAAATCTATTTGCTATTAGCTTTAAAATTATTATAGTTTTGATTATGACAAAATGATCAAATTTGCTTGAATACTATTTGAGTGATCTTTGACAAATTCTTGAAATGATTTAGCTCCCATACATTTGTTCTTACATAGTTACAAGCTTGACTCTTGAAGTTGTTAAACTATATCTATAAGCTTGTATGACTTAGGTGTATGAGTGCTTATGATTCTTATTCATTAAAGTTTAATTTAAAAATTAAAGAAAAATCTAGATGCACTAATTAAGGGAGAGTTTTGAATATCTTGTTTAACGATGAAAAAGAAAAAGGAGAGAAGAAAGACTAAGTTAAATAGAGTTTGATAGGTTTTCATGTTTAATTTATGTGTGCAATGCTTAGTTTTGATTTTGTTGAATATTATGTAAAGAAAACTAGATGCATTGACTAAGAGGGAGCAACTCATTACGCATAAAGATTTGAAGCATTCATATTGAACATAGACATTGCACTCTTAATCTAGGAGTGTTTTGTCATCATAAAAAATAAGAGATAGAGAATGTTGACTCTATATGTTTTTGATGATAGCAAAATATTCCCATTCATGGATGTCTAATTATATTGTTTAAGTGTGCAGGAGAAAGCTTAAATTCATTAATATATTTAGTATATGAAAGCAAGTCAAGATGCTTGTTCAGTTGCAAAATGGGTTAATTGGTTAAACAAGCAAAGAAGAAAGAGCTTTAATGAAGACAAATTAGTCTTAACTGGTTAACACAAGATTTAATCAGTTAAGCGAGTGCTGGACACAAATAAAAGCCACTTAGTCAAATAATCAAGGGAGTTGGCCAACTAAAACTCAAAAATAGAGATGGCCAATTTAGAAACAAAGAAGACTTAGTCAATTAAGAAGTATCATTAGTCAACTAAAAGCCTACTGCCAGAAATCTAGATTTCAAGATAGAAACAACTTAATCGACTAAGAAGGAAGTTAGTCAACTAAGAGCTCACTGCCAAAAACTGGGTTCAGAAGACAGAGACAACTTAGTTGACTAAGAGAGTAGTTAGTTGACTAAGATCATTCTGTTAGAAAATTTGAATTGAGTACTAGAAGACAAAATAACAGCTAGAAACGGCTAGTTTCTGTCTCCAATGGCCAGAATTGATTTTGCAAGTATTTAAAGCCTTTCCAACAGTCAAAATCAAGAGAGAGAAGCCATCCATAGTGATTTTGAGCTTAAAAGACCAGAAACCTTCTCTTTGCACTTGTATTTCACTCCCATCCTTTGAAAAAGTGTTTGAGCTTAGCTTTGTACATCTTAGATCAGCTAGGTGATCAATTGTAGTTCATCTTTTCTTCATTTCTTGATTACTCAGAATGTGCAAGGCACTCTAAGGGATTTATTCAAACTTGGATTGCTTGATTGAATGCATAGGTTCTAACTTAGCCTTGAAAAGTTAGTTGTTGGGTTTTGGTTGATCTCGTGAAAAACCATTATTGTAGGTTGTGGTTGAGCCTTTGAAAAACCACTTTGGGTTTTGGTTGAGCCCGTGAAAAACCATTGTGAAAGGTTGTGGTTGAGCCTTTGAAAAACCACTTTGGGTTTTTGTTGATCCCGGTAAAAACCATTGTGAAAGGTTTTGGCTAAGCTTGGTAAAAGCCATTGTAAAAGCTTGGTGAAAGCTTGTGAATTTCACCGTTCATAGTGGATTAGTTTGAAGATCCTTGGTTGAATAATGAAGGTAGTGGATGTAGGTCTTGGACCGAACCACTCTAAATTCTTGCGCATTGTCTACTCTGTTTTTGTTTCCATTGCTTTTCAAATTAGTTCCTCATCTTGCTAAGAGCCAAATTATGCTATTCACCCCCCCTCTAGCACATTTACTTGGGACCAACATTTGCATATAAAGAGATTGGTGCATTAGGTGGCCAAATGAAGGAAGGAAAATATGGGATGTATGTGACTTGAATAGATTAATGAATGACCAAATAAAATATAAGGTAACAGTGGTGCATGAAATAGGATTGGAGGAATAAGGTGGTGCATGAAATAAATAATAAAGGAAGAAAAGATGGGAGAATGAAGGTGGCGGATGGAGAAGTTTAGTGAGGATAGATCATGGGCCAATGAACAAGAGAGGAAATTGGTGCATGAAGAACCATTGGTTGGAAAAATGGCCAAATGAAAATAAAAGGTGAATGTATGCATGTATTGTGATTAGTTAAATGGGTGGCCATATAAATACCAAAATTCAAGGGTAAAAGAGAAATGTGAAATAGGCCTTGGCGAGACTTGAGAGCCGGCCATTTAGAGAAGAAAAGAAAGAAGAGAAAGCTATGAGAAGTTCCACCCGAGAGGAAGAAAAAAAGAAAGAAAAAGAGAGAGAGGTGGAAAAGGCTCGGGTTGTGAGGATTCAAGAGAAACCGTGAGGTTTCCTTCCTTTATCTTGTAGATTTGTGCTATTCTATCACCCAAAGAGTCTTCAACATTCAAGAAGGAAGTCGTGGAGTGTTGATGGACGTGTAAAGCTTGGTTTCAAGATACAAGAGAAATAATGTAAGGATTGTGGTTTTAGCTTGAATGTTCTTTGAAAATGGGTTGGTAACTATAAGAAATGTTTTGTGGCAGCAAAGATTGGCTTGATTGGAGAGGATTTAGTGACATGTAAGCCATCAAACCCGTGGATGCATGATGAATTTAAAGTGAAAGAGAAGTGGTAAGCACAATACTATGTTTTAAGGCCTACGGTTGGTAAAATTTTTGAGGAAATAATTTGTGAATCATGTTGGCAGCTTGATGATTAAAGTTTTGGAGGAACATTAGAGTGCATGCGCGGATTAAGCAACCTTAAAGGTAAAAATGAATAATGCTTTAAGTATAGTTGAGAGATCTTGAGAAATGGCTATTATTGTGTGGTTGGAATCTTGAAAGGCACATTGTGAAGAATAATGGTTGTTGAAAGAATCTAAAATGCATGAGCTAGTTGGAAATGTTAAGTTTGCTTGGTATGTTATTTGAAAGAAATAAGGAGGAATAATATGGATGAAGGATTGAGAACTAAAGCATTGAAAGTTAGATAGATAATGATGCATGTAAACTTGGAAATAATTAAGTAAGATTAGAATGATTGTTGCTGCCATATATGTGGTTAATATTATGAAAATATAAGATGGATTTGGATGAAAGTTGCTTGGAAAGATTGAAATGGGCACTTAATGTTATAAATAAGTTACTGGTACATATAATATAAAGAATTATGCAAGTAAAAGATATGAATTCCCTGAGTAAAAATATGTCAAAATGTATATGAATATGCAGAGGTTAAGTGAGAAAGAATTGTGATTCTAGCATGATGTAAGTTATTAAAATGATGATTAATGTTTGAATGAGAAAGAAAAATAGGAATGATAAACACTAAGTATATTAAGCTTAGTTTATTGCTAGGAAGTGTGCAAGTGGAAAAAATAGTACCGTGGTGATTAACTAAAGGAAGAAACAAGTGACTGGCAAGTTGATTTAATACAAAACGTAATCGAATTAGTGGCAAAGTAATATCCCTACATTGTAAGGTGAGTAGAGGGTGTCTATTTCAAAAAGGTTCCGTAATATATAAAATGATGTTTCATATACCACTATTTGATTATGAATTATTTAATGTCATTGTGGAAAGAATGAGTTGCTAGAAAACGATAGGTGGTTTTAAATACCTATTTGTGAAAGATTTATAAACTGTTATTGTGGAAAGTATGAGCTGGTAGAAATTTTAGATAAATTACGAATGCCATGACTTTCAAAATTGTTTTGGATATATATATAGATAAGCTATATATGCAAAGTGTTTTAAAAACTGGGAAACAAGCCTTTTTACAATGTTTGCATCAAATCCGTGCCTTGTATTTTTGTGTGACATGCATAGTTAAATGCATTTGTTAAATTATTTAAATGCAAGTTTTTGAGAGTCGATTTTAGTTCGATCTTTATACAAATGTTTACACCATGCATTTTAATGTGAAAAGCAATTTGAAAGGTTATTGAACTTTGTTTTCAAATGATTTAAAGCAAAAGATTTGGAAACCTAGATTTGGTTTTGAAAATGATTTTGACAAACCGAGAGCATCTAGAGTAGGCAAAATATCACATCAGAATAGTGTGACCCTTGTGCACAAGTGAGCTCTAGCTAGAGAGCCATTGGGTCACTAACGGGCTGTTAGACGTGGCTAGGCCACGGTTTGTGATTATACATGGCAAGGCCACGAGATGATATATGTGGCTAGGCCACAAGTTGATATACGTGGTTGTGACCACGTGAAATCTCCGATGTCGGCCAACATCGTCGAGACTGCCATGGCTATGGAAATCTGGTGGAGAGGGGCCTCTTGGATTGTTATTACATGGAAGTGGGTCCATGGGTTGGTTATTATGATTACCTACTCGAGAGCCTTGAGAGTTTTTAGACTCGTACTCTTTTGCATGGTGGAGAGTTAGAGCCTTGAGAGTTTTTAGACTTGTACTCTTTTGCATGCTGGAGAGTTAATGATTTTTCGCAGCTCCCTTACTTGATTGAAAGCTTTCAGTGCTTACTTGATGACCACGAGTTGATTCATGTGGATGTACATGTTGATTTTTACATGCCACACATTTTGGGAGCATGTGTACTTTTATATGGTTAATTGTATTTTTGATGAAAAGAGAAGATTTCGATGATTGAAACTTATTTTGCTATGATTGTTTTTGGCACTGTTCTGCCAAGGGAAGTATTGCATTATGATTTTACAACATTATTTTTACAAGGCAAAAATACCTTGTGATTTGGTTTATCAAGATTATCATTTCATATTCTGGTTTTATTATTCAAATGATCTGCTTTAAGCTTATTTCCCATCTATGCCCTGCTCACGGAGCTGATGATTATTGAGTCTGTGAGACTCACCCCCTCATCTCCCTTTTGCAAATAGTGATCGGCCTAGCGTGCATTCATCGGTATTTATAGTCCACAGCAGATAGGTAAGGGCATCTTATATCACTTTATTCCGAGTCATTGCGCTGTTAGAGGTCGAGTCGTTCATAGTATGATGTATTGGTAAATAGTGTCAATGTAAATGTGTAGTTGGATAATTATAGACTATAATGTATTTTTACGAGTAAGGTGAATAAAGGTTAAGATGGCTTATTATGATTTATCTTCAATTCTTATTACAAAGAGTTATATGGTTCAAAGCAATTTCATAGATTGATGGCATGAATATGTAATAATAACTAAAGTTTCAATTAAGGCTTGTTCGAGACTCGACGGGTTCTCCTGTAAGACTCAAACTCTGGTAGCGATCGAGGAGTGGTCGCTACAGCATGCACAAAATTCTTTTGGATGAAAATCATAAAGTAACCATTGAGCATCAATGAAAGTTGAATTTGATCATGAAAGAGCTGATAAAGAAAGAAATTATCAAGTGGCTAGATGCAAGTATTATCTATCCTTTTTCTAATAGTTCATGGGTAAGTTTACTCCAATGTGTCCCAAAGAAAAAAGGTATGACTGTAGTTTTTAATGAAAATAATGAGCTCATTCCCACTAGAACTGTGACTGGTTGGAGGGTATGTATGGACTATAGAAAATTAATCAAAGCCACTAGAAAAGATTATTTTCCACTCCTTTTTATTGATCAAATGCTTGATAAACTAGAAGGTAAGGATTTTTATTGCCTTTTGGATGGTTATTTTGGTTATAATCAAATTGCCATTACTGCTAAAGACCAAGAAAAAACCACCTTTACTTGTCCTTATGGAACTTTTGCTTTTTGTAAAATGCCTTTTGGACTTTGCAATGCTCCAGCCACTTTTCAGAGATGTATGATGGCTATTTCTTTTATATGGTTGAAAGTGTTTGGAAGTATTTATGTATGATTTTTCAGTTTTTGGAGATGATTTTGATGATTGTCTATTTAATCTTGCTAGAGTACTTGAGAGATGTGAAGAAACTAATTTAGTTTTAAATTGAAAAAAATGTCACTTTATGGTGCAAGAAGGCGTAGTTTTAGGCCATCGAGTCTCTAATAAAGGATTAGAAGTAAACAAATCAAAAATTGAAACAATTAAAAAACTTCCGCCTCTATAAAAGGCATTCATAGTTTTTTAAGACATGCTAGATTTTATAAGAGAGTCATTAGAGATTTTTCTAAAATCTCCAAATCACTTTGTAATTTGCTAGAAAAAGATACTCCTTTTAATTTTGCTGATGCTTGCCGTGATGTGTTTGTTGAATTAAAAAAGATATTAATTTTTGCTCCTATTATCACTATTTCGAATTGGAATCTTCCTTTTGAACTAATGTGTGATGCTAGTAATTATGCAGTTAGCGCAGTTTTGGGCCAAGGCAAAGAGAAGATTTTGCATCTATTTATTATGCCAGCAAAACATTGAATGATGCTCAAAGCAAATTACACCACAACTGAAAAAGAGTTGTTTATTATTGTTTTTGCTTTTGATAAATTTCGCTCCTATCTTGTTGGTACTAAAGTCATTGTTTACACTGACCATGCAAGTATTAAATATCTTGTCAAGAAGAAGGATGTAAAACCATGGTTGATAGGATGGGTACTTTTGCTTTAAGAATGTGACTTGGAAATTTGATATAGGAAAGGTACAGAAAATCCAGTGGTAGACTATTTATCTAGATTGGAGAATGGGGAACAAGCTAGCGATTCAATAGTGATCAATGAGACCTTTCTTGATGAACAATTGTTTCATGTAAAGAAGCAGAAAAATTTGCCATGGTATGCTGATTTTTGTGAACTGTCTTGTGAGTAAACTCTTCCTTCATAAATTTAATTCTCAACAAAAGAAAAAATTCTTGCGTGATGTGAAATACTACATGTGGGATGAGCGTTTTCTTTACAAGCATCATGGAGATCAAATCATTAGAAAGTATGTTCTTGAAGAATTTGAAATTATTCTTCATCATTGCCATTCATCTAATTATAGAGGAAAAAAAACTATTGCAAAGGTTTTCTTTTCAAAGATACTCATAATTTTGTGGAAAGATGTGATAGATGTCAAAGTGTAGGTAATACATTTAGGAGACACTAGATGCCTCTCAACAACATCATTGAAGTTGAAATTTTTGATATATGGGGAATTGATTTTATGGTCTATTCCTTCCATCCTTCAATAATGAATACATCTTGGTTGCTGTTGATTATGTTTCTAAATGGGTTGAAGTTGTTGCATGCAAAGGAATGACTTTAAGGTAGTGATTAATTTCTTGGAAAAGAACATTTTCACACGTTTTAGGACACCTAGAGCCATAATTAATGATGAAGAATCTCAATTTTGCTATAAAAATTTTGAGCCACTCCTTGCCAAATATGGAGTCAAGCACAAAATAACCACGTTTATCATCCTTACATGAGTGGCCAAGTGGAAGTTTCAAATAGAGAAATTAAAAGAATTTTGGAGAATGTTGTTTGTTCTTTTAGGAAAGATTGGTCAAAAAAATTGAATGATGCTTTGTGAGTTTATAGGACTGCATATAAAACTCCGATTGGGATGTCTCCTTATAGATTGGTGTTTGGTAAAGCTTGTCATCTTCTAGTTGAGATTGAACACAAGGCATATTAGGTAGTTCAAAAGCTAAATTTGGATCTTCAAGTAGCTGGAGATAAATGTCTTTTGCTACTCAATGAGATGGATGAATTTCATCTTGAAGCATATGAAAATCATAAAAAGATACCGAAATATGGCATGATTTGAAAATCATAAAAAAAAGCTTTGACCTTGGCCAACATATTCTCCTATATAATTGTAACAATTGCTTCTCGGTCGCTACCAGTGTCCGAGTTTCGTAGGTGAACCCGCCAAGCCCAAACAAGCCTTAGTTGAAACTTTAGTTATTATGCCATCAATTTATGAAATTATTAGAACCATATATCTCTTTGTAATAAGAATTAAACATAAATCATAATAAACCATCTTAACCTTTATTCACCATACTCATAAAAATTGCATTATAGTCTATAATTATTCAATTGTACACTTACATTGACACTACTTACAAATACATTATACTATGAACGACTCGACCTCTAATAGTGGAGTGACTCAAAATAAAGTGTTACGAGATGCCTTTATCTATCCGCAGTAGACAACATTTGCTGATGAATGCACACTAGGCCGAACACTATCAGTAAAAGGGAAACAAGGGGGTGAATTTCATAGACTCAGTGATCATTGGCTCTGTGAGCAGGGCGTAAATGGGAAACAAGCTTAAGGCAGATCATTTGAATGATAAAACTGGAATAAAAGTAATAATCTTAGACAAATCAAATCACAAATAAAGTGTTTGTGCCTTGTAAAAATAATGCCGTAAAATCATCATGCAATATTTCATTGGGCAAAACGATGCCCAAAACAAGTGTAGTAAAACAAAGTTCAATCATAGAAAACATCACCTGCTATCAAAATGCAAGAACAATATAAAAGTATACACTTTCCCAGAATGTGTGGCACATAAAGAAATCAACTTATAAAGTCACATAAACCAACTCATGATCGTCAACTAAGAACTGAAAGCTTTTATTCAAATAAGAGGAGTTGCAAAGAAAATCTTAACTTTCCACCATGCAAAAGAGCAAGCGTAAAAAAACTCACAAGGCTCTCGAGTAGGAAAGTATAATATCAACCTATGGACCCACTTCCACCTAATAACAATTCGGGAGCTCTGCTTCACCGGATTCCCACAGCCATGGCAGTCTCGACGATGTTGGCCGACATCAGAGAAATCAAGCGGTTGCAACCGCGTATCACAGCTTGTGGCCTAGCCTCATTTATACATCACAGACTACAGCCCCAGCCACGTCTAATAGCCTGTCGGTGACCCAAAGGTTATCTAGCTAAAGGTCACTTGTGTACAAGGGTAACACTTTTTCGATGTGACATTCGACCTACTCTAGATGCTCTTGGTTTGTCAAAACTATTTTCAAAACCAAATCAAGTTTTTCGAGGCTTTTTCTTTAAATCGTTTGAAATCAAGGTTCGATAATCCTTCGAATTGCTTTTCACATTAAATGGCATGGTGTCAACACTTGTACAAAAATCAGAATAAAACTGGTACTCAAATCTTGCATTTTAAATCATTTAACGAATGCATTTAGCTATGCATTCACACAAAAACACAAGGCACGGATTTTGATGCAAACATCATAAAAAGGCTCGCTTCCCGATTTCTAAAACACTTTACATATATAGCTTATTTATAGATATATCCAAAACAACTTTCAAAACAACTTGCATCCATAATTTCCTATGGTTTCTACTAGCTCATGCTTTCCACAAATTGCATTTAAAGTAAACTGACACGTCTATTAATCGTATAGCAATATATATGTAATATGGAAATTTGGAAATCGACACCCCCTACTCACCTTACAATAGTGGGATGCTATGTCACTATTGATTCGAGTGCGTATCTAGCTAACTCTACTTGCCGGTCACTCATTACCTCTTTCAGCACGCCACCACAGCACACTTCCTTACTTATACACTTCCTAGCAACCATTTAACTCAATACAATTAATTATACTCGAATACGGGTAACACATCAATCAATAAATCCTTACTCAATTTCATATTTTTCATCAACCTCAATCACAAGCATTTAACATACAATTTATGAACTTTCAACCAACCAAATCCAATACAACATAATATGGTTACATTGCATGTTTACTTTTTGATTTTAGCTTGAGCTCCACATATAATCCACCATTCCTCACATTCTCGATCACCATTACTGCCACAAACATAAACAATTATCACACATCTCATTTCCCTCGTTACTTGTGATTTCAAGACCAAAATACTTACCCGTTGCTTATCTAGCTCAAAATCACCATGCATTCCAAGATCCACCTACATGCATGCATGTATTTCTTTCAAATCTTAGAGGACCTTCGCTGCCACAACATTTTCACACAATTACCAACTCATTTCCTCAAGCAATTCATAATCAAAATCAAGGTTCTACTTACCTTCTTTAGCTTAGAACCACCAAATCTCTTTAAACTTCAACAATGGCATGTGGGTGGTGTTGGAGTAGGATCTTAGTGAATTAATGTGATTGTGTAAAGCATCGATTTCAAAAAAAAAAAATCTTTTTATGAAGGAAGCAAGTAATCCAATTACACTAACAGAAACACACATTATTATTATTGCAAGCAATATAATCACATCAAAAAAAAAAAAGAATCTATTAAGTAAGAAAAACCATACCTTTATTTTGAGATTCTTATTTTCGAACACTACCACACCAATGAATGATTTCTCGACCAAATAAGTTTACCACTTATTCTTTAATAATACCTTCAACTTGAACCTTGAGTGGACAAGGTGTGGAATGCAAGGCTACAAGATGGCAATCGATTTTATTCTCTTTTCTTTGGAAAAGCTTGGAGGAGGAAAAGAGAAGAGATGGCTAAAACATTTTTTTTTAAGAAAAAGTACGTTCTACAATTTTCTTCCAATCTCTTCTCTCTTTATTAAAACTCTTACTTCAAAAGTTTAATCAAAATGAAACCCCTTTGAATCAATCTTGACCATCCATTCAGAGTTATGAAAGAATCAAACATGCTTCATAATTATAAAAATAAAAATTAAAGAATAAATAATTTAATTCTTTAATTATCATTTAGAGTTCTTGATAAAATAAAACTCCTTATTGAATAATAACTCTTATTTTATTATTATCCATCTTTATTTAAAAAGAATTAATAATAAATAAAAGAGTAATAGTCAAACATAGAGTCTCCTTTTATCAACATGGAAGTCTAGATTCATTTTGCAAGAATCCTCCTAAAATTATCTTAATTTAAGACAACTCTTGTCTGTAATTAAGAAAAAAAATATTTTATCTTGTCTAAATTGAAACAAATATGTTTTCTTTTCTAAATTAAGACAAAAATGTTAAAGCTGCCATTTTGTACATAATTTAATTAAACAAATTAAAACATGCATTCCAACTTAAACAAGTTGAATTCTACGAAGCTAAGTGGGGAATCTATTTGGACATAGATATTCCAAGCTCCAATAAACTTAGAATTATTCTTAATCTCATTAAAAATAATTCAAGCTTATTAACCATGAAATCACTCCACCATAGATTCATGGTTGCACTCTTGGATTAACTATAATTACAAGAAA
>NC_030858.1:19851996-19945812 GCF_000208745.1 Theobroma cacao | reverse complement strand
TCATTTTGCCCACACATGGGCAGATTGCCCAAAGTCACATCTTTTTTTCTTTATTTTCTTTTCTTTTTCTCTTTACTTTCTTTTCTCTTTACTTTCTTTTCATAGGCAAATTGCCCAAGGTTTCCTCATTTTGTCCTTTTTCCTTTTTCCTTTTTCCTTTTATGTGGTAAAATTACAAGTCAAAAAGGCTTTTGAACTTTTTCGCCCGCCACCTTTATTGTCCATTCTTTCTTCATTTCTTTTTTTTACATGCCATGCCATTCAATTACCTTTCTTTGTTTTCTTTCTATTAAATATTATGTTTATGCCTTTTTCTTTTCAAATTACATTACCATTCTTACTTGTTGACTATGGGCTATCCTTGCCAAACCATGGTTTTCTTCCACTTAAATATTCTTTATTCTTTTTCGCTTTGTCAACTATCACATGGTGGGGTCCCACATGTTTCCCACTAACTTCTTGCTTTTTGCATGCAATGATTTGCATGTAATAGTGAATTTCACATAATCTAGCCTTCTTTGGTTAGTAAATTCCCATTTAACTTCAAATGTTTAAAATTTGCACATAAGTCCTCAAACTTTTCTTTATGTACCGTTTAACCCTCCAAACTTTCATCCTTTACATTTTGGTCCTTTCAACATTTATTCAATTCTAATTTCCTTCTATTTTTCTTCCATTACACGTGTACAAATAAAATATAAAATTTTCACTTCACCAAGGTATCACCATAATATTTAAATATATATTTACCCGTTCCTACTTCATTTAATAAAGGCACATGGGCCTTGGTAACGTCATTTTTTTTTGAAATTCTTTCTTATTTCTTCTCCCCCATTTAGATTAGTCATATAATCATCATTCATGACTAATTTCGATAACAGTTAAAATATTAATATTTTAATATTATTTTATTTCAAAATTCTCCACTTGTCTCCTCGGGACTCAAAATGTCTCACTTTTTCTCGGCTCACTTTCGAATCACCTTTTAACTTGCTAATTCATTCTTGATAAAAAATTATTATTTAATTATTATTTCTTCACGCGCGGAGTATTTTACTTCGAACTACTCCTTTCACCCTTCATCACTCTTAGACACTCTAATTAACCTCAATTGATATCCGATAAGCTCTATAGGCCACCATATCAAAGTACGGGATGTTACAATAATTATCGTTTGAATTTATTTCTTGAAAAGTTGAAGTCTAGAGCTTTCATAGGTATGAAAGTATATCTTTATGGATTAGTGGAGGTGGTTGATGATAAATCAAGCTTCAAGGTGAATGGACAACAATTAAAGCATTATTAGGGTGGCGATTTCGATCGTTAGAGGTCCTCAATCACGCTTATCGATGCAATTTGAGTCAGAGATAGACAAGCTAAAGACTATAAATCAAGCACTTCTTGGGAGGTAACCCAATCTTTCTCACTTTATTTATTTCTTTTAGGTTATTTTCATTTATCTATTTTTCATTATTAATATTTTACTAACAAACTTCTTTTATTTTGCAAGTTAACCCAAAAAAATTTCAAAATTATTAGTATTTACCCCATTACCTACAATATAAAGAAATAATTTTAAAGGTGTGAAATTGTGATGAAAAAAAAGAAGTGTTGAATAGAAAGAAAAGTTCAAATTTGGAAGAAAAGGAGTATGTGGAGAAGGAAAATAAAACTCTCTATATAGGTCCTAAAGTAGTTATGTGCGTAGGGTGATTTCAACCACACTATTATCTTTTATCCACCTTGACTCTAGCCATATATTACTATCTTAATAAAGACCTACTGATCCTTGACTTAGTATTAGTCCACATTAGTGGAGAGAGAGAGATAAAAGGCAAACTTATGGAGTTTTAGTAATAATTTGAAATTTGTGTTGGCATAAACTCATTCAAGTGTCATGATATTCTTGGTAAAAGATTTCACACACATGGAAATCCATTCAAGAATGTGGTTGCATTGGAATTGAAACATGAATTTGAATGATACTTATATTTTTCCTTAACTTAAAGATTGATAGATATACTTTTGAGGAAATTATGGGAGATCATTAAAGTTGGTGCACTTTATCTCTAGTAGGTGCTTTATTTATTTTGTTTTCACAATTTAATTTGTTTGTCATAAGTTCTTTTTCTATGTTTTGCTCGAGGATTAGACAAATCTTAAGTTTGGGAGTACGATAACTCTATGATATAGAGTTATTTGGACTTATTTTTTATAATAATTTAGCTTAGTTCTTATAGTAATGCATAGAAATTAATTAGGTTTTATTTAATTATTTTAAGTTAGTTAATTAGATGAATAAATCTAATCTTAGTGAATTTTGTACTTAAATTGGTGTTTATGTGCATTAGATATGTTATTATTGATTAATTTGTTGATTTTGTGAGCGTGCATTAAAAAAGGTGAAAAGTTATCAAGTTGGGTGTTCATGAGATGCAAACCTTCACTGGACGTGTCTCGGTATTTTGACCATAACATTTGCTACAGAACTCCAAATGAGGTGATTCGTGTGCTGGAATGGCATGAAAATCAAAGATAACAATTATCGTACATAGCAGAAAATAAAATTTAAATATACCATGTCATGCCACCACTCATGGATCACCTTGGTGGTTTAATACAAACAAAATTTAAGAGGAGTAAACAAAATATCACCTAGCCAAGTGATGTCGTAATCACGATGGCAAATCCTCTTGATTAAGAGAAGATGCGACACTACTTTTATTTTGACTTAAGCCCGTTTACACCACAAAGGGAGGAAGAACCCAAGCCACCCAAGCGTTCGGCCTTCAACGGTATCCACACAATTGCACTTGAACCTTCAACAAAGTAAGAGCTTTCAACTACTCTCTATGCTAGCAGAGTGGACAACAATTGTCCTTTTCTTCACATAAACTATAAGCCGGATCACTCTAGAGAAATTCATCACAAGATTTTTCTCTCAACCACAAGAGGCGGCTAGAGAACTTTTTGGTTGTTTTTGACAACTAGGTTCATAGTCATATGTGAGTAGTTAAAAGTGATATTTATACCTAGGTTAAACAACTCCTATAATTGCAACTAAAGGCCCAATATTATAACCCATTATAATATTGGCCCAACACTTAATTAAACCCTTTTAATTTAGTCATTGGAAATTAAAATCAAATTAATTTCCTTTTGTCATGTAATAAAGGTTTTAATATTATAACTATTTATAATATTAACCTTAATCTTAATTAAACTATTTTAATTAAGTCCTAGAAGTTAAAACCTAGAGTATGATTTAAGTCTAACTAAATCATCAGACTTCTAATTTAATTCATAGTACAACTTTTGTGTGTGATCCATTAGGTTCCTAACAAGTTGGTAATGGAATTAAATTGTAATATTTATCAATTAATTCAATTCCATAGACCAAGATTGGCATCTAGCAATGCATTATGGCAGCCCAATTGTTAGGAGAGTCAAAAGATTCTTTGAAAACCTTTCAGTGTACAATCTATCAATGTAATTCATTCCCTCATCATACAACCAAAAGATGATAAAAGCATGATGCAGTGTCTACACTTATTGGCCTCTATATTCGTTCCTGCAGTTAGATCATTAGCTTTATGGAGACTTATGAAACTCTTTTCATAATCTCCAAGTCGCCTTGGCCAAGGACTTTAATAAGCTAATATCAATCAAGAATTATTAAGATATGTCCCCTAAATCACTTGGAGTGATGATTCCTTTCTTGACCACTCATTTGCCTTCACATGCTTCATGCTATACTCAAAAGCATCCTATTTTGGCATCCTTGGTTAGGCACCTGTAGGGATGAAATCAAAGCATAGCACTCCACACATAAGACAACCTGGTGTCTCGTGTCTAAGGAGTATTTACATAACTAATACATGAGAAGTATTGCTTAGACACTTGAGTGAAATACCAAATACACTTCTCATGAAGGGTCATGTTCAGTGAACTTGGTCTCCTAGGCAAGCACCTATATTCTAGGTCCAAGTATCTCTATACTTCAGCCTATGAGATTGGTTGCTTACTTCCTAAGTAAGAAACATAAAATGTACCAGTCTCTAAGTATCGTTGATGTCCAGTCTCAATGATACATCAACCAGGAACATTTAGAGATTATGCTTTGATTCATAAGGATCTCATAACTACAACCCATTATAGTTCCCTTGCAAGGCATATTAATCTCATAGACTTCATCCAATTAGACTTATAACCCATTATAATTAACGTTTTATTGATAAAGGAAAACCTCTAATCATTCAACATGAATGATATTGTTGCATGATTGGAATCAAGCCTTAACCAATCCCAATTGGCTATAGGGCTTATCCCAACATTTCCCACTAGCACAAAGCCAATTGCTACCTTATCCTATGTGGATTTAATCCATATAGCAATCGTGTCTCCATGTAGACTCGCTTGTGCCCTTCAATGCGGTTAATTGCTTTCATCTATCTTCGTGATGTCCATGCATCACATCATGTCATATTATTATATCTAGATCTAATGAGACTCTGGTTCTCTTAGTATGGCTTCATTGTTACATTCACAATGTTTAGAACCCTATATTAGTTCCATCAACTAATGATCTAAATATCCTCATATTTGAGCCTTTAATAGGTTGTCTATGACTTTGATTATATACATGTACATAGTTTTCTTTCTTTCTTTGGAACCATTCCAACTAAACTATGCTGTATGCATCATATGCATTTGTCACTTTTCATTGTGCCATACGCCCCTTTTAAATTTTGGCACTTTCTTTGTATACACATTGCATCCTATGTAATTATATCATCAATGAATTGTATTCACTCCTTCTAACCTCCTTATGTATGAGATAAGTACACTTGTACATCCTATTAAATCTAACCATTTGGATCCCGTATAATAGGACAAAGTGTAAAACTCCAACAAAAAACATATTTAGTTGATTCATCTCATATGAATAATACATCTCCAATGTATTTTACTGAATCCATAGAGTTCTCATACATATGATTATGCATCTCGATGCAAAATCATAAGAGTTAGATTTTAGTGTAACCATGTAATACTAAAAAAACTCCTTTTTTAGAGTCATCATGCTCCCACTAAATCCAAGATCCTTTGTGAGAGCAATATTTGAACTGTTTTGAATATTCCATGATGTTACATACATACATCTTAAATGTATGCTTGGAATCGTATTGGTTTGGAATAATATAGTTGGCTACATATATATTAGAGAGATATGGGCCAAATCATATCACTGTATGAATTTGCTTTCTTCATTGAACAAACATCTCCATGTTCTATCTATAAAAAAGTTCCATTCCACATGAAATTCCATTCATCTTTTGAATGATTAATTAATAAGTAAGAGTAATCTTCACTAAGATCATATCTTAATAAGAGTACTTTATACTATATAACTCATATGATCTTCTCTTTGAATTCTCTGAGTATTTCAAGAATTCAAATTATATTTCTTTAAGTATACACGACAGAATCTCAATTTGGTCTTGTGTAAACTTAATGAATTAGGAATATTTGCCATAGCATTTTATGTTCAATGGTTCGTATATATCTATATGTATAAGACCTTTTGAACATACCAAGTCTTTCATTTATGCATGAAAAGTGAGTTAGTCATTTAGATAAGAATTACTAGCTCCTTTATGATTAACAATCAAAAGGATATAAGTTTCTTCATGATCTAATTCTCACTTCAATGGCCAAGACTCAAATGCCATAATCGAGATCATATGCACTCAGTTTTCTTGACATTTATATTGAGCATTGACTTACTACTATTGTTTTATGCTTTATGTCATTAGTTAAATGCATTCAACATCTAGTATTGTATACTTATGATGTTAATACTATAGTAGTAATGTCACGACCCAAATTTCGGGCCATGATCGGCATAAGGGCCCAATAGACATAGTCCATTAAGCCCGAGCAAGCCTATCTATCTATCCCACTCATCATTCCATCAAATATTGCTAAGTCACAATTTATAACTTTAAATCAAAATTTTGATAGACATTGCCAACTCGTATTAGCATTACTCATTTAAAATATACATACATTATCTATAGCATGTATCTCAATAATTTACATCAAGTTTATCTATACATCAAAAAAAGAAGACTCAATTTCCAGCGGAGGGACTTGGACGAATGTACTGCTACTGAATGCCGAGACACCTACCAAAATATGGATACAAGTCTACAAGGACACCTCGCCCTAGTTACCGGCTGCCTCGTGATCTGAAAACATGAAGTTGAAAGTGGTGAGTATAAACCCAGTGAGTGAACAAGAAAGGGAACAAGCATACCATAAGGAATCTTTAATGAAATCATGATGCATTCTTTTTCAAAACAATGCAATTTGTTTCTATTCTTATTAAAAACCCCTCATCTAGCCCTTAAATAATTAATCAATTATAATAATGAATCCATACATATAAAATAATTTGAAAAATGAACGCTTCAATATTACGCAAGCAAGTCAAATACGACAACGAATCTTCGCTGACGTTGGGATTAAGTTATTAGCCGAACGAGGGTTTCTCAACTGACTGAGGGTTTCTCACTCAACCTCCGGTATGGTAGCAAATAACTGAAAGATAGGGCAGCAATTAGACAAGATAGGAGACCAAAACAGAAGGTTTTTCACTGCAGTGAGATTCTTTCTCGCTGCAATGAAATTGTAACCCAAAAACAGAAGGTTTCTCACTGCAGTGAAATTTCACTGATGAAACAGAAAGTTTTTCACTGCAGCAAGATTCTTTTTTCGTTGCAGTGAGAAGCTACGGTGACTATCTCACTGCAGCGAAATACATTCTCGCTGCAGTGAGAACCAATTCTTGTGAAGGTTCTTAAACCCGAGAGTTTCTCGCTGCAGCGAGAATGAATTTCGCTGTAGCAAAAACAGAGCAACAAGAGAAAAGTTTCCCCTCACTCAATAAAAAGGCCATTATGCTAAACCAACAAAATCAACATACAACACATGAAAATTCCCAAAGTGCAATGTATCAAATTTCTCATATATGTCAATCATATATCACATTCATAAGTTTTCATTTCATAAGTCTAGATATGCATAATAACATAGATAAACATCAACTTCATCATAAACACACCCGGCTCATGTACATCCCCCCACATCGTGCACATAGCTGGCACCATCGTGTGCATCCCCCTACATCGTGCACAATCAGTGCCATCGTGTACATTCCCTCACATCTTGCACATGGGCACTATCATCATCCATCTCTCATGCCACCATCATCACCAGCATGTGCATCCCCCCACATCGTGCACACACACGATTACAGTCATTATACACAATATCATTCATCATGCACAACACACACATTTATATATCATCATACTACAATAGTGCATGAATCCATAGCAATCACATATCACAACATAAAACCATTTTGCAAAAGCTTGTTCCCAAGGCACTTGTCTTTATGAAAAACTTGATAATTCATTCAAATGGGTGGCAAATACATTATATTTCCCAAAACAAGTTTTGATGGCAGTCCACTCACCAATTGATTGTAGAGCCTTTAGATTACTCCAATTCCCCTAATTGTCTAAATGAGATGATGGGGCTTCCTTAGAACCTAGGATCACATTAGCATAAGTAATAGGTCAATTTACACACTATGAACCCTAAAAGCTATCTCTTAACTAGCTTTCAATTGCCACATTAAATGGCTATCTATGTTCACTATCTTAATCACTAAAAAGTAATGAACATAGTCAACAACAAAACAGCTCATAAATCCCAATTACTAGCCATTTTTTGCAGCTAAAAACCAAGCTTAATTCATCACTTACCCTAGGGCTCCTTTATAGTCAAATTCTCTTCCAATTACTTCCAAATCAATGGGGTAATTCTCTCTTTCTCTCTCTAGAACGTCCAACTAGTGAGAGAAAGTGCAGAAATGAGATTTATCAAGGGTTTTAAAGTGAGAGGATGAAATAGCACAAGGGTTTATGGAAGGGTGCACCAAAAGCATGAAACTTGAAGCTAGAGAGAGAAAGTTATGGAAGCTTGAAGAAAACTCCCATGGAGGAATTGAAGAAACGTGAGAGAAGAGAAGGGAAGAAGAAGACCAGCTGCTGGAAAATCTCTAGAAGCTGCTAGAAATTCAAGATATTTATAGTTAATCTTATCCATTCCCTTAAAATTATGAAAATACCCCTCCACCAATTAACTTATCCTCCTCCAATCTTTTATGCAATCTTTTTACTCTTTTAACACTAGGACAAGATCCATAATGGTCTAGACATGTTCGGGTTCATAAAAACTTAAAATTTTAACTCGAGGTGAAAAATGACCATTTTGCCCCTATTATGAAAATTGTTGAAACTTCTAGTTTTCTTCGTGTTTTCATCAGCACACATCATTTATGTAGTCTTATACCCATTTATACCTTAAAATATCATAAAACTTTCTTTTGGAAGCTTATTAGAGAAAATGACGAAACTACCCCTGGCTCGTATTATTGCATCTATACTTAGTTACAAGCCTATAGAGGTTGAGGTCTCACAAGTAACTTCTAGCTCAATCATAAACTTTGGCAAAACAAAAACTTCTATAAGCTTTTTCTTCTTTAACTTTCTCAAGGAAACATTTTTAGTCCCTCATTTGTCCATCTTTACCATCAAGATGCTTGAGAACATTTCCAAGTTAGTACCTTTATCGTGGTTGTCTTCCTAATTCATAATTAAGGCAATGTAAATTCCATCTCATGGAAGCTCACTCCTAATTATGAATTGTATTTGGTAAAGATTATGGAACGAACTCAATACTTAGTTCATGATAAACACATTGCTCTAGCTTTACCATAAAGCCTAGCAACATTAAATCTTTCTTCTAATAGAACTATCTTTTATCTTCTTGCATAGAAACAATTTCTATGTTATCTCATACCTTTATATATGACCTTGATTATAGAACAATTCTTTTGATTGCAAAGTCATACATGTTGCTTTTGAAGCTTTGTAGTCATAGTAGCCAACATCACATATGTGGCTTAACGAGTCTAATGAACATCCCATGCTTTATCACCATTTGCCTCAACATGAGCTTATAGCAAAGCTTTCTATAGATGGACAACCTTCTGCTTGAGAACATTTCTTAAATCTTGGTATCTTTCAAAAGGTTTTGGTCTAGTGAGTTTGATTTGCATCCAAGATGCACCATAGTGACAGATTTTTAGCCATTTGTAATATATAGAAACATGTTTGAATAGATAAAGCAATTGATAAATAACATGCATACACTATTTAAAACAAGGTTTTAAAACTTTAAATAGGTCTCTCACTATTTTCTACAAGATGATAACCCTCCATATCACCTCGAGAGATCTCTACTAGGATTCTCTTAGTGTGCTAGGATCCCATCCATCTAGTCATGGCCTTGAGTGTGCTCAACAAACCATGGTAGGTGGATTAGGTAGGTAATTGAGCTTATCAATTGTATCTTTATACAACTCATAGATCAACTAAGTGACAACACATTGCTTAAACATATCATATATATTTTGCCTAGCCTTAGCCTCTTGTTTCCATAATAACCAAGTTTCCAAGCATCCGGATTTTATGAAACTAGTTGAGTAAAACCCACTAATAGCTCAAACATACTCGTGTAAAAGTGTGACCTTGAGTGTACTCAACAAGTCTCTGATTAAAAGAGCAGCTGGGTTATCTTGCTATATGTGGAAGGCAACTTGGTCATGCATGGCATGTGACTCAATATATAATGAGGGATTTCGTTGTTGATTTTATTAAGGTCTCATCTTTGCATGCATAACATTTATTAAATCACACAAAATAAATCTATCACATGCATACTACTTTGCATTGCATAACATATATTAAATTGCATAAATAAATCTATCACATGTAAACTACTTTGGATGATTATGGACTTTAACTATACTAATTTCCTTGAGCCATCAAAGGAAACTAGCTTGGTCAAACCTATGGGATTACATATAAGAATCTTCAAAATCTGCTTGTAATCTCCTTGTCCTCCTTGGCGCCTCAAAATCCATTGTCAATTTTTCCAAAATTCAATTCCTAATGTATCCTAATTCTAATTACATTTGAATGTAGAAGCCTCAAGTTACATTTAAGGGGAGTGAGATGAGGAAAGAATTTTACAAACCAAGATAAAGAGATAAGGCAGGACACGTAGGCCCTATTTCAAAAATGCTAAGAATACACATTCAACCATAGCATAATCATATTGGGCCTAAGTCATAATCATCCACATATATTCATCAATATGAATAAAATTTAAAGGCATGTCTCATTCAAATTGTTAATTATATGAGGTATTTGAGATTAGCAATTTTTAACTTTTGAATTTTACCAATTTCAAAATTTTGGGTAATTTTATATAAGGAAAATTCTTTCATATATGGTAAGTGTTACTAATCAAAATTAGTAATTTATCCATTCCCAATCTTATTAGGCTTAGAATTAAATTTCATTATGAATTAAAACATTTTTAATTTGTTGTCCTAAACACTTTAGTTAACTTTGTTACTAATCCAATCTAATTAAAGATTGTATGTCTTCTATTAGGTAATCTTCATTAGGTAATTTAGATCAAATCTAAGACACGAAAATCTTTAATTTAATCTTAGTATCTTATTCAAACTTTCTTCCTTAATTAAGGAAATTTATTCATGATGAAAGACTTGCCTTCATTTATCTTGGACTTTCATAATTCTAGGAATCAATTTCCTTAATTTTTGGTGTCAATAAATAATTTTAGATATCCTTAATTTAAGGAATCAAATTCCTTAATTCAAAAAATCTGAATTTATTATCTTTAAGGAACTATTTTCATAATTATCTAATCAGCTTTTGAATATTATTGAATCCCATAACTTTAGAAATAAAATTCCATAATTTATGGGTGTCATAAATTAACTCCTGACATCCTTTATTTAAGAAATCAAATTGCTTAATTCTAATTATGTCAAAATTATCTTTTATGGAAACTTTCCATAAATATTCAAATAGCCAATCTATAATTTAAATTGCACCAATAAAGGATGCAATTTAGGCAAGCAATCAATGCCAAAACAGTGGCATTAGTCAACTGTAGGGAGCATTGGTGCAATCACAACTTTTAGTTTTTACGGGGTCTTAAATTTAGAAATTTTAATTCCAAAATTTTTTTCTGATTAGCCAACATATGGAACTACTCCATATCAAATTTGCATGATTTTTGGATGCAAATTGATTGGTCAAATCACCTCAAAACCATGACTATTTACTGCTGTTGGCAGCAATGGTGCAGTTATAGTTCTATGCTCTAAAGTAGTTCCAAATCAGGGAATTTAATCCCCAATTTTTTTATGGTCAACTAACATATGGAGCCTTTTCATATTAATTTTTCATAATTTTGGACACATATAAGTTGCCTAAAAAATTCAAAAACTGTGACCTATGTCTACTGCACATAGTCACCTTTTTAGCTGCTTAGGTGGCATTGACAATGCCAAAATCTTAGGGATCAAATTCCTTAATTTTTGAATTTTGAATTTTGGCAATATTTGAACTCTTTCAAAACTTAAAATTTCAAAAAATAAGTGCAACTAATTGGACAAATTTAGGCACCTTCTGAGTTGCCAAAATTTGTCAAAATCATGGCCTGGAACAACTACTGGTAGCAGTGGTTTCAGCCATCATTTTGTGGCTATTGCACCACCATTCACCTTTAGTCGGTAAACCCTCTTGGAACTATTCCAAAGTACATTGCTTCCATGGTTTTTCTAGAATTTTTCAAGGCCATTAGTTGCCTTTTTAAACTGAAAACTAAACCACAACAACTGCTGGATAGAATCGAATTTTGCCCCAAAAACTACACCAAAACATCATGAACTTGAATATGATTTTGTGAATTAAATTTGTGCATCTTATGCACTTTTTAATCTAGCTAAATCAAGACACAAAACTCATCTTAGTATATCCAAAATTAAGATTCAAAATTCACTAATTAAATTTGTCCAAGAAATTAAAACAACTCCAAAATAGATTTTAAAAATTTTAAATCCTTATCAATTTAATACCGAACACTTCATGTCAAATAGAAACATTGAATCAACAACAATGAGACATCATTTGTATTAAAACGAGCCAAGGGAGGCTCTGACACCACTCCTGGAATGGCATGAAAATCTGAGATAATAATTATCATACGTAACGGAATATAAAATTTAAACATACCATGTCATGCCACCACCCATGGATCACCTTGGTGGTTTTAATACAAACAAAATTTAAGAGGAGTAAACAAAATATTACCTAGCCAAGTGATGTTGTAATCACGATGGCAAATCCTCTTGATTGATAGAAGATGCAACACTACTTTTATTTCGACTCATAAGAACCCAAGCCACAAAAAGAGGAAGAACCCAAGCCACCCACGCGTTTGGCCTTCAACGGTATCCACACAATTGCACTTGAACCTTCAACAAGGTAGGAGCTTTTAACTACTCTTTGTGCTAGCAGAGTGGATAATAATTGTCATTTTCTTCACACAAACTATAAGTCGGATCACTTTAGAGAAATTCATCACAAGATTTTTCTCTCGACCACAATACGTGACTAAAGAACTTTTTAGTTGTTTTTGACAATTAGGTTTTCATAGTTATATGTGAGTAGTTAAAGGTGATATTTATACCTTGGTTAAACAACTCCCATAATTGCAACTAAGGGCTCAATATTGTAACCCATTATAATATTGGCCCAACACTTAATTAAACCTTTTTAATTTAGTCATTGGAAATAAAAATAAAATTGATTTCCTTTTGTCATGTTTGCAATAAGGTTTTAATATTATAACTATTTATAATATTAACCTTAATCTTAATTAAACTATTTTAATTAAGTCCTTAAAAGTTGAAACCTAGAGTATGATTTAAGTCTAACTTATATCATCAGACTCCCAATTTAATTCAGTAGTACAACTTTTTTGTGTGACCCATTAGGTTCCTAACAAGTTGGCAATGGAATTAAATTGTTATATTAATCAATTAATTTAATTCCATAGACCAATATTGGCATCTAACAATGCATCATGGCCACCCAATTGTTAGGAGAGTTAAAGGATTCTTCGACAACCTTTCACTGTACAGTCTATCAGTGTAATTCATTCCCTCATCATATAACCAAGAGATGATAAGAGCATGATGCAATGTCTACTCTTATTGACCTCCATATTCGTTCCTGCAGTTAGATGATTAGCTTTATGGAGACTTCTGAAACTCTTTTCATAATCTCTAAGTCGCCTTGCCCAAGGACTTCAATAAGCTAATATCAACCAAGAATTGTTAAGATATGTCCCATAAATCACTTAGGGTGATGATTCTTTTCTTGACCACTCATTTGCCTTCACATGCTTTGTGCTATACTCAAAAGCATCCTATTTTGGCATCCTTGGTTAGGCACCTGTAGGGATGAAATTAAAGCATAACACTCCACGCATAAGATAACCTGGTGTCTTGAGTTTAGGGTATATTTACACAACTGATACATGAGAAGTATTGCACAAACACTTGAGTGGAATACCAAATGCACTTCTCATGGAGGGTCATGTTCAGTGAACTTAATCTCCTAGACAAGCACCTACATTCTTGTTCCAAGTATCTCTATACTTCAACCTATGAGATCGGTTGCTTATTTTTCAAGTAAGAAACATAGAATGTACCAGTCTTTGAGTATCATTGATGTCTAGTCTCAATGATACATCGACCAGGAACATTTAGAGATTATGCTTTGATGTATAGGGATCTCATAACTACAGCCTATTACAATTGTGTGAGACCTCGACCTTCACAAACATGTAACGAAGGTAGACCCTATGATGTGGAACATGGGTAGTTTGGTCATTTTCTTGGCGAGCTCCTAAAAGTGGGTTTTCTAATATTATTAAGGCCTAAGTAGGCCTAAGACATAAATGAATGATGAAAATAAGGATAAAATGATGAAGGAAATAGCAATAATGATGATTTCCAAGGTAAGGGCAAAATGGTCATTTTTCATCTTGAATCGAAATTTTTAAGTTTTCATGAACTCGAGTATTTCTAGACTATTATGAACTTTATCTCAGTGTCAAAAGAGTAAAAGATTGCATAAAGGATTGGAGGAAGACAAAGCCAACTTGTTAAGGGCATTTTCGTAATTTAAGTGAAGTTTGGATAAGCTTAGGCTATAAATATCTCATTTCTCCAGCAGCTTCCTCATTTTTCCAGCAACTTCTTGTTCTTTTTCCTCCCATCTCACGTTTCTTCATCTTCCATGGAAGCCTCCCTTAAAGATTCCATAGCTCTCTCTATCTAGCTTCAATTTTCATGCTTTTGAGCACTTTTTCATATAACCTTTTATGCTCTTTCACTCTCTCACCTTAAAACCCTCAAAAGTATTTTCTTAACACTTTCTCTCACTAATTGGACATTTTAGAGAGAAAAAGAGAGACTTTCCATGATAGCTTGAGTATTCTTGAGAACGAATTCAACTACAAATCCACCAAAGTGAATAAGGAATGAAGATTGATTTTAGGTTGTTGATAATGGCTAGTAATTGGAGTTGTGAGTTGTTTTATTATTGAGGTTTGTTTATTTATTTCTAGAGTTACTAGAGTAGAAAGAATAGATAGCCATTTAATAGTAGTTGGAAGCTAGTTAGAGATGACTAGTAGAACTTGATTTAAGAAATAGATTTTAGAATTGTATTTATGCAAATTGGGGTGGTTGTGATGTTGGTGTGTGATAGGTTCCAACAAGACCTCACATCTTCATTTGGAGCTATAGTCAAAGTTGGAGTTAAGTAAAGATTCAACAAATACCGGTGAGTGAACTTGCATTTCAAAAAAAATGTTTTGGGAAGTGTCCACATGTTTAAATAAATCATTTGAAAGTTTCATTTGTTTTTGCTTCAAAAATATACTTAGGGAACAAGCTCTTGATGAAATGTTTCAATCTTGTGAAATGTGCAATATGAATAGTTCATGCGTTATCACATTATATTGATATGTGTATTATGCTTTAGATGCTCCTTTGTGTGATATGATGACCCAGCTATGTGCGATGTGGGAGTGCACATGAGCGGATGATGACCCGACTATGTGCGAGTAGGGAGTGCACATAAGCCGATGATGACCTGGCTATGTGCGAGTAGGGAGTGCACATGACGATGAATGAAATGGGGTGGTGTATGTGTTTATATTTGTTTATATATGTATATGTGATAGAAAGTTTATGATTATAATATGTGATTGAAATGAATAATGAGAAACTTGATTATTGTCAATGTGTTCACTTTGATGTGCAATATGGTAGGAATGAATTTTGTGGCATGTGAAAATCCCTTAATTGTCATTTTCCCTGAATCTCGCTTTCTTGCTGCAGCGAGAAACTCTTAGGTGGTGGGGGCACAAACCAGCCCTGTTTCTTGCTGCAATGAAAAAGAATTCTCACTGCAGCGAAAATGGATTCTTGTTGTAGCGAGAAACTCTCGGGTGGTTCCAAAATTTTGGTGCAATACTCTCAATTTGACGATGAGTTTGACCACCTTGTGATCAGAACTGGAAAAGTGGTAAACATAAAGTTGTAGCCCAACCTCTTAGCTTTCTAATGGTCTAAAAATCATGTCAATTGGATTTATGTAATTGGAGATAGGCTTAAAAAACCAAAACATATGCAAACTAAGACTGTTTCTCGCTGTAGCGAGAAACTTGCTGTCATGCTTGCTACCTTGCTTGATTTTGACATAATTTTCACCCATTTAACTTCATGGATTGATCATGGGTTTTTGCAACACTATGAGGTTATTAATAAAAGTTTGAAATGAGGGGTTTTTAGTAAGAAATTAAATCAATTGCATTGTTTTTGAAATAAGTGCATCATGATTTCCAAGTTCTCCTTATCGATTGCTTGTTCCCTTCTTATGTTCACTCACTGAGTTTTATACTCACGTTTTTAAACTTCATGTTTTCAGATTTGGAGGCAGTTGGGACTTAGATTGAGTGTCCACGTATGCTTGTCTTCTTGGTAGGTACTATGGCATCTCAGTAGCGGTACCTTCACTTAAAGTCACTCCACTGACGGTTGAGGGTCTTTTGTCTGTGTACACGTATATGTAATGTAAACTACTAAGAGTCATGTTAGAAATGAACTATGTATATGTTGGATTGATGATGATGCCCTTATGAGATGGCAATGAATGACAGTACTTTGAGATAATACAAATATGAATATTTGGTTGCTATAAAATATTACTGAAACATTCATTGTTGAAAATTACAACACATGGTTTTAAAGATGATGGTTGGAATGAGAACAAGATCTCATAAAAAGGCTTGTTTAGGCCTAGTTGGCTATGCCCACTAAGCCCATGCGCCGATCATAGCTCGAAATTTGGGCTGTGATAAGTTGCCTTGTAAGGCATATTAATCTCATGTACTTCATCCAGTTAGACTTATAACCCATTATAATTAATGTCTTATTGATAAAGGAAAACCTCTAATCATTCAACATGAATGATATTGTTGCATGATTGGAATCAAGCCTTAACCAATCCCAATTGGCTGCAAGGCTTATCCCAACATCTTGGACCATTGGAAATCTAAGAGAAAAAGATACAACTTTCATGTTTTCCCTTTTTGCTTAGTTCTAATAAGAAGGTGTTCGAAATCCTTATCGAAATAGAAGTATTACACCGAAAAAGCAGAAGTCAAGATAAAACCTTGAGAATCGCGGCTTTGTATGATAAGGCTACAACACTAAAAAAGAGCATAATGTGAGCACCAACACGAAAAAGTGAGAGCCATGGCTCTGGGGAATGAAAGCCGCAGAACTCGAAGGAAAGACTGTAGAATCCTTTTTCGATTAGATTTCTTTCTTGACACAAGCTTGTACCTTATTTAAGCAACCTTTTGGGGGAATTTTAGAGGCTCAAAATACCAGATTTAGAGTTGAGATTTAGCCACAATAAAATCATTAAAAAATCTCATTGAAGCTGAGAAAAAATCAAGAGATTTAAAAAGGTTTAGAGACCGAGATTGTAACTTTTGGAATTCTTTATCTTTTTTTTATTCATTTATTTTCTTGGTTTGGTTTTGATGTTGAAACTTTATTTGATAATGATGTGTGACGTTATAGGGAACTAATTTAGTTATCTAAAATTATGATTGAACTCAATACATAGTCTGAATTACTTATTTCTTTTTTGCTTATGTTTGATAGTTTTAAGTTGTTTATTTTATTCTATTCTTAATGCTTTTAATTGCCTGATTATAAATTAGATTGATTTAGAAACCTAGGTTAAACCTTGATGAAGGAGATTTAGGTAGACTTAGAATAAGCAATGTATGATCAAATGCACTTAGTAGATTAAGTGATTTGATTTGAATATATGGTAAACATACACCTATAAGCCGTACATAGCCAAGAATAGAGCATGAACTAAATAAATCTTTCTTTAATTTAATTTGCATAAACATATTGTAAGGTAATTGAGAAAGATATTTTTATGAGAAACTTGACAAAGACTTGTCAATAATTTAAGACTCTAGGTTAGCAACTTAATCCATTGAAGTAAGTTAAAAGAGAAAACCAATATTTAGATCAAGTATTGAGGGATATCATAATTTTAGCTCTAGTAGTTATTTGAATTTTGAAAACAAATTTGCTGATTAATTTTAGATTAGTTTCAGTTTTAAGTTTATTAGATTTAATTTTACTTTTTAATAATTTATTTTTTATTATTTGGATAAAATTAAGGTGTGTTAATTTTAGTAATTAATAGAAAGAATTAATTCAATTCTCTATGGGATTGCCACGTTACTAATCATTATATTATTTGTTTGATACGTATAGTTGTGTGGGTAGAAAATAAAACAACTTTCATCATTCTTTATTGATTCTTGATTTTGAAGGATGTGATTATATGAATTTGCAATAAGTACGATGTGTGAATTTCACTTATGTATTTGGATTGCTTGCTTCTGTCATAGAAAAGTTTTTGAAATTCGTAGCTTACACAATCACAAGCATGTATAAAGATCCAACTCCAATAATTGGTATTAGAGTTATTGGTTTCTTGCATATCTTATTTCTTATATGTTGATGCATGGTTGGCACCTTTGCATATTTTGACTATCTTGATGAGATCTTTGAATGCTTGGATGTATGGATGGATGTTAAAGGTTTTTGTCACATTAATAGTCCTAGAATTGTTTAAAGATTTACTTATAAACCTTTTCTTTTGGTTATGTAACAAGAAAGATGGTCTATCATTGCCAAGTTTCCTTCTTAATTTTTCTTAGTTATGATGTAATTAGCAAAAGTCATGTAAATTTTAATTTTTGAGGTAATTGATGGATACATGGAGAAGAAGAAGTTCAAAGCCATGGTGGAAAAAGTATTCTTTCAATTTTGGTCTCTTGAAGTGTTATTGATTTATGGCTAAAATTTTGAAAAGTTTTAATTGTATTATTATTCTTATTTTTTTGAAAGAAAAAGAGTTTTTCTTGTACCAAAAGTATTTTTTAGAAAAATAGTTTTTTATTATTATTTGAAATTAAAAATATTTTTTGTAATTTAAATAAATAATAACAATAATATGTTTTTTGGAAAATTAAAATTTTTAGCCTTGGATTGAAAAATAATTTTTATTTTAGTATTGATTAATGAGATTAATTAATGGTACAAAATTCAAATTATTTCCAAGTTAGGTTAAATAAAAAAGGGAAAAATTAGATTTTTCATGATAAGCCATAAATCAAAAGAGTACCAAGTGGAAGTGTTCCAAGAAAGTAGGATTGAAGAATTTTTTACAAGTTGTAATTTTTCTTTTATTTTTCTAGGAAGGACATTAATGTGGCTTATATTAATATATATATTTATTTATATATATGTATATGAATGTTATGAGATATTATTTGTATACTTGATAACATGTCATTTAGAATTAAGATGCCAACCCCTTTTAAGAATAAACATGCATACATTATGTTTTAGTCCAAAAGAGTTTTTCACTAAGGATACATAATGAATATAGGAAAATTACATCACATCTAGACTGTTAACTTTATTCTTGTTTTGACATGACAAAATTGATTGAACTTAATGAGCTTTGAAAATGAATGAAAGATATTTTTGAATATGAAGAAAATCTTTGAAAGAATGTTAAAGCTGAACTTAAAACAGAGATATATTGAAATGCTTTGATTGTTTAAAAATATTTTGAATATGAATGATCATGCTTTTGAACTTAAAAAAAATATCTCTAAATTTCCTCAAAGATCTCTTCTTTTGAAAATTCAAAGTGCCAGACAAGGAATCAAGTTCTTAAAAGAAATGACTTGATTCTTAAATGAAAAGGAAACAAAATCTATTTCTTTGCTTATAGGAAGAATCGATTCTGAAGAAAAAGAAGTCAATTCTTAAGTAGAGATCAATAATGAAGAATCGACTTTGAGAAAAAAAGAAGTCTGTTCTTGAAAGACAAAAGCATCAGGATTTGTGAAGAACCAACATTTTAGAGATAAAGAATCGATTTTGGAGAGACATAATGTAAAAGGCAGAAAGCAAAGAAAAAAGAATTGATTCTACATGGAGAAGATATCAGTTCTTGAACCACCAAAAATACAATTTAGAAACTTGGTGACCACGAAAGAGATGGTACAATTGGACAAAAGTGGAGTAGCAAAAATCAATCTTAAATTCAAATTTTGGTGCTAGACCGCAGTGAAGAATAGACACTTTGAGGCAAAAGAATCGGCATCTTTAAAAGGATAAGTCCTTTTAATTGATTATGAGGTGAAACATTCCATAGAGGCTTACTAAGTAAGGAGCTTAAAAGAATCAAACAGTGGTTGTTACATTCAGCATGAATTTACTATTAACTTTCCTACGGTAGCTTTGTTAATAAACTTCATGGACCAAATGAAGGCGCTCAACCATGTTAGGTATGAAGATATTGGGTAACATAGTTTAGTGGGACGGTGTTGGTTTACCTAGTAGTAAATTTTCATGGCCCATAGTTGGTTTAGTTATTATAGAAAGGTGAATGATCATCAAACTAATAATATAATTTATAGGGTTTTATATATTATCATCATGCATTAATGCATCATGTACTGTTCAAAGTCCATATATAACTAGTATGCTCACATTTCAATTGTGCTTTCAGAAACATATCTATATGACAAGCATTAATCCATTTTCAATTTTGCTAAACAAATGTACAGTTAATGGTGATAACTACACTAAATGGAAAAGAAACCTTAATATCATCCTAAATTATGACAAGATCAAATGGGTTATTTCTGACCATGAGTCTGTGTTGGGAACAACATGATCAAATTAACATAGTAGAATGAAACAAAAAAAATTGTAAACGAATAACAAAAACATGCCACACCTATCATGGATCTCTTTGGTGGTTTTAATACAAACAAAACTAGAAGAGATGAATAATAAAAAAACTAAGATTACCTTTGCTAAGTGATGTGGTTATCACGATGGTACCTCTTCTTTATCTAACTCGTGAACAGCACAAAGGGAGCAAAAAACCCGAGCCACTCAAATGCTTGGCCTCCAACGGTTGCACATACGGTTGCACTTGAACCTTCACAAGTAGGGAGCTTTCTCAACTATGCCTTTGTGCTAGCAAGGTGGACAACAACTTGTCCTCTCCACACAATCACACTCCTCCCAGTTGAATAACAAAGTTGGGAAATTATTTTTCCAAGTCACTCAAGAAAGTGTGCGGCTAGGCTTTTCTTGTTAATTTTCTAACAACTTAAAAGTCCTAATTTGTGTGTTTCACTTGTTATGAGTAGTAGTTGAAAAGTGATATTTATATCTAGGTTAATTAACTTCTTAAATTGTAAATAAGGCCTCAATATTATAACCGTTTATAATATTTGCCCAACACTGAATTAAACCTTTTTAATTAAGTCATTGTAAATTAAAATTAAATTAAATTAAATTTATTTGTTTTCAATTAAGGCTTTAATATTATAACTAATTACAATATTAGACTTATACTTAATTAAACGATTTTAATTAAGTCCTTACAAGTTAAAAACCTTGTGTATGATTTAAGTCCAATTTAAATCATCGCATTCCCAATTTAATTCATAATGCAACTTATTATGTGTAACTAGGAGGTTCTTAACATGTTGGTAATGAAATTTAATTATAATTTTTATTAAATTAATTAATTCAATTCCACAGACCAAGATTGGCATCTAGTAATGCATCACGACCACCTAATTGTTAGAAGAGTCAAAGGGTTCTTTAACAACCTTTCAGTGTATAGTCTATTAATGTAGTTCATTCCCTCATCATATAACTTAAAAATGATAAAAGTATGGTGCAATGTCTACTCTTATTGATCTTCATATTTGTTCTTGAAGTTAGATCATTGGCTAATATTAGTCACCTTGGTCAAGGACTTCAATAAGCTAATATCAGTCTAAAACTAGTAGAATATGTCCCTTAAATCACTTGGGGTGATGATTTCCTTCTTGACCACTTATTTGCCTTCACATGCTTTATGTTACGACTAACCATATCCTATTTTGACATCCCTGGTAGGACTTATAGGGGATATGATCAAATATATAGCATTCCACATATAAGACAATTTGGTGTCTTAAATCTAAAAATTATTTACACGACTGACACGTGAGAAATATTTGTATAGACACTAGAGTGAGATACCAAATGCATTTCTCATGTTAGGCCATGTTCAGTGAACTTGTTCATGAAACAAGCACCTACATTATAGTTTCAATTATCTCTATACTTCAACCTATGAGATTGATTGCTTACTTTCTAAGTAAGGAACATAGAATGCACTAATCCTTAAGTGTCATTGATGTCGAGTCTCAATGCTACATTGACCAGGAACATTTAGAGATTATGCTTTGATACATAGGGATCTCATAATTGTAGCCTATTATAATTCCTTTGCAAGGCATATTAATCTCATGGACATCATCCAATAGACTTATAACCTTTATAATTGATGTCTTATTGATGAATGAAAACCTCTAATCATTCAATGTGAATGATATGATTGCATGATTGAAACTAAGCCTTAACCAATCTCAATTGGTTACAATGTTTATTCCAATATTATCCCACTAGCTCGAAACCAATTATTATCTCATTGTGTGTGGATATAATCCACCTAGCAATCGTGTCTCTAAAAAGACTCACTTATGCCTTTAAATGTGGTTAATTACTTTTATATGTCTAGCAATCATATTACTATATTTAGATCTAATGAGACCCGAGTTATATTAGTATGACTCCATTGTTACATTAATAATGTTTAGAACTTTTTATTAGTATCATGTACTAACGATCTAAATATCTTCCTATTTGAGCCCTTTTTATTAGGATGTCTATGACTTTATTTATATACATGTATAGTCCCTTTTGCTCCTTGGAACCATTCCAACTGAACTATGTTGTATGCATTATATGCTTATGTCACTTAGCGTTATGCCTTCCATTCCTTAAAATTTTGTAGTTTATTTGTTGCACATTGTATCCTATGCAATTGTACCATCAAAGAATTAGATTTACTCCCACTAACCTCCGTAAATGTATGAGATAAATACACTTGTACAATTCAATAAATCCACCTTTTTGGATTCCCTTTTAAAGTGTAGAACTCCAACAATAACTTATATTTAGTAGATTCATCCAATATGAATAATACATCTTCAATGTATCTTACTAAATCCATGGAGTTCTCATACATTTAATTATTCATCTTTATGCAAGACTTGAAGTGCTAGATTCCAATGTAA
This sequence comes from Theobroma cacao, assembly GCF_000208745.1. Classification (NCBI taxonomy): domain Eukaryota; kingdom Viridiplantae; phylum Streptophyta; class Magnoliopsida; order Malvales; family Malvaceae; genus Theobroma; species Theobroma cacao. The sequence continues at coordinate 19,922,958 of NC_030858.1, read as the reverse complement.
CTAAGTAATACTAAAGAAAATTCTTTTCTTAGTGTCATCATGGTCCCATTAAATGTAGGATCCTTTGTGACAATAATATTCAAACTGTTTTGAATATTCCATGATGTTATATACATACATCTCAATGTATGCTTGGAATCATATTAGTTTAGAGTGTTATAATGGGCTACATATATAGGAGAAGTATGGACCAAATTATATCACTATATGATTTGCTTTCTTCTTTGAATAAACAACTCTATGTTCTACTCAAAAGAAAGTTCCATTTTATATGAATCTATATTCATTCTTTTGACCAATTAATCATAAATTCATGTGACCTTTAATTGAGATCTTATCCAAGTATGGTCACTTAATTTGTTGACTAATATGAATTTTTAATCAATCTTATTTGATATTATTTGCAATTCATAATTGCAAGGATAAATATGAAATATGGATAATTAAATTGATATAATTATTCTAAATAATTATTTAAGCATGAAACATAAAAGTTTTTCACATCCAATGTGAAACATAAATGTTTCACCAGCCATCCATATGGCAATACCAAAATAATGTTTCTAAAACATTTCAATAAATTATCCAACATATTAAAACAGATAAGAGTGCAATCGCCCAATGTAGCATTCAATGCTTTATGTTGTTTATCCATGAGGTCACCTCCTCAACTAAGCTCCTACTCATCTTTATCCTTGGCCCCTGCAATATGTAATACATATGAGAATTAATTTTAAGGTATCATATACCTTTAAAATATAAAATTGAGTTACTTAGCAAATAATACCTGGATTAGAAACTTTAATAAGCTTCCCTTTTTTTTCCTCACAATAGCTAGGTAACCCTTGCAATTCCTCGTCTAATGCCTAGGTTTGCCACAATGATGGCAAATATCCTTCTTTTTGTCCTATTTGACACCTCCTTAGGCTTTAGTGCTTTCTTATTTTCAGATTTTACGTTCTTCCCCTTTTGGGCTTTCTTCTTCTTTTGTTGTTTTGTATGAGCCTTTAAAAAAGAAACAAGAAACAATGACCCCTTATCTTTTCTGATGGACTTCTCTGTTATGTCCAGCATATTCAGAAGTTTGGGAAAACTGGCTTTCAATCGATTCATATGAAAGTTCAACACGAACTAACTGAAGCTGTTGGGAAGAGATTGTATAACTAAATCTATACTGTCAAACCCAGTTCTATAAAATAATTACGACATCATTTACATGCTCAATAGAATGTTTGCATATTTAGAAAGTTCAAGGAATCGTTAAAAAACGATATTGCCCCTAATGTACCATTAAGTCGATTAAGCCTCGAACTAGTTCAAATAGGAATTTTAAGGTGAAATTAAGACATTCATAGTTCAGGGATGACTCAAAATGGTAATTCGGAGTTCGAGGATCAATTTGGAGTTAAACCAAAATTTTCACTATCTAGGGGCAAAATGGTCATTTGCCACTTGGGGACAAAATGAAAATTTTTAGAAAAGATTTTTTTTGGCCCCATTTGACTTATTGGAGTATGATTTGAAGTTTAGAAGTGAAAAATTTTAATTTCGGTATAATTTAGAGTATAGGGGCGAAATGGTAATTTTGCCACCCTTGGGGCAAATCGGTAAATTTTCACCCCCGACACTTGTCAAGACCAAGGGATTTTATTCATCATGAAAATGGATAAACATGATAAATGTGTGGTGGAGAGAGATTTCTTAATGGCTAAGTATGACACATGGACCAATGGAATGGTGACATGTGTCAAAATCTCATCCATTCATTATTTTCTTTATAAATTAGTATAAATTCAGCCCATTTCTCTTCATATGGCTGGCCAAACCAAGAACAAAGAAGAACAAACCCTAGGTGGGAAAAATCAAAGAGAAAGTGTTGGAATTCAAGGATTTGATCAAGCAAAGGTAAAATTTCTTTGATTTTGCTAGTGATTTACCTTACCCATGCATTTTCCCTTAATTTCCATGGTTAAATTACATGTTTTCATGATGAATTCATGGCTGGTCAAAATGGGTACAGAGAGAGAATGATCTTGGATTGGTTTGATTTTTAGGTATGTTAGTGTTTTTAGGTGATTAATGATGTGTAGCATGGAAACAAGTGAAGAAAACCACCAAAGGTTTGGAACCCATCAATAGTCGAATTCTCTAAGTGAATAATGAGGAAGAATGGGATGTTATTCTAGGTGATTTGATTAAGAAATAATAGTTTTTGGTGTAGGAATTAATGAATTATGGAGAGAAAATTAAGTTAGAAAAATCACGGAGTTAGTGTACCATTGTTGGCCGAAAGTTCCAAGAAGAAAAGTGAAGATAAATTTTGCCTAATTGTGTGTTAATTAGTTGTGCTTGGTGAATTGAGGGATTGGAAAAGAAATGGAGCAAGTTGGAGTGAAATTGGACGCATTGGTCAATTTATCGGATGAAAAATCGACTTAGGCCAATACCGAGTCTAGATGGCTACCCGTGCATTTTTCATTTCGTATCATGCATATATATCGAGCCTAAAATAGCTTATGACTGTTAGACACAATTTAATTGGAATATGTGTCATGGATTATGGCTAGGTGGTGAGCCATTGGATACGGGTAAAGGATTGTACCCGCGGACTGAAAATAAGAGTATTTCTACTCCTAATACTGTGAGTAAACTTATTATCGTCTTAATTATCTAGAGTAGTTTTATACAATTGTGTGATTTTATAGAAAATGGGTTTAAATGGTAAATTGTTATGTTTTAGGAGAAATTGTGATTTTATAAATTTTCTGGAAAATTGTATACTGGTTTTGAAAATAGAGTAATTGGAGACTGCCTGTTTGTGTTATAAATTGTGTTTTAAATTATATGGCTTATAACAATATGTGAGCATGAATGGTAAAGTCGGTATTTGTATCAAAATTATATATATACTATGTATTCAGCCTTGAGAGGCTAGATTGCAATAAATTGTCATGTCATGCAGATAAGGATTTTATAAATCAAGTGGTAGATAAAATAATCCATAGTCACTGCAGTGGTGGGGGGTTTCGTGGACCAGCCTATTAGAGGGGCACGGTAAACTCCTTTATATTCTCACCTCAGTCGTAGAGGCGCGTAGGGTATCTCCTGAGGTGGGCTTTTTGAGTGCACTTCACGTTAACCACCACATGAGAGTGAGACTCAGCCAACGCCAAGGAACAGTTGTGATGTTCAATGAAAAATGTGTTTTATGCGAGATATGAATTTTTAACAGCCTTGGTGGTCTCAATGGGATACCTTGACGAAGGTACCCGTGAGAATGATTTTGGCAGGAGTCAAGTTTTGTGAGATATATAAGCCATGTTGATTAATTGAGTAAACTGAATATTCATGTTATGAAACATATATTGGAAAATAATATTTTAATTCGTCTCCATTTACTCGCCTTTAGATAGTTTAGATGGTGTCTGTTTACTCACTAGGATTATGTAATCATAATCTCACCCCTCTTCCTATCCATTTTTCAGGCTCAGGACAGCTTGTTGATAGTTGATTAAGACGAGAATTAATCTCGGAGTTACATCCTAGAAAGTAAGGGTTTGTAGCCTTACACCTTTTTGGTCAGTTGGGGGCCCACGTGTCACTGTAAAAGTAATTTTATACTTCAGTTATCTGATTTAAAGTATGTATGAACATATTTATCTTTTACACCATGTTTTTGGTGGGTTTCCGTATCTTTGAAGAAAAATGACGAAAATGACCTTGTGAGCCAAAAAAAAAATTTTATTGTTTTGATTTGGAAACGACTTATGATTTTCTTGAAATGTGAGATTTAATAACTATCGTTCACTGAGGAGATGCGGAAGCTGATGCTAAGCTTTACGGGGTTTCGATCGGCATTCGAGGTAATGAGTGCCTATCGAGACGTCGCAGCAGTTGTCACGGGCTCGATGGGAGTTCCGGGTCATGACATATACTCAACTCATGATCCATCACTAATCCCAATTGCCCAAGTCTCTCGATGAGTCCAATCATCTTCAAAACATGGGGTTTGACAAAACTATTATTGTTGGATTATCGACGCAAGTGCACGTATCATTTAAACAAGTAATATAGTGAAAAGTAGGATTCATTCCCATGGAGAATTGAATTAATCCCTACTTGCTAACTACTAAAATTAATACATCCTAATTATATCCTGAAATACCCCATACTTTGATATGGTGATAAATAAAGCTTATCGGATACTAATTGAGGCAAATTATAATGTTTAAATGTGATGGAAGACGAAAGGAGTAGTTTAGGATAAAATGATCCGCACACGAGAAAATAATAATAAAATAATAATATTTTATCCGAGGAGAATTTGTAAGATAAAAGGGTGATTCGGATGTCAATTGAGGCATAATAAGGTATTTTAGGTACCAAGGAGACAAGATAAAATTTTTAGAATAAAATAATATTTTATTAATAAAATAATATTAAAATATTAATATTTAACCGGATGTCGAAATCAGTCATGAAGATGGATCATATGATTGATCCAAGTGGGGGAGAAGAAATATAAGTGAATTTTTGGAGAAATGAGCGACAAAAGTGAAATACGCGCGTTTTGTTAAGTCAAACCAACGCGGATAAGTAAATATTTAAATATTGTGTAATACCGCGTTGAGGTGCAATTTTTATATTTCGGTGGTACACGCACCGAGAAAGGAAGTTAGATGAAAGTTTAAATTTTTAGACGCATAAAAAAGGATCGAAATTGAAATATAAAGATTAAAGGATATGTAGTGGAATTAATTAGAGAAATAAAATGAACATATAGTAAAGTAATAATAGTATATAAAAAAAATATATTAGAAGACCAACATGGGCAGCCACCCATGTGGTCAATAAAAGAGTCAAAGACTTTTTACTTGGTTAATTGGAGGGGGTCGGCCATGTGGAGCAAAAAGGTGAAGGAAGAAAAAAATTATTGGAGGGGCCGGACATGTGGAACAATGTGGAAGATTCATGAAGGCATAAAATATATATATATATATATATATATATATATATATAATTGAATGAGTTAAATGAAGAAGATAAAGAAGAAGAGAGAGGTCGGTTGTAAGGGAGAGCAAAAGAGAAACAAAAGAAAAAAAGGAAAGAAAGAAAAAAGAAAGAGCCGAGAGAAAGAAAAACAAAAACAAAGAGAAAGCCGAGAGAGAAAGAAAAACAAAAGGAAAAGAGAGCTGAGTTAAAGGGCCGGTTTTGACACCATTTAAGAAGGAAAAGAGAGCCATTTAAGGGCTGATTTTAGAGGCTGAAAAGAGCTATTTTTCTACTAATTTTGGAGGCCAAAAAGTGCAGCTTTGCTACTGATTTTGGAGGGTAAAAAGTGTAGATTTTTGCAGCAGAATTTGAAGGTTGTAAGGTGCTAATTTGGTGGTTAATTGTTATTGTTTTGGTTGCTAATTTTTGGAGGGAAAAGTGCAACTTAGCTGCTGATTTTGAAGCCAATATGGGTAGCTTTAGCTGCTGAAAATTTGTAGGATAAAAGGCAAGAAAGTGTGGCCAGTGGTGAGAGGGAGAGAGAGGAAGAAATTGGGACGGTTTGTGCATGTGAAGAAAAGAAAAAGAAAGACAACAAGGGCTGTTGGACGGTGGAAGAAAGAAAGAAAGAAAAGAAAAGAAAGTAATAAGGAAGGAAAATGGGCATGACCCAACAAGAAAAGAAAATGGGCATGGCCCAACAAGAAAGAAAAATGGGCATGGCCCAATAGAAATAAGTTGAGGAGAAATCATAAAAGAGTCCAAAAACACCAAAGGAAGAAAAGTCCAAAAGAAAAGGAAAGTGGAGACTTGGGCCAACCTAGTTTAATTGGGTAAAATTCTTTACTCTTCTCCATGACTTATTGTGAAATTTGACTATATGGAGGCTAGCTTATTTTATTTAATTATGCATTGATTAGTTGATGATATGAAATAAATCTAAGTTGCTTAGAAGGTTGAAATAGGTACTTAGTACCATAAATAAGTTACCGATGTTAATAATCTAAAGAATTACGTGCACGAAGGATGCAATTAATTATAGTAAAAAAATATATTAAGATGTGAATTAGGTGAGTGGATTTATAATAGAATGAGAGAGAGAGAAGTGGAATTGATGCACTAAATATATTGGATTCAAATTGTTGTTAGGAAAGTTGTTGTGGGAGTGCGTCAAACGAAGTATAAGATTGGCAATTATGAATAATTGTACGCGTATACGAATCAATAGCGACGTAGAAATCTAGTTATTGTGAGGTGAGTAACCTTACCATCATTTTAATTATCTAAAGTATGTTTTTATTCAGTTTTGGTGAAATTTTATAAAAATGAGTTTAAATGGTAAATCTTTGTATTTTACAAACAAAATGTGTTTACATGAAAAGATTTTATAAATTGTCTTGAAATCGAATAATGATTTTGAAAAATAGAGTAATTGGAGACCACTTGTTATGTCGTAAATTTATGATTTGAAATCGAATGGCTTATGACAATATTTGCATGAATGGCTGAATTGGTATTTGTATTGAAATATATGAAATGTGTATTTAGCTTTGAAAGGCTGTGAATTACAATAATTGCCATACCATGTTATTGGATTTTATTGTATGGTGGGTTTAGCTTGCTGCAGTGGGTGGATTTTGTGGACCAGCCTATTAGAGGGGCACGAAATCTAGATATATATATGTACCTCGGTTGGAGAGACGCGTAGGGCATTTCTTGAGGTATGGATAGAGTTCACGTCACGCCGAACCACCTTGTGATGATGAACTCCGCTAATGCCAAAGAACGACTATGTTTTTCTCAAACTAAAAATATGTTTTGCGTGTATATGAAATTTTAACAGCCTTGATGGGCTCAAGTGTACGCTCTGATCAAGGTGTCATAGAGTACTATTTGATGGCATGAGCCAAATATTTATGTAAGTCATAAGCCTTAATGAGAAATTAAATGAAATACAACCGATTGCATGGGTTGGGATAAATTTTCAAATTGTGAAATACTTATGATGGGATATTTTGATTGTCTCCTTTTACTCGGCTTTAGCTGATTTAAATGATGTTTGTTTACTCACTGGGATTTTATAATCTCACCACCCTCCTTTCCACCCATTTCAGGCTCAGAGTAAGCTATAGATAGCTGGTTCCATTGGGGATTTCCATTGGATTGCGTCCTTCAAACTGTAGGTTCACAGTTTTCCTTACTTGTAGTTATTCGTGGATCCACTTGATATTGTAAATTTAAATTAATTTAAATACTCTAGTTTATTACGTTATAGTATGAATGAATTTATTTTGCTTTTACGTTACAAAAAGTATTTACGTATAACTCTAAAATTACTGTTTATAAAAAAATAAAAAATTTTATTGAACATTTTGTTTTATCTTCTCATTATATTCAAATAATTACAATTTCATTTTAAATAAAGGTTTTAGATGTTTAAACTTATTTTTGATTGTAAATTATGCGATTGGTACTTGCTTACTACATTTTTAACTGGTTTCGAAATTTTTAGTGAAAAATGACCAAAATGCCGCGGTGAGATGAAAACTTTTATTTTATCTGTTTTAAATTGAAAATAGCTCAAAATCCTTTAAAACATAATATTTGGCAACGGTTACTCACCGAGGGAAATGAGAAACTGATATTAAGCCTTGCGGGGTTCCGGTTGGCATTCCGGGAGATGAGTACCTATCGAGGCACCGTGACGGTTGTCACGGGCTCGAGGGGAGTTCCGTGTCGTGACATATCCAAACAATTAAATTTAAAATTATTAAAAAGAAAAATTAAAAATAAAAAACTAAAACTAAAAATAATCTAAATTTAATGTCAAATTTGTTTTAAAAAAACTCAATCAACTACCAGACCTAAGATTATGATATTCCTCAATACTTCATCTGAATATTGCATCTCTCTTTTAATTTACTTGAATGGATTAATTTGCTAACTTAGAGTCCTAAATTATTTACAAGTCTCTATCTAGTTTCTCATAAAAATATCTTTCCCAATTAATTTACTATACGTCTATGCGAATTAAATTGAAGAAAGATTTATTAAGTTTATACTCTCTTGACTACGTATGGCTTATAGATATATTTTTACCCTATATGCAAATTAAACTACCTAATCAACTAAGTGCATTGGATCATATGCTATTCTATTCAGGTTATCCTCTAAATCTCCTTCGTTAAGGTTTAACTTAGGTTTCCAATTCAATCTAATTGGTGGTTAGGCAATTAAAAGCATTAAGAATAAAATAGAATATATAACTTAAAACCATTAAAACATAAGCAAAAGAGAGATAAATAATTCAGACTACGTATTGAGTTCAATCAAAATCTTAGATAACTAAATTAGTTCTCCATAATGTCATAAATCATCATCAAATAAAGTTTAATCATTGAAACCAAACCAAGAAAATTCGAGAATAACAAAAATAAAAAATAAAAAAACTCTAAGAGCTGAAATCTTGATCTCTAAATCTTCTTGAATCCTTTAATTTCTTCTCAGCTCCAATGAGACTTTTCTTCAATAATTTTGTGGCTGAATCTTAGATCTAAATCTTGTGTGTTTCATGCCTCTAAAAGTCCTCTAAAAGGTTGCATAAATAAGGCTCAAGATTGGGTCAAGTTAGAAGTCTATTTGAACAAGGTTTTCTTGGCAAATATATAGGGTGTCACGGCCTACCTCTTCCTAGGTTGCAACCTCAACCATTTGAAGGTCAAATTATGAATTTCATGTTAGGGCAAGATAGCCTACCTCCTCTAAGGGTGCGGCCTTGCTTCCTTTATCTTGGACTAGTATAGTACTTCAAATTCTGCAAGCATTTTTACCACCTTATGGGCCTAACTGGGCAAAGTGGTAAACATAAACATTGTAGCTTTTTCTCTTAGCTTTCTAGTGGTCTAAGAATCACCTTATTTTGAGTTTTGTAGTGAGAGTTATGTTCATAATACTGAGACATGTGCAGTGAAAGTCTACATCTATTATACACTTTCCTTCTTCAATAAACACCTACAAAGGCACAAATAAATCAATATCTACTTAGCTTAGGCATATAACCATCAATTTAAACACAAGATCCACTGATATTAGATCAACTCACTCAATTAACTAACTTAAAATAATTAAATAAAATCTACTAATTTCTATGCATTATTACAAAAACTAAGCCGGTTTACAATCAAAATTAAGACCAAATAACTTTATATCATAGAGTTATCACACCCCTAAAGTTAACATTTTGCTAGTCCTTGAGCAAAACATAGAAAAGAAACAAACTTATGAAAAACAATTTAAATGGTGAAAACAGAATAAATAAAGCAACCACTAGAGATAAATTGCACTAACTCAATGATCTGTCATAATCTCCTCAAAAGTATGTCTATCAGTGTCTAACTTAAGGATAAATATAGGCATAATTCACATTCATGTTTCAATTCCAATGCAAGCACATTCTCGAATGGATTTTTGGGTGTGTGTGAAATTTTTTACTAAGAATATCATGACATCCATATGAGTCTATGCCAATGCAAAATTCAAATTAGTATTAAAGCTCTATAAGTTTACTTTTCATCTTTCTCTCCACTAATGTAGACTAATACTAAGTCAAGGATCAATAGGTCATTATAAAGGTTGTAATATATGGCTAGGGTCAAGGTATGATAAAGGATAATAATTTGGCTCAATATCATCCTAAGCACACAATTGTTTTAGGACCTGTATATAAAGCTCTATTTTCATATTCCAAGTAACTCTGTTTCCTTCTCTTCGAACTTTTCTTTTGTTCAACACTTTATTCTATTTGTTTGCTCTTCCTTTTCTTCTTTTTTTTAGCAATTTCATAATTTTACACCCCAAACTTATTTCTTTGCATTGTAAGTAATAAGGCGATTTTTAATATTTTGAACTTTTTGAGATCAATATCACCTTTCTACCTTATGCATTTAGGTTAATATATATTTCCTAAAACAATACACATGTTTAAGAGTAAGGGTTTCAAAATTGAAAATTTTATTTTAAGACTAAGCTTTTTATTATGTGGTTTAACAAAGAAACGGGAAATTAGGCTCAAAGGGGTATATTAGGGATAAAAATATATCAAGGTTAGCTTGAAAGGCTTAAATGGTCCAAAGTTGACCTAAATCACATTCCTAACTAAGTATTGCTAATGATTTTGCTTCAAGAGAGAATCAAGAAAATTCTAGAATTCATGGCAAATCTAAATTTTATATCAACATAAACTTTCTTTAAATATTCACAATAATTCAAAGCAAAAGATAAAGTGCTCAAAACTGTGAAAATCACATCTTTAACAATATACTAAACAAAAAAATTTAGCATGAACCAAACAATAACCTTGTTTACGAAAAGCTAAAGATACAAGACAACTAATTCATCATTGGATAAGGAGATCGTTGAAAAATTTGGCACAACTCTACTCTAGATTCCTAAAAATTCAAGCAAGCATAAAAATTAAATGATCAATTAATCCTAATTACTTAAAAATCTAGATAAATATGCAAATAAATTAAATCTAAAACTTTCACAAAATATTCACCAATAGAAAAATAAATTTACCCCCTAGATTAAACTAAACATTGTCTTTAATGTTAGAAAAAATAAAAGAAAAGTAAAAAATACTACCTTGATTGTTGAATGGATTTGAAGAAGCTCTAATCTTCCTCTTTATCTTTTTCATCTTCCTCCACCTCACTTGCACTCATAAGAGGATTTAGTGTTGGTGGAAGAGTAGCCATGTCAAGCCCAGCCCTATAATATACTTGCCATGTCATTCATGTATTTGACAACATGCTTGCATACTTGAATACCTCGAAAAAATCGTCAAAAGTCGGTAGTGTACCTAGTGGTACAACTAAATTGATTTAAGCCTCGAACTAGTTTAAATAAAGATTTTAAGATGCAATTGAGAGTTATTGAATCTTAGAATGACTTAATATGATGATTCGGAGTTCGGGGATTGATTTGGAGTTAAATTGGAATTTTCATAACGTAGGGGTAAAATGGTCATTTTTTCACCCGAGGGTAAATTTGGGATAGTGGATGAAATTTTGATCAATTTTGACTATTTCAAACATAATTTAAGCTTGAGAAGTGAAAAATTTTAATTTCGATAATTTTTCGAACATAAGGGCAAAAATGTCATTTCACATGTCCACAAGGACGTAATTAGAATTTTTGAAATTTTGCACAACCTTGACACTTGTCAAACCATGAAATTCATTTTATACTTTGGATAATTGAGGGATTTTATGTGGTGGAGAAGAAATACTTAATTATTAAGTTTTATGCATGGACCAATTACATGGTGACATGTGGCAAATTTTAATCCTTTTATAATTCCCTTTAAAAATTAGCACACACTCCTCCTATTTCATTCTTCATGGCCGGCCAAAACAAGGAACAAAGAGCAAAGAATAAAAGCAAACCCTAGAGAAGAAAATCAAGAGAAAATTCATTGGATTTCAAGAAATTAAGCAAGTAAATTTAAAATTTCTTAATTCTAGCTTGTGATCTACCTTTCTTATGCATTCTTTTTTAATTACCATGGTTAAAATTCAAGATCTCATGAAGGATTCATGGCTGACCGACTTTAGGGAGAGAAGATTTGATGATTTATTTGGTTAGATTTCAAGGTATCTTAGTGTTTTTAGTTGTTTGGTGATGTTTAGCATGAAAAACAAGCAAGAAATTTCATGCCCTTCACCCACACTCCTTGGCTGAAATTTTCAAGAGAGAAATTGGATAATGGACTTTGATGAATTTCATGCTATTTAGGTGTTTTTAGTTGTTTTATGATGTAAGGTGTAAAAATCAAGCATGAAAATTACATGTTCTACACTAAACCTTCAATGGCCGAATTTTACAAGGAAGATATTGATGATGGATTTTTGTGATATTACATATTATTTAACTTGTAATTGATGACTTGGAGTGCTGAAAGTGGAATCAAGTTAATTGGAGTTGAATTGGATGTATTGGCCAATTAACCGGTGTATAGATCGAATTAGGCCAATACCATTTTATTTCGGTACATAATTGAAGCTACGTAGAACACCATATTTAGATAATAATCCAAACATTTTGCATCCCATTTTATGCATTCATATAGAGCCTAAATTAGTTTTATAATGGTTTAGTACAATTATAGTAAATTGCTTGTTGTGCATTATGTTTAGGTGGTGAAACTTTCGATAAGGGTAAGGAGATTGTACCCGAAGACCTAGACTAGGAGTACTTCGACTCCCGATATTGTGAGTAACCTTATTATCATCTTAATTATCTAAAGTAGTTTTTATTCGTTTCTGTGATTTTATAGAAAAATGAGTTTAAATGGTAAATCCGTGTGTTTTATAAGTGAAATGTGATTAAATGAAATGAGTTTTATAATTCATTTTGAAATTGAATGATGATTTTAGAAATTGAGTAATTGGAGACTGTTTGTTTGTGTTGTATATTTATGATTTGAATTGAATGGCTTATGGTGATATTGGCATGAATGGCTGAATTGGAAATTGTTTTGAAATTGTATGAACTGTTTGTTTTGCCTTAACAGGCTGGGTGATCAACCCTTGATCTAGTCCTCGCTTTGGTATTGCAATATTGTTAATAAGAGAACTGGCGTGTCTAGCTACAGCATCAGCAGACACAAATCTAGTGCGGTTAAACGAACCATTGCAACTTGCTTTTGCTCATTTGGGTACCATTCTCAAATTCCTTGCATTTAATCTCAACCAAAAGAAAAGAAAATGACCAACAAAACATAATAGACCACCAACATAATAAGCTTTTATTACCTTAAATCACAAGAATTAATGCCTAAATTTTCAAGAAAAATTCTAGCAATTAATTCTTATAATTTATCTCAACAAACCACTCAACAAGTAGGCATAAAAATAAGTCTCAAGGATTAGCTTACTCACATTCTCAATTTCAACAAACCCAATACTTTTAAAGCACAAATCAAGCCAATCTACCACAACCTAATAATATCAAAGCACAATATCCCAATAGTTATAATGTTCTGTAAAAAATTTTCTACAAAACAAATAATTGGAAGCAAGAATTAAATACTCTTAAAAATATGAAAAATATTAAAGAAAAATTGAAAACTTACTTGAAATCTTAAGCAAAGCAGTTGAAAGGAAGAATTGATGGAGGTTTTTGATGTTGTTGATGGCTAGGAGATTGATGAAGAGAGAAAAGTGGGTTAGAGAGAGTTGATGAGCAATTGAAAGGCGTGGTAAGAGAAGTTGAGAGAAAAGTGTAGAAAATTAGAATAAAAAAAGGATTTTAGAACTGATTGGGGTAGGAAGGAGGTTTAAATAGAGGAGGGGAGGTGATTTTTTGGCCTAAAGGAAGCCCACAAAAGGGAAGTTGCGACCCCCATTACTTTTCTTCACAAGGCCGTTGCCTCAATTCACAGGCTCTGTAACCCGTGTCATTAATGTTCGTTGAGCTGCTACCTACACTAGTGGGAGTCACAGCCTCGATGTTTTTTTAAAAGGGCCACAGGGTAACGGCCAAGCTTGGTGTGAGCCTCAGCTCGCCTGTCTTCTTAATCGGAAGGCCATGGCCTATCTTTTTTTTTCTTTTTAATCATTAAATGGTACCTACAAAATAAAGAAATTTATAAATAAATTTTTAATAATGAAAAATTAAGTTAGAATGATTAGGTTGCCTCCAAAAAAGTGCTTGAATTATAGTCTTTGGCTTGACTTTCTTTTACTCAAATTGCATGGATAAGCATAATTTAAGACCTTCGATGATTGAAATCACCACCCCAATAGTCATTTAATCGTTGGCCATTAACTTGAAAGCTTGCTTTATCATCAACCACCTCCACTACTCCATGAGGATATACGTTCGTAACAATGAAAGGTCTAGACCAATAAGACTTTAGCTTTCTAGAAAATAACTTCAAACGAGAATTATATAGGAGAACATGTTGGCCATGCTCAAAGCTTCTTTTTATGATTTTCTGATCATGCCATCTTTTCATCTTCTCTTTGTAAATTCTTGCATTCTCATATGCTTCTAGACAAAATTTTCTTAGAAGACAACCTAAGCTTGCTACACTTAAATTTTCTTAGTCAAGTTATTTTTCTTTATTAATTATTTATTTTATTTGCTAATCTAATTTTTTTATTATGTTACAATTAATTAAAAAAAAAAAGCCAACACCACGATGCCTAAACCTAAGGCAAAAGACCTTGAGGACAAAAGGTTGGTGTAGTGGCACCCATGAGGTAGCACCGTGGCACCCAGTTGCGAAAAATAGCCATAACTCATTATCTTCGATGCCACGGTGCCCAAACCCTAGATCTGCAACGCTTATCTGGCCCCAACCTTTCCCCTTTCTATTTAAACTCTTTTTTCTCCAAATTTCAAACCTTAAGCCTCCAAAAACTTTCACACACCATTGAAACACTCTTTCTCTCTAAAAATCTCACACCCACTCTAACGTTTTCAATTTCTTACATCTAAACACATAAAAAATCCTTTCAAACTCCACCAAATCATTAACAAACAAGTGCTGCAAATTTCTCAAGTATGTTATCCTTCTTTCTTGAAGGATTTTATTCAATTTTTAAGAATTTGTGGTTTCTTGATGATTCTAATAGTTTGTTGGTAGTTTTTTATGGTATTTCATGATTATTAAGTAGATTGTGCTCAGATATTATTGGGTTTTTGCAAGGGTTGATAATTTTAATTTTGGTAATTTGATTTTAGATTAACTTGTGGTTTGAATTGTGGGATAATTACTTGTCTTATTAAAATATTTGAGAGATATTATTCTTGCAATTTGGTTGAAGGATTAAGAGTTGGAGAAATTCATAATTGCAATTATGTGATTTCGAGATTGTGAGTATTAAATAGTTACTGTGAACTTTTGCTTGGGTTTTGCTTTGCTTTGGTTGTCCTTAAGACTTATTGTAGAAAAGTTGATAATGGCACCAAATAGAGCATGAGCTACTTTGAGTAGTTCTTTTGATCAATAAAAATTTATGTCAACAAATGTTGTTGCAAGACAAAATAGTTCCCTCGTCAACAAAGTCCCAATTCAAGAAAGGAGTTTTCATAATGCTCTAATACGTTACCTTTAGATACAAGCTCGTATTAAAGATAAGGACTGGCAGAAATTTTTGCCCAATTGAAGGTCGTTGTCATTCCAGTGGTAAGGGAATTTTATGCTAATGCTTTTGAACATAATGATGGTGTTGCTTTCGTGCATGGTATATAGGTGCCCTTTCATGGCCAAGCCATCAATGCTTTTTATGAGGTTCCTGATATTGAGAACGATTGTCACGAGCATTATTTTGGTGATCATTAAGACTTGAACAAAATTATTTCAGTGCTTTATGAGGAGGGTACACAATGAAAGTTATCAAACGATGAGTCGATATCTTTCAAAGCTAATGTAATAAAGAGGGATATCAAGGTGTTGCTATATTTTATAGTAGCAAACATGTTTCCATCAACACACATTAGTGATGTTACATGGGAGAGAGTAGTCCTTATTAGTAACACCTTTGATTTTTGATATGAACTAAGTCAATTAAGAATGATTTAGGAAATATATTGTGCCTTGAGGACTTTGATGATATGCTAAATATGCCAAGTGGATGGGTGTATATATTGACATTTAGGCAATTTTTATGAGAAATATGTGATTAAATCCTATAGCTTAAGGTTTTGATTTAAGTTTGATATTATATTTGAGGATGTATGTATATGAATTTAAGTTAAATGAATGACTTGAAGTGTGAAAGTAATAAGAGATGTATCAATGAACAATGGGAGTGTGGATTATGTACCGGTAGTAGGTGAGTATTCGAATGTATTTCCAAAGGAATTGCCTAGATTACCTCTTGAAAGGGAGGGGATTTTCTGGGTTGATTGACTTCAGGCTCATGTCCCTCAGCCTGAAAGGCTGAACTTTTAGCATCTTGCCCTGTTGGTGCAATGCTTGGTGTTGTAGAGGTATCTGCAGCAGCCGGTTCATATTGCATTTTTCTTTTTTCCTGCAATACATTTTCCAGTTCAGTCACTTTCTCCTCAATTTTCTGCATTCTTGCTCTTTGGTCTGTAAGTTTTCCATAAATTCTCATAAGTAGATTGAAGATCACTTCATTTGAGACTTGAGATGGTGCTACCTTTGGTTGAGTAGTTAAAGAGGATTCTTTTCCTGGACCAGCCTTGGGGGTTTTAACGAATCTTTCTCCATCAAGTTTGTACCCCATTTTAGGCAAGCTTCCAAGGTAAATGGCTTGATCTTTGCTTTGTACCTTGTCTGCCTCGTACCTTGAGCTCCAAATCCCTTTCTTTTGCACCAAAGATGTGATGATATTTCCATAAGGAAAATTTATTTTCTCCAGTCTACATACTCCTCTCATTCTCTCAATCATAAATCTACCTAAGTTAAGTGAAACACCACTAAATGCATGTTCCATCAGCCATAGATCCTGTAAGCTGATATAGCTAAAACTTCCCCCTCTTCCATGAACATTGGCAGCAATGGAATAATGCAATATTCTAATTTGTGGACTAGTGATCAAACCATCATTACTCTTAGAAGAATATTTCTCTTTCTTTCCTATAATCACTTCCCATAGGGTTGAGGGATCATAGTTTTTTGAAAATTCAAACTTACCCTCTTCACATTCAATTTTAAGCAAACTGCCCAAATCAGTAGTAGTCAAAGTAAATTCTTTCCCATTTAAAAATACATTCAGACCCTTATCAGTATAATCATCTGGTTCCTCTAGTTCATCCTTGTCAACAACAATACTGGAATAAAATTCTTTAACTAAACTAGCACTGTATGATCGATTTCTGAATGTACTAAACTCCTTCAGTTTTAACTCTTTAAAATAATTAGACAGGCTTGTTTGGATTTCTGGAATTTCATTAAAACTATCCCAGTTGATGTATTTTCCACAAGTGATAGGCGCATTCTCTATTTTTCTAAATCTCTTTTCATGTCCCTTATTTCTAAATTTAGAAGATGAGGTAGTACCTTTCTTGAGCGATTTGCCTTTGTCTTTCTTCTTTTCATATTTGTAGCTCTTTTCTTTCTACGGTTTTCCAGATTTTTCACTCACAGATGCCAACACAATCTCTTTCTTTTTCTTCTGTATTTTTGCTTGCATGCTTTCTTCCAATGGTCGTTTGCCTTTTTTCTTCTCCAGAAGTTCTTGAGATTGTACTGATTTCGCCATTTGGTTTGGAAGATTTTCAACACAGGGTTTCGAATGGTTGAAAGGTGAGGGTTTCAGTTTTAGGCGTCATTTCAACAGAGAGAAAATGTAGAGAAAATAGGTTGAGAGAAGTTTAATTAATTAAAAAAAGCTGTTTGACTTCCCTTCTTTAAGGATAATTGGTAACTCCCCCTTCAAAATTCAAAAATTGCCTCTTAATTTTTATTTTTTGTTTGGGCGGTTTTCTCCTCTGTTTTATTTCCCGATAGACATTTTCTTTTCATTATTTTATTCCTCCTACCTTTAACTTAATTGAGTCTTATTATTTAATGAAACAGAATGCTCTTAGTTGACTAAGACTTCTCTTAGTCGACTAAGTGCCTATTGTCCTTTGTGAAAATTTTAGAATTTTTCTTCAAATCTCTTGTAAACTAACCATCCCTAAATTTCTCCTAATCTCACAAAATCTTTCCTCATTCAGGGGTTTTGTGAATATATTAGCTAGTTGATGTAGAGTGTTGACAAATTCAATTTTAATGTCACCTTTCATTACATGATCTCTAACAAAGTGGTGCCTAATTTCAATGTGTTTAGTCTTTGAGTGTTGCACAGGATTTTTTGAAATATTGATTGCACTTGTATTGTCACAATATATTGGTATGTTATTCATTGACATTCCATTGTCTTTTAGTTGTTGTTTAATCCATAAGATTTGACCGCAACAACTGCCTAGAGATACATATTCTGCTTCTACTGTAGACAGAGCAACTGGATTTTGCTTTTTCCTAAACCATGACACAAGCATACTACCTAGAAATTGGTAGGTTCCACTGGTGCTCTTCCTATTTGTTTTGCTGTTAGCAAAATCAGCATCCAAATATCCAACTAAGCTAAAGGATGATTCTCTAGGGTACCATATGCTTAAAGTTTGTGTGTCTATGAGGTATCTAAAAATTCTTTTAACAACAGTCATGTGTGATTCTTTGGGTTGAGATTGAAAACGAGCACACAGACACACACTGAATTGTATATCAGGCCTGCTGGCTGTGAAATAAAGAAATGATCTGATCATACCTCTGTAGAGCTTTTGATCAACATCTTTTCCTTTTCCATCTAAATCAAGTTTGGTGGATGGACTCATTGGTGTACAAATTGATTGAGCTTCAACATATCAAACTTTTTGAGCATGTCTTGAGTGTATCTTTCTTGGTTGATGAAGATTCCTTTCTCACTTTGTTTGATTTGAAGCCCTAGAAAGTACTTCAACTCTCCCATCATGCTCATCTCAAATTCACCCTACATTTCTTCACAAAGTTCTTGCATAAAGCCTCATTTGTTGCACCAAATACAATGACATCCACATAAATTTGAACAATAATTTAATCATTTAAGTATCTTTTGATAAACAATGTAGTATCAATGCTACCTCTAACATATCCTTTTCAATAAGAAATTTTGAAAACCTCTCATACCAAGCTCTAGGAGCTTGTTTCAATCCATACAAGGTTTTATGAAGTTTGAAAACATGATCTGGCTTTTCAAATTCTTCAAATCCTAGTGGTTGTTCAACATACACTTCCTCTTGAATGAATCCATTTAAAAATGCACTCTTTACATCCATTTGGTACAATTTAAAATTCATAAAGCATGCAAAAGCAAGCAACAACCTTATGGCTTCAATCCTAGCAACTAGTGCAAAGGTTTCATCATAGTCAATTCCTTCCTTTTAGTTGTATCCTTAGGCTACTAACCTAGCTTTATTTCTAACTACATTTCCTTGCTCATCTACCTTATTTCTAAACACCCATTTTGTTCCAACAATAAGGTGGTTTAAAGGCCTAGAGACTAATGACCACACATGATTTCTTTTGAATTGATCAAGTTCCTCTTGCATGGCCAATATCCAGCTTTCCTCTTTTTTTGCTTCCTCAAATGTCTTAGGCTAAATTTGAGATATGAAAGCTGAAAACTCATAAGTCTCTCTTGCTGCTCTCCTAGTCTTAACTCCTTGAGAAATATCACCTATGATTTGTTCTTATGGACGATTTTTTGCATATCTCCAACTCCTTGGAAGATCACTATACTGAATTTCTGTTCTTTGCAAATTTTCTAGAGGTGGAGTTTCATTTTCTCTTCTAGGTGAGCTTTCTTCATTATTCTTATTGTTCTCTAAGCTCATTTCTTCCATTTGCTTTTCTAGGATCTCTACATCATCATCATCAGCATGAATTTCCTTTTGTAAGGCATTGGACTCATCAAAAACTACATGGATTGATTCTTCAATAGTTAAAGTTCTTTTGTTGAAAACTCTATAAGCCTTTGAGTTTAATACATATCCTAAAAATATTGCCTCATCACTATTTGCATCAAACTTTTCTAAAGGCTATTTTTCATTGTTTAACACAAAGCACTTACAGCCAAAGCTCCTAAGGTGAGAAATATTTGGTTTCCTACCTTTGTAAAGTTCATATGGAGTCTTTGATATGATGGCTCTTATAGATACTTTATTAAGAATATAAGCTACTGTGTTAACAGCTTCTGTCCAAAAGTATTTAGGTAGATTATTCTCACATAGCATAGTTCGAGCCATTTCCTTCAAGGTTCAATTTTTCCTCTCTACAACTCTATTTTGCTGAGGTGTTCTAGGTGCAGAAAAATTATGATCCAACCCCTTTTCATTACAAAAATTCTCAAATTCATCACTTTCAAACTCTCATCCATGATCACTCCTAATACTAACTATGGCTAGTCCTTTTTCATTCTCAATTTTCCTACAATGACTTATAAATGCTGGTAGAGCATCATTCTTATGAACAAGAAAATAAACCCAAGTGTACCTAGAGTAGTCATCAACTATTACAAATCCATAAGATTTTTCTCTTAGACTAGTTGTACTTATTAGACCAAATAGATCAATGTGTAGCAATTCAAGAGGTCTAGTTGTTGACACAATCTTTTTAGTCTTAAAGGATGTTCTAACTTGTTTTCCTAGTTGGCAAGCATCACATTCTTTATCATTTTCAAATTTTATATCTGACAATCCAACAACTAGATTTTTCTTAATTAATTTTGACATAGTATGCATGCTCACATGCCCTAGCCTTCTATGCCATAACCAGCTATCATTTTCAGCATTTTTCACTAAACACATTTCACAATTCATTTCAAGATCTTTAAGAAATACAACATACATATTCTTTAATGTTCTTCCTATAAATGAGACTTTATTTGTGCTTATATCTATCACTTCACACTTATTTGAATCAAAGCATATTTTAAGTCCTTTATCACACAATTGACTAATGCTCAATAAATTATGTTTCAAGCCTTTAACCAATAACACATGACTGATTTGAGTTTGGGAGTTCTTACCAACCGTTCCTATACCATGAATTCTACCTTTTGAATCATCACCAAAGGATACGGTTCTTCCCTTTTTCTTGTCTAGCTGTGCAAATAGCATTTCATTTCCTATCATTTGCCTTGAGCAGCCACTGTCCGTATACTAAGGCTGCTTTTTCTTGAGTTGAGCTCTTGAACATGTATCTTTTGAGTGCAGCTCAACCTACAAAACAAATATTCAGTTTTTCTTTATAGGTACTCATACCTTGATGGGTCCTTGATTGTTAGTTGCAATATAAGATCCTTTTGGAGCCCATATTTTTTTTATTTTCTATGTGCTTCTTTTCTTAAAACAATCATATGATAAATGACGAATTTTATTACAAATATAGCATCTAGATAATGCATTAGCATAATTTTTTTTATAGTAGACATTTCTTTTTGAAGTTTCATTTTTCAAACTTTTAAGAGCTGTGTTTTCATCAAGTGTTTTTTGCAAAGCTTCAGATTTATTGTTCAACTCTAATTTTAAAACTTTAAAATCTGTTTCCGAATGTTCTAACTCAACTTGCACAAAATTTTTTTACTCAAAAACATAATTGAACTCTTCTCTTATCTTTTCCAAATTATTTTCAAGAGATGCAGTCTTTTTCTTTAAAGTCTTGTATTTTGAAAAGAGTTTTTCAAATTCATCATAAAGGCACTCATACTCATTTTGTAAATCATCAATAGAAATATCACAGGGGGATGAGGATACCTTGGATTCATTCTCCCGTGCCATCAAACACAGGTTTAATCTTTATTCAGCTTTTTCTTCCTCACTTTTAGAACTTGATGTGTCACTGTTTGACCAAGCAGCTGCCACCATTGCCTTATTTGATTTCTTGTTTTTCTTTGGAGTCTTATCTTTCAGCAATGGGCATTCAAACTTGAAATGTCCAAGCTTCTTACATTCGAGGCAAGTTAGCTCATCCTTTTTGTTGGAGTCATTTTTGTTTCTAGTTTTCCATGAAGAACTTTGATATTTTCTAAACCCTTTTTTTAGCCAATCTCTAGTTTATTTTGCCCATAAGCTTTCTGAATTTTCTTGCAACCAGTGCCAATTCTTCATCATCATCACAGGATAGCTCTTCCATCTCTTCTTCAAGAATGCTGGCTTTTAGTGCAATGCTCTTTTTTCATTTATTTTGCTTCCCCCTATCTGTTTCTTCCTCTTCCTTGAATTCTAGCTCATGAGTAAGGAGAGAACCACAAATCTCATCTAGAGTAATAACATTTAGGTCCTTGGCTTCTCGAATTGCAGTCACTTTAGGCTTTCAATTTTTGGTAGGCTTCTAAGAATTCTTTTAACAATCAAATACTCGGGTATTGGTTTGCCTAGTTGAATAAGTTTGTTTGTGATATTTGTGAATCTATCTAACATGCTGGTGATATCTTCACCAGGCTCCATCTTAAACATTTCATAATTATGGGTCAAAAGGGCTATCTTGGACTCCTTGACTTGAGAAGTCCCTTCATGGATAATCCTAAATTTATCCCACAACTGTTAGTTGTTGTACAGATTGATACTTTGTTGAATTCGGTGGGAGTCAAGGCATAATGCAATATATTGATAGCCTTAAAATTTGTTTAGACTCTCTTAGTTTCAGCCTCGGTCCATTCAGACCTTAGCTTAGGCATCTCTCATTGGTTACTATATTTAAGGTTGAGGGAATAAAGGGTCCATCAGTTATGACGTCCCACATTTCATAATCAATTGCTCTAATGTATTTTGACATCCTAGTACTCCAATAAGGATAGTTAGAGCCATCAAACAGAGGTGGTCTGTTTGTTGATTGTCCCTCAGCAACTACGGATTTTTGGAGAGCCATTTGTGTCACGACCCAATTTTTCGGGCTATGACCAGCGCATGAGATCAATGAGCATAGCTCACTAAGCCCAAGCAAGCCTATCCATTTACCTTTGCTTAACAAATTTATCATATCATGCATACACACACACCTTTTCTCAGGTGTGAACATAGCCAAAACACAATGGCATTATCGATAATAATATACAAGCACTATACCAGTCATGTATTTAGCAATTTACATTGCATACACATATTCACATTGTTAGATTGTATTCACAATACAAAAAGACCCATGACTTCCAGCGGAGACATTTACAATAAAATAGATTACTATCGAATGCCAGACACGTACCTAGGAGATGCACTACGCAGACTCCTCGACCTAGGGTCCAACAGTCACCTGATCTGAAAACATGAATTTTTATAAAACGTGAGTACAATACTCAGTGAGTGAATATCAGAAGGGAACAAGCAATCTCAACCAGGAAATTTGACAATCATGATGCACCGGTTGAAAATAAGGCCATTTTCATCTAAATACTATTCCAAACCCTTTTTCCCTTACCTAGAAATTTATTACGCATTCAAGGATTAAACATCCTTGAATTTACACCGATCATTCTAGCAAAGTAGTAAAACTGACGGTTATTTACAAATCGTCACATAATAAGGGTTTCACAACCCGTATGATTCATATATGCATATGTATCACGTACAATTTCATTCACCAATTGTTCTATCAAGCAAGATAGTAAAATTAACGGTTTATCACAAACTGTCACAAACAAGGGTTTCACGTACCATACAATCACACATATATACACAAAGATATGAGCAATTATATACACTGCCAAGTCTTCACTAATCTTGGTGGTACAAAGAAATAACTATCGGAGTATTGGGTAAGGGGTATCTCTTAGTATCCCTCTTTGCACACCTCTGAATTTCTAGGAATTTATGGACGTTACGTATCGCCGTCCCCACAACCTTTATCATTAAACCGGCATTGCACTTCCCACTCCGCACATGCACGGTCGTAATTATCACACTCTTTGTCATTCAACTGGCATTGCACTTCCCACTCCGCACATGCACGGTCGTAATTATCACATCCTTTATCATTAAACCGCCATTGCACTTCCCACTCCGCACATGCACAGTTGCATCAATTTCACCATAATTTATTAATAATGCATATCAGCATAATACAAGGGTACACAGATTCAGTATACTTAATTTCACACAATTTCTCAATAATACATGTAGGCATCATACGGATATACATAGATGCATCGCAATCATATTTAACATCACATAAATATTTTCACTAAAGGCTTGTTCCCGAGATTCATTTTTAAATCGGAATCAGATATAATCATTCACGCATTTCATTTCAACTTAATTAGAATTTCCAAATAAATTTTGAAATGCAAATTCACTCATAGGTGTCGAAAATCCGAATTCCTGGTGCACTCGGACTAATAGTCCTCAGGCGCAATTCTTTTACCTTTTTCGAACATTTCACTACCTTGACAAATAACAAAGTCGAGGAATTTACTATATTGTCCCTAAATTGATATAAACTAATTTAAATTACTAATGCTTGATATGTAAATGCAAAAATACGTCCGATTACCGCTTAATCGCGGTATCGATTAAATTCGACCGATCACCCGATTAATTGACGATTGTGTCCAAATCACCTCCAAATTAATTCATTTCTCCTATAATACCTTAATTTACCACATACCATTTAAATAAAGCCAAATTCAGCATTAGAACCCTCACAATTCCTTATAGAAAAATTCGGTCATTTGGTGCACTAGCATCGAAATTTTTTCTACATAACCGTTTCACCTTAATTCATCATTTTCCAAGCCATTTTCCTTGAAATAAAAACAATCCCCCATTGATATTCAGCCCTCATGGTTCGACCAACAAGGAACCCTAGAGAAATTGAATATTTCTTTTGTGTTTTTGTTCATAACCACGCTTAACTATCCCTAAACACTAACATAGTCTAAAATCAAATTATTCCAACAACAATTCCTCTTCCATACCCATTTTTTAGAATTGAATTCATCATGATAACTCAATATTCAACCATGGAAATGAAGAACAAAAGCATGGGTAAGCTAGGTATCAAGGAGAATTAAAGAAATTCTAACTTACCTAGCTTGTTTCCTTGATTTCTTCACTTTTTCTTTGAATTTCCACCTAAGTTTTCTTGTTTTTCCCTTTGTTCTTCCTTTGTTCTTGTTGCTGGTTGCCTAGGCAGAATATGGTGAGAGAATTGGGGATTTCATGGGCTAATTTCCATAGAAAATAATAAAATAATCAAGCATGCCACGTGTCACATGCTTATTGGCCCAATTTTTTTAACTTTTTGACTTTTTCTTCTTAATTTTCCACCACAAATATTCTGGTACTTATCCAATCCTACCACAATTAAAATCCCTTGGTCTTGACAAGTGCTGGGGTGAAAAATTTATCGATTTGCCCCCGGAGTGAAAAAATTACGATTTTGCCCATATACTCCGAAATGTACCGGAATCACATTATTTTTACTTTTCAACTTCAAATAACACTAATATTGATCAATATTAACCAAATGGGGTAAAAATTGTTTTATAAAAATTCCCGTTTAGTCCTCTAGTGGCAAAATTACTATTTTGCCCTTGTGCTCCAAAAATACCGAGAATCACAATTTTTCACTACTAAACATCATTTTATACTCCAATAATCATAATTATAATTCATATAATTATTCTTGGTCAAATGTGATCAAATCTTGGCTAAAAATCTCCATTTTATCATCAAATGGTAAAATGACCGTTTTGTCCCTAATCAGTCAATTTTCCTGATGGACTCCAAATTGGACCTTAAACTCCGAATCACTATTCTAAGCCATTCTGTGGGTTTCAATATTTTCAATTTCCTCTTCAAATTTCTATTTGAACTAGTTCAAGACTCGATTTAACTTAGTTGTACCACTCGGTACAATACCGTCTTTTAATCAAGCTTGACAGGGTTTCACAATTTGGATCCTCCCAAAGGGTGTTAGACCTTAAGAATAGGGAACTAGCTTTGATACCACTTGTTGGTCCCAAATAAATGTGCTGGAGGGGTGGTGAATAGCACTTTTTGGCTCTTGGCAAGATGAGGAACTAATTTGAAAAGCAATGAAAATAAAAAACAGAGTAGACAATGCACAAGAAATTATGGTGGTTCAGTCAAAGACCTACATCCACTACCTTGATTATTCAACCAAGGATTTTCCAAATCAATCCACTATAAAAGGTGAAATTCACAAGCTTTCACCAAGCTTCACAATGGCTTTTACCAGGCTTAGCCAAAACCTTTCACAATAGTTTTTACCGGGATCAACTAAAACCCAACACCTAACTTTTCAAGGCTAAGTTAGAACCTATACCCAATCAAGCAATTCTAGCTTGAATCAATCTCTTAGAGTGACTCTCTCACTCTAAGAATACAAGAAGAGAAGTAAAAAAAGTGTACCTATGATCACAAGGTTGATCTAAGTGGTACAAATGAAGTGCATATCACAATTACAAATATGGGAGTTGAGTGTAGTAAATGAGCAGCAGCTGTTTTTTGGTTTTTTAGATTTTTTTTGTTGTGTTCTTGGAAGCCTTCAATTGCATTTCTAGTCGTTGGAACCCTCTTTTATACTTGGAAAACCATCTCTGATGTGAGTTAGATAGTTTTTGACCGTTGGAAACAATTTGGTAGCAATTCTAGCAGTTAATCTGTCTTCTAAAACACAATTCAAAATTTTTGGCAAAATGCTCTTAGTCGACTAACCGATATCTTAGTCGACTAAGTCATCTCTGTCTTCTGATCTCAGTTTCTGGCAGTGTGCACTTAGTCGACTAACTCATTCCTCGGTCGACTAACTTGGTTTTGTTTCTCAACATTGTTCAGCCTACCAACTTTTGATTTAAATCTTAGCTGACTAACTCTTCCTTAATCGACTAAGGGCTTCTATCTTGTTGATCAATTTTGACTTTCTTATTCCTATGCTCTTTGATATGTGCATTTGAATGATTGATTATTATTTGCATACAATTTTTGTCCTACACACTCAAGTAGAAATATTAAACAGAAATGAATGGGAATGTTTTATTATCATCAAAAACTAATGGAGCCAACAGTAAGAAATGAGTGGACTTAGTTAGTCTATCCATAATCACCAAAATAGAGTCATACCCTTCACTCGTACGAGCTAGTCCAATCACGAAATCCATGGACATATGTTCCCATTTCCACTCGAGAACTGGTAAAGGCTATAAAAATCTAGTAGGCTTCTGATGCTCTACCTTAACCTGTTGGAACACTAGACACTTGGCTACAAACTCTACCACATTCCTCTTAAGGCCTTCCCATTCTATCAAGTCGTGGTACATCTTGGTGGTGCCTGGAAGAACAACATTTGTTGCCACATAGGCCTTCTTTAAAATCTCCCATCCCAAATCATTATTATCTGAGACCTTACACTCTAGATCTTTATCTAAGTAATCCACTAGTGCCTCTAAAGAACACTTGTCCTTTCCTTCCATAAGGATCCTTTAAAGCTTTTGCCACAAAATTATCCTTGTTTTGGGCTTCCATGATGAGATCTATCAACATCGATCTCACTCTAAACTGGGCTAACAATGCCTTAGTATCATCAACCTCAAATCGAATGCCTATATCGCTCAACTCATGCATACCTTGTACTAATGATCTCCTCTCAACTAAGATGTGGGATAAACTCCCCATGGATTTCTAGCTCAAGGAATTTGCCACCACATTAGCTTTTCCATGATGATACAATATCATGCAGTCATAGTCCTTAAACAACTCCATCCATCAACATTGCCTAAGATTGAGATCTCTCTACTCAAAGGTATACTTAGGACTTTTATGATCCTATAAATCACACAAGTCTCACCATACAAGTAATGCCTCCAAATCTTTAAGGCAAACACTATCGCAACCATCTATAAACCATGTGTGGGCTAATTTTGCTCATGCTTCTTGAGCTGTCAAGACGCATACACACGTTGCCATGCTACATCAAAACACACCCAAGTCTTACTTGTGATACATTGTAGTAAAGCATATAACCCCTTGTACCACAAAGTAAACTTAACACCAAAGCCATGGTAAGACAAGTCTTGAGCTTTTCAAAAATCTCCTCACATGCATCCAACCACATGAATTTAACCCCCCTTCTATGTCAACCTAGTCATAGGAACAACGATTTTGGAGAATACCTTAACAAATCTCTTCTAATATCTAGCCAACCCCAAGAAACTCCATATCTCAGTTACCGAAGTAAGCCTCGGCCATTTCTCCATTGCCTCATTCTTTTTAAGGTCTACCATCATACCATTCTTAGATACTATGTGACCCAAGAAGCTAACATTATCCAACCAAAATTCACACTGGGAGAAATCGGCATATAATTGATGAACCCTTAAGTTATGTAGCACATTTCTCTAGTGCTACTTATGTTCCTCTAGACTCCTCAAGTATGTTAAGGTATCATCAATGAACATGACTAGAAACTTGTCCAAATATAGTCTGAACACCCTATTCATCATATCCATACAAGCGGTAAGGGCATTTGTCAAACCAAATGACATAATCAAAAACTCATAATGATCATACCTCATATGAAATGTAGTCTTTGGTATGTCCCCATCTCTAATCCTCAACTAATGGTATCTCAATCACAAATCAATCTTAGAAAAACACTTAACCCCTTGCAACTGATCAAACAAGTCATTAACATGTGGGAGAAGGTACTTGTTCTTGATGGTCACTTTGTTCAACTACTTGTAGTCGATACAAAGTCTCATCAATCCATCTTTCTTCTTCACAAACAATACCGCCACGCATATGGTGAGACACTGGGTGTATGAAACCCTTATCCAATAAATCCTCTAACTAGTCTTTATGCTCTTTAAACTTTGTTGGTGCCATCAGGCAAGGTGGTAGAGATATGAAATTAATGTCTTGTACCAAGTCTATACAAAATTCTATCTCCTTTTTTTAGAGTAAATCCAAGTAACTCCTCCAGGAACACATAAACAAAATCTCCCACGACTAGTACATCTACCACATTACCCACTTCCACTTGGGTATCCAAGACTATTGCCAAAAAATCCTTAGCATCTATGTCTCATGAATGTACTAGTGGTCATGACCGACACCATAATACTCGAGGCCATGTTGCGATCTCCTTGAATATAAAACAGCATCTCTCCACGGTACTAAATCTTTACCTTCTTGAGGGGAGAATCCACATTAGCATAGTTGGGAGATAACTAATCCATCCCAAGAATCACATCAAACTCTAGCATATCCATCAATAATAAATTAGATTAAGTGCACTTCTCCTTAACTCGGACCATGCAAGCTCTATACTTATGCCTCACCACAAACACATTTTTCAAGGGTGTGGAAACTACTAAATCTTGCTCTTTTTTTAAGTGTTCTATATCCAACTTAGATGCAAAGTATGGGGAAACAAATTGATAAGTAACATTAGGATCATACAACACACGTGCATTGATAAAACAGATAGGTAGAATACTTGAGACAAATGCATTAAATGCTTGTGCATCTTGTGTGGTCAATGCATAAACTCTAACTAGTCTTCGATTAGCTGTACCTTGAGCTCCAAATCCATATGATCTACCTTGAATGGTGTTACTAGTCCCTTACCCCTAGCTCCTCTAGCCTTTCTGAGAGACTGTGCGGTAATAAAAGTAGGCACTATAGTTGGCTGAGTAGGTCACTCTGACTAT
Source organism: Theobroma cacao (assembly GCF_000208745.1). NCBI lineage: Eukaryota > Viridiplantae > Streptophyta > Magnoliopsida > Malvales > Malvaceae > Theobroma > Theobroma cacao. The sequence continues at coordinate 19,893,736 of NC_030858.1, read as the reverse complement.
CGACCCTCAAGACAGTTCCTTATCACATGTCCAAGCAAACCACAACCATAACAAAATAGGGTACCTTTTCAGCACTAACCTCGATGCCTTTTATTATAAGTAGAGCACAACAAAGGGGACTAATGATCTTGCCCTGAACTCTGCTATCTAGAAGGCCTACCATCCCTCTTGTCACATCTACCATCACCACTACAAAACCATTCCCCTGACGAGAAGACTAAATATCTTTAGGCTATCATGTGGAAAAAGATCCTTCATTACCCTTAGAATCTCTGTGACTCTTAAATTTGGCCCTCTTAGACTTATCTCTTGCTGCTCTAGTCTCAGTGGTCCTCATCTCTTCTAAGCACAATCCATGATGAAGGCATAGGAATCAAACTCTTGGGAAGCCACTCCCTTAAACAAAGGCTCTACTAAACCATCCATAAATCTCCTAATCTTCATCTCCTTCATGGAGACAACATAAGGCATATATCAAGCCAACTGAGTAAACTTGACATCACACTCTACCATAGTCATCCTCGAAGTCTACACTAGTGACTTAAACTCTCAAGCTCTAGCATGTTGTACATTAGATGACAAAAAGCAATTTAGAAATATTGTACTAAACTCATCCCAAGTAAGTAAAGCAACACTAACTGGCCTACCCTTATGTAAAGATGCATACCACTCTTGGGCCACATCTTCCAATTGAAACCCAATTAACTCCACAACCCACATACCAAAACATCTTATAGCAACGTAGATCTTATTTATACCATCCAAAAATGCCTAGGGCTTTTCCAACACATTGAACCTTGTGAAGGAATGAGGTTTCAACCTCAAGAAACTTGATAAAAAAAATCCAATCTACCCCGCCCAATCTCAAAATACTAATGGTCATCCTAACCTTGTGAACTAGGGGCTGCATGGACAATAGAAATCCTCACCCTAACATCTCAACCCTAACATCTCCTAGGCAATGACTTTTATAGTCTGCCCTAAATCATGCATATCAACTACTATGTACTCAAGGGTCACACCTTCAACTAGGTGTCCTATCTCAACCTCTAGAGCTTGATCCTCTACATGACCACCGGTGGGTGTCTCAACCCTTGCTAAACTCACACCCCTATCGTGTCTACCATGGCCCTTATCAGTAAGCATTTGTGGTCTAGTAGTAACATCAATAAGAGTCTCTAGCTCTATCGCGTCTCTAGAAGATGCTCAGGTTCTAAGTGACATGATCACACCCAAACAAGAGCAATTACAAAGGGTCTCAATATCTAGACAAGTATAACCGATGACATCAATAAATTGGAACTACACTTAGAAGACAAACAAGGAATCATACGCAATCTCCCATTTTTGATTTGTGCCCAAGTACACAAAGCAAAAACAAGATTCTCACATACGCAATCTCCCATTTTTGATTTGTGCCCAATCACTTTGTCACATCCCATTTCAAGAGGGATCATGACCAGTGCATGGACCTACTTGGGCATGGCTCAATAAGCCCAAACAAGCCTAAACCCAAAAATGCATGAGCTAGTCATCCATCGCATTCAACAACATAAGTTCATCCATAATCAAAATATCCAATAATTCATCAAGGCTAGCACATAACAGACCTTTTCAAAGTAAAGTGTGGTTTCTTTCACATTTCATATAAATATTCACATGTAAATAAAACAATTATGATTCAACACGCATCCCATGCCTGTTTTGCTATGGACATCCACCATAGTCTTATCATTCTCATGCACCCATATTCGAGGCTCAACATAATATGAGGAAGCATTAACAAGTTTATCAACATTTTTTAAATAACAGAGTTCATTATCAATAAGACAATTCAAAATTAGACTACACATACTACAAAGTGTACAACACTAGAAAGCTAGAAATAAAATTCTACCTCACCTACTATGAATGAGTTGCTCCACTACTCTACAAGTCGCCTAATCAAGCAAGCTACTAATCTGAAACAAAATAGAGGAAAATGATGTGTGAGTCAAAAAAACTTCGTGATTGTATACGAGGAAGGGGACAAGCCAGAGGATAAGAGTTTTTGCAATAAATCATAGTTGGAAAATAATTATGACAAATATGTAACCATAAATGTACTCAAAACTCATCATGCATAAAATATGGTACTCATATCAATACCCAACTTATAAAATATTTGCAAGGAGAAAACAGTAAGTAACCCATGAACCTCCAAGTTTAACATTAAACATCGAATCGGCAATGAACCATTCATTTAATAAATCATATCAATACATACCATAGCAAATTAAAGAGAGAATATGTACTTTCGAACCACTTATCCTTGTGGTATTCGTACCCCCACACAAAGGCTCATGAGGAGTGGGAAAGTGGTTCAATGCCCAACTTAACCATATGGCATTCTTACCCCCATACTGAGGCTAGAGCCAACATACAAAATGGGAAAAAGTGGCACGTCGGCGATGCTTAATCTTGTGGTATTCTTACTCTTACACCAATGCTAATGTCACGACTCAGAACCTCCCTCGGGCCCATGACAACTGCCGCGACGTCCCAATTGACACTCATTACTCGAAATGCCAATCAGAACCCTGCAAGGCTTACATATCAGTTTCTTACCTTTTCTGTGAGCAATCGTTTTTAAACATTCCATTTTAAACAATTTCCAGTAGTTTCCTACTCAAGTAAATCAAAAGACAAAAATATTTTAAAAGGATTTATAGATAAATATCACTATTCAAAATATTGATTAAAATATAGCATTTTTTTGTATAAAATAATATTTATAGAAACACGTGTAAGAAATCTTTTGTAACGTGTAAGTGAAATAAATTCACACATACAAAAATTTACAAAGTTATAATGTACAATAATGGTTACAATGACAAGTGGCCCAAAATATACCCAGTGTTGGTGCTAGAAACCTACTTTCTGTGTGGTAGAGATGTCAACTGGAATCCTCAACAAAATAGGGTATCTACAAGCTACCACAGACCTGAAATGTTTTGAAAGGAGGTGGGTGAGATTTTACAATCCCAATGAGTAAACAGACATTATCATAAATATCTAAAGGCGAGTAATAGGGAGGCAAGTTTAAACAACAAATCACAAACCATTTCATAATGTTTTCAATTTATTTCTTAAACCATAAAATATTTGTAATTTACCAACACAGTTGTTAAGGCTTATGTCTTTTATAAAAGAAAACAAGGCTCAAGCCAAAACTAATCCTCGGGGATTCCTTGGCCGAGGCATCTAACCGAGTCTACCAAGGTTGTTATAACATTTACATGTGAAACACATTTTTATTTTTAAAACAAGCCGTTCATTGGCGTTGGCCGAGTTACACATTCACGTGGGGGTTCGACGTGAAGTGAGCTCTAATACTACCTCGGGAGTTACCCTCCTCGCCTCTACAACCAGAGTAACTATATAACCAGGTTTACCGTGCCTCTCCAATAGGCAGTCCACGGAAACCCGTCACTACAGCGACTAACCCACCAATTTTAATAAAATTTCGACAGTATAACGTGGCTTTTATTTATTTATCCAGCCTGCATAGTAAAAACAGCTTACATAAATTTTTCAATGCACTTACAAAATATAGCCACATATACTTATATCTCATAAGCCATTCATAGAAAAATATATAATTTTCAAGACAGTTAACAGCTTCTAATTACTCAATTTCATAATCAACACAATATATATTTTTTTTGTCACATTTATTTCTAAAACATAAAAAATCCTGTTTTAATCTCATTTTCATTTCATAAAATACATAAAGAGCATTTTTAAAATAACTCTAGATAATTCACAATAATAATAGGTTTACTCACCGTTTATACAAACTAATTGCTTTTTAGGTGCCTCGATAACTACTCGTCGGGTACGATTTCCTTACCTTTACTAGAAGGCTCTCCTCCTAGACACATTGCAAAAATTTACTCAATTCATAACATTAATGCTAAATCACTATATATTTGACTTAAATCCTATACTAATGCATAGTATGAAATGCAATAGCCAAAAACGGCTTAAACGCGATATTAACCTATTTTGGGCACTTTACCCGATAAATTGCTAACGTGCTCCATTTTAGCTCTAAATTGTCCCATTCTCTCTCCAACATTTCTAACCATTAATTATCAGCCAATATTCCTCTAAAATCTCCAAAATCAGCTCACTCTCTTACTTGGAAAATTCGGCCAAAAACGGGACATTAACTCGGTTAATTTTTCACTTTGTTTTTCTATCACATTTAACCATTTTTCATCATTTTCTCTTCATTTCTCTTAGAATAAAAATCAGATTATCATCATTGTACCTCATTGCAGATTTGGCCAAGGGTGGGCATTGTGAAAATTTAATGCTTTCTTGCCCAATTTAATTTTTAAACACATTTAACTCACTAAAACTATCAATTTAACTAAAAATCAAAACCTAAAAATTTCAATTTCTCCCCCCTTGAAATTCGTCCAGCCCTTGATGTCACTTTTAGATCTCTCTCCTCAAGCATGCTAAATGGAAACAAGGGCATAGGAAAGGTAGAAATCAAGATAAAGTCGAAAAATCTTACCGTTAGACGCGTAAACGGGCGAAAAACGTGAATTCCGCTTTGAATTTTTCTAGTTTCCCTTTGTTTTCTTTCTTTTCTTCCTTTCCTCTCTATTTCCTCTCTTGTTCTTCCTTATGGCCGGCCACCACTTAAAATGGGGTTTAAATGGGCTGACTTTTCATTAAAATAATATTAAACCATTAAAAAAATGCCATGTGTCACTTTCCCATTGGTCCGTTTTTAAAATTTCATCCATTCGTTTCCAAATTTTCACCATACACTTGTCCCACATATCCATAGCTTAGATAAAATTCTCAGACTTATCCAAAGTCTTGGTGGAGTAATTTTTGAAATTTACACTTTTGCCCCCGTAAAAGTAAAAAATTACATTTTTGCCCCAAAAACTGAAAAATTGCCCATAGACATATTTTTCATCCCTTATACTCATACCATTCTCCAATTTGTCAAATTTGATCTAAATTCTCTCAAAATCTTAAATTTTATCTGCGGGTGGTAAAATTACGATTTTGCCCCTAAATATCAAAATTTTCAATTTTATCCCAAATGAACCCTCGAACTCCAAACAATCATTTTTAGTCATTCTTGAATTGTAAAATATTAAATTTCATCCTACGATTCCTATTTGAACTAGTTCGAGGTTAAATCAACTCAAGTGTACTGTTAGGTACGATATCGGGTTTCGTCTATTCTTAGGTGCTTTCCTAGCATAATAACATGCTACTCAGTGCATGTATGTCATGACATGTGTTTATAGGGTTGGGTTTTACAGCTAAAGCCAACATATAAAAGGGAAAAAGATGGCAAGTTGGCCAAGCTTAACCATGTGGTACTCTTACCCCCACACCGAGACTAGAGCCAATATATAAGGGGAATGAATGGTGTGCTTGCCAATCTCATCCCTGCTGTATTCTTACCCCCACATCAAGACTAGACACAATCACAACACAATTGAAATTTCATAAAAGGTCAAACATCAATAACAAATCAAGCCAAACACATAATCAAACAAAAGTGGAGACCTATTCAATCTACAATCACAATACTTTCATTCAAGAACATTATTTTCATCCACAACTATTCTCAATCACATATACATAATTCTCAAACACACACTAGCTCAAATGCTAGAGTAATTGAGTGGACTGCAATCATAAAAAGGCTTGTCCCCCATTATTGAAAACTAATACATAATAGCATATTTACATATACATATAAGTTCAAAAACCAAATACCAAAATATTTCCACATCCATTAACACATTTTCTAGAATAAATATTTATGGGAAATCATACTCATCAATAAGCCCTCAATCATTCAAATCATACTTTCAACCTTACTTGTTAAAATAGTTTCGAAAGTGGTGTATCCACTCACCTCAAAAATGTCAACTTCGATCAAAAAGTACTAATCTACTATAGCAATTCTTGTAGAGTTTCATTCATTCCTAGTCATTCAAGAATCATAATAATCATTCCTCGATCCAAAAATCATGTAATAATCTAACTATGCCTTTTCAAAATTAGTTTGATTCATCTGCAACTAAATTTCTTGCTTAAACTCATTGTTCTATATATACCCATGTGCAGAAAATTCATAAATCCATCATCCTTTCTTTAAGTGAGCTCTAAACCAGGAGGGAACCCATCAAAATCTTTTAGTTTGTAAAATCAATAAATCTAAAATAATACACAATATTTTCATAGTTAAAAACCCAAGATTTAAAGGTTTTAAGAGTGAAAAATATCACTTTTGTTTTTAAAACTCAAACTAAGCTCAAATCTTTCAAAAATAGTGATTTGAGTGAAAAATAGGTTGAAAGAGCCTTAAAATGGAGGGATTCCCTCTGAAAATTGACTGAGAGTTGATTACCCTAAGTGAAAGTGAGCTATTTATTGTTTAGGAAGTGAAAATACATTTTTACCCTTTTTATTTTTATTAAAACAACATCATCTATCGATAATTAGGACTATCTATCAAGAAATAGGCTTCAAAGTCCTTTTTAAAAGCTTTCTGGTTGCTATATATCGATAGATAAGGGTCATCTATCGATAAATCTAGTTATCTATGGATAGATATGGTCATCTATCCATCGATGTTCTTCAAGGCAGCTTTGAGAAAACCTTTTTAGATTGTATCTATTAATCGATAGGCTCTAATAAGCAAAAATAAATCTTAGAAACATTTCCAAGTAGACTTCTTTCAATCTCAAATTTTGTAAAGCATCTCTGAACATTAAAACATTTTTCTTTAAAGCTCAAAAACTTAGTTTTAAATGCTCAAAGCATGTCAATTAATTGCTCGCCTATGGATTTCTTGTTAAACACCATACATCAAGGTAGGATTTTAAACTTTTGTAGATATGGATGAGTGTTTGCTAGGAACTGGCCTCAAAGTCCAATAGATAATCAAGTGTAAAATCCTATCCATTGTGGACAACCTAGTGCATGAATTGGAAGCACCAATATTGTTCACAAATATCTCTCTTTCTTGCTCTTGTACAATTAATTGATCACTAATGAAGGTCATTGCACCTAGTGCATAGTGTAACCCAAACACTTCTATAATCAAATCAAGTGTTATCTACAACATTCTACCCATAATGTAAGTGGTGAAGGCATCATCATAAGTTTTAAGTTCATTATTTTCATTCTTATATTCTACAGTAGAATTACTATAAAACACTCTGACTTGCTTCTCAAACACAAGAATATTCATACTCAAATAATCATACCAACCAAAGGTCCTAAAATTCTCAATATACTAAAAACTAACTTTTTGAGAAAGTAAAGATCTATTACCCAACCATGGTAGATAGGTATCGAAGCAAAAAAGATTTTTGCAGCATTATTGAGTGGTATTGTTATGAAAGTTTAATGCTTGGAACCTTGTGATGTTTGATGGACCCAAATGACCTCTTTGAGTTGAAACTTTGTAGCGTTTATGTGGTGAAACCATGGAAAAGTAAATTTTTTAGTGAAAATCGACTAGAGGATGTGAAAAGTCAATCCTAAAAGTCTAGGATCAAGTAAGAATATAGAGGACTCAACTATTCACTTTGAAAAATGATTTTCTAAGTTTGAGTGATTTGTTATTGAACCAAAATACCCTATTTATAGTGGAAATTCTAAGTGAAATGAACTTGGAGAAGAGGATGAATCTAAGAAAGATTGGATGAATTTGGAAGAATGAAGGATTCAAGGAATTTAAGAAACCAATGGTCATAGTCGACTACGACTTTTCAAATGTTCACGTTTGAACCACTTAAATGCACAGGCTAGTCGATCCTCTCAATGACAAAGTCGACTATGTCTTTCTTATTTTGACATTTGACTTTAAAAAATCAACTATAGTCGACTATATCCTTTGTGATAATCAATCAAGGTTTAATTAAATGATGAATTTGGCATTTAAAAACACTTTAAAAATAACCTTGATTTCTTGAGAAAGTTTAGAAAACTTATTAAAGTTTGTTTAAACCTCAATTATCAAGATTGAGAATCGATTTTGGCTTGAAAAATCATTTAAGAAATCAAAGGTATATTCTTAAACTTGTGAAGTGTTGTAACACCCTCAATTTTTTAGTAAACTAAGAATGATTTATCAAATATGTGGAGTCTTGAGGATTTTGATGATATGATATGTATGCTTAGGTTTAAGAGTGTACATATTGAAACTTAAGCAAATTTGGGGAAATATGTAATGAATCCCATAATTTGAGGTTTTAATCTAAGTTTGATGTTGTGTTTGAGGATTTATATGTGTATGGGGTTAATCTAAATGAACAATTTGAGGTGTGATATTAATAAGGAATGATTTTGGGGTGTTAAACTTTAATTTTTGGAAGTTTTGGAAGCTTGGAGCTACCTATAAGGGTGAAAGTATCAATACATACCGCAATGTATAAATACTTTCTTGGCAAGATGAATAACAAAGGCTAGGGAAGAATATTCTATCAATACATTTGAGAATGTATCGATAGATTTAGCCAAGGATGAAAATGTATCGAACATTCGAAGCAGAAAGCACCCAAGGGAAAAAGTATCAACACATTTCCCCTATGTTTTGATACACTCAGTGGAATTTAGGGCATATCAATTGATACATTTCCAAAATGTATAGATACATTAGAGAGGTAAGGCAAAAATAAAAAGGGATTTAAGGCCATTTCGCCCAACTCTTTCTCTCATCCTTTTCTTTGCCTTTCTCTCTCTAGAAGTTTGAAACTCTAACCTTCCAAATTGAATTTTTGAGACATTTAAAGCTATTTGAAGCTTAGGGAACCATTCTAGAGGTAAGATTTAACATTTTTACTGATTATTTCCAAATTAATCAATTAATAACTTCAAATCTGACTTTTCTCCAAATTCAGTATTTTTCCTTCTTTGGCTTGGATTGAGGAATTTGGGAGCTAAGACTCGTGCAATTTGACTCTCAAGAAATGGGTTTATTTCATTAATGAAGCATTTGAGCTTGAATAGTTGGATTGCTAAGATTTAGTTAATTATGTGAAAAGTTGACATTTTTTAAAAGCAAAGGCTAATTAATCTTTCGATGTTTTGATGTGTTTGAAGAGGGAAACAAAGTTAAGTCAACTTATTGGCTAGCTAGAAGACGATCGAAGGCTAAGGATCGGAGCTTGGCTGGGAGTGCCTCTTATTGTCACTATGAGTGGGATTTAAGCTAGATGCACATGATGCATAACGCATTATAAGTGAGTTACACTGGTACTAGATTTTGTACATAGGCCTAGATGAATAAACTTAGGCTAGAGAACAATATATGTGTATATGTATATATGTGAATTATGTGTGATTACGCTATGATGCGAGCCACATGGGTGGCCTATGTTGTGTAAGCCTAGACTAGGAGGCTTGTAGGCTACGTTAAACCCCTAGGAATGGATTACCCTAGGTGATTAATATGTCGAGACAATTTAATTGAATGAGGCCTTGGATATTTAGAGGCATCTAGATCTAACTGAGCTTAAAATGATTAAAGCCCAATAAATGTGAATTGAGGTTTGATACAAAAAATGTGAACGATAAAGGCATGATGGCCTTAATTGTGGATTTGTATTTTTGTCCGAGGGATAAATTTTGGATGTTGATCTGATTTGTGGATGAGTGGAGCTCGATGCCTTGTGACTATGTCCGTGCCTCAAGGACGGTGGTAAGCAAGGGTAGTGGCTGATATCTCGCTTGTGGTTCTTGCCTGTTGTGTATGATGCCATCTGTTGGGAGATTACTCTAGATGATGATTGTGAAGCCACCTGTGTGAGAATACTCCGGGTGATGTCGACTGTCAAGAGATTACTCCAATTGATGATTTTGACTTTTCTTTAGCTGCTTCAGCACTAAGCATGATCTGTTTTTCTACCACCAACTTTGGCCCTGTGCATGATTTAATTTTCCACTCTCTGGCCACCGAGCATGATTTGTTTATGTCTAAGCGAGGACCACTCATTGATTTGATTCGTGTATGACGTGAGATAGCCGTGAGAGGCTTGATATACATGTTATATCACTTTCATGTGATGCTTTGGCAACTAAAGTGTGTTGTGGAGAATGGTTTGAATGACTTGGTTGGCTTCCAAGGTAAGCCCCACAATATGTGATGCTAATGATGACTTTTGGGAAGATGATATACCCTCGTATTTGGTGAACCTAGGGATGATTATATTCCCTTATATTTAAATATGTATTGAATGATTATATGGACACACTAAGAGTGCAATATAGTTATAATATGTTTGACGTATATATGCACATAATTGATTTTGATTATCTGCAGCACCCACTGAGTATTATAGTACTCACCCAATTGTGTACCATGTACAAATCAATAGACCACGAAAGAGCATGGCAAAGATCATCTGTAGACAAACCAATTTTGGCATTCGATAGGTCCTTAATTTTGGTCACTCTACTGAGTCAATCAAAGCTTCCGCTATGGATAATGTGTGTTGGCACTGAGTACCATGTTATGTGGTGTATTAAAAGTTAATATGTATGAATCTGTTTGGATGGCCAACGTATGGCACTATTAATATTTGTATGGAAATTAAGCCAAGGATGTTCTATTTGATTCAGATTTATTATGAAAATTTGATGATTAAATCCCTTAGCCTATGTATGTTTGAATATGAACTCTGAGGCTTGCTCAGGTCTAGTGGGCTTGCTTGCTAGACTCGTGCGCCAGTCATGGCCTTCTGGTTTAGGTCATGACAAGTGTGTTTTTGAAAAACATAAGAGATGATTAAGGACTTAGTCTTGGATGACTTGTGTGAATGATGTATGCATGTATGATATAAACAAGATATAATGCAACATAACATAATAATTCGTACATACAAATAAGAGTACTTACATAAGCAGTCAACTAGCTAATCAATAAGTCATAGACTCATTCAATCAAGCACATTAAGGACACAAAAACATATATATATATATATATATATATATATATATTTGCATACAAATGTATTCAAAAGAATACTTAATCAAATGATCAACAAACAATACTAATCACAAATATAAAAAATATTATAACTATAGTGAGTAGCATATAATGATTCTGTGTTTCAATATTTCAAGCAAAAATAAAGAGCATCATTAAGCATAATATTAATATGGTGTTTGAGAGATATTACCAATTGTGTAGAACACCATTTGTTAAGATCTCACCAAGCTAATTGTTGAAGATTTCAATTGCTCAATCATCATAGGACAATGTTAATGATCAACTCCCCCTTAATCATTCATTAAATTGCTTTTAACAAGGAGAAAGAGTTAAGTGGTTAATCACATCAAAGCATAATCTTACCTTCCCTTAGATGGATCATGAGGTAAATATGGGGATTGATAATGATCATATGATAGATGAGTATTTAAATAGAATGTCCAACATGTCAATCTAATACTCATATATTCAAGAAACTAGTAAGGCATGAGTATTTAAATAAATATTCAATATATGCTTCAAATACTCATAATTTCAAGAGTATATGCACACTAGTTCTAATGTATGTCCAAGATACCATTAAGCATTAATTGTCAATTTCATCATACATTGTCCAAACACTATCAATCAAACATTTTGCAATAGTTTTCTAATGATAATTCAAAAGAGAATTTTTTCAACAAGAGTATATCATCATTAAGTACCTTTAGCAAGCATATACCTCAATTTCATTAGACATGTGTCAAATTAAATGTGTAAGAATTGATAATCAATATTTTACATGCAATACCTCAATGATCTTCATCACAAATGAATGATTTAATTTACCTATCTCTTGTGCTATTAACTTAGATCATGTATGCTCCTCTTACAAAAAGAAAACTTAAACATCCGTTTTAGTACCTAAATTTTCTTGGGTCTTTTACGGTTAGTAACCTTGTTCTCTTGTGAACCTTATCCACTTCTACCACCTTGTATTGTGAAGATTTAGTTCCTTTTGGAACTCATGCATATTTACAAACTTTATCTCTTTGTGTAACAATTTTATAATAGCAAGATATAGTAGAGTCTCCAAAATTGAGACACGAAGTGCATCTAGAAAAACCATCATATTTTTCATTTTCTTTAACAAAGAAATTCTTAAAATGGGTTTCTTTTTGTGTAAAGTCATTGCCTAGCCCTTCCTTGGTAAAGAATGATCTTTATAATACCAACATGTCATTCAAGTTTTGTTAGCTATTTTGAAACTTAGAGAATGTGTCATGCAATTTATCATCTTTCTTTTTCAAGTCATTTAGTTCATATTGCTTTCCAGCTCAATCCTAGTCTTAACTAGGTTCTCATTTTCAACCTTAAGTTTTCTTATGATGTCTTTGTATTTCAATATTGTCTCTTCAAATTCAAAGGTATAATCATTTTCATCATGAGTGAATGAGTCAAGATTGTGAAGGATAGGATATACCTTTAGTCATCTCCTGCCATGTAACAAAGGTTGGCAATTTCATCACTTTCCTTATCTTGAGAGTCATCATTATCACTCCACATTGCCATCATTGCTTTCTTTTTAGAGTTCCTTGAAGTGTTTCTTTTATTTGAGAACTCATATTTGGAGTGATCGGGTTTTTTGCAATCATAGCATATCAAGTGATCTATTGTATGCTCTACTTTAGACATATCCCTTCTTGTAGGTTTCATAGTTTTAAAATTTTTAATCATGAACTTATTAAATTTTCTAGCTAGCATGGCCATATCTTCTTCTTTTCACTCTCACTCTTTTGGCTTTTCTCTTCTTCCTCAACTATGGATTTAAGAGTTATTCCCTTTTTCTTAGCGCTCTCTCTTTTAGACTCAATTAACTCACTCTTACATTTCAATGTCATTTCATATGTGAGTAAGGATGTTATTAACTCCTCTAACTTAAAGTCATTAAGGTTTGTAGCTTCCTCTATAACCAAGACTTTAGGTCTCCAAGACTTAAGTAGGCTATACAAGATTTTCTTCACAAGTTGGGCATTTGGAAAGTTTTTCCCCAAGGTCTTTAAACCTCAAGCAATGTTCATAAACCTTTTAAACATCTCATTTATAGATTCATCTTCTCTCATCCTAAATAGTTCATAGTCATAAGTAAGTAATCCAATCTTGGATTCTTTAGCTTGGTTAGTTCTTTCATATGTGGCCTTTAAGGTATCCCAAATTTGCTTGGCATTTTCACATATTGACACTTTATTAAACTCACTAGCTCTAAGGCACAAATAAGGGTATTATAAGCCTTGCAATTTACTTGAATTAACTTCTTATCATTATCATCCCATTCTTTCCTAGACTTAATGACTATTTTGCCATCTACCTCTTTATTTGGAACATGTGGACCATCTAATATTACACTCCAAACATCTAAGTCCATCAATTGTATAAACATTTCTATACATTTCTTCCAATAAGGGTAGTTATTACTTACAAAAAAGGGTGTCCTTTGGATCGATTGCCCTTCATTAAGTACGGTTGTCGTCACCTTTTTTTTTGTCAATTTGAGCTCCTACAATGGATCTCTCAAAGGCGATTAGACCTACAAAATTTGAGACCAAGATCTGATACCAATTGTTAGTGTAAAAGTTTCAATAAGCAATATACCAAAAGGGGTAAATGGGTATATTAAAAATTCTTTTGAAAACTAAGTATAAAAATCAAGATTTTTGTAGCCAAAAATTTTTTCTTATGTTAAAAACAAATTATTTGATATTCTTAAGCAAGTTTACATGATGAATTAAAAAGAACGAATAATAAATTAAGGTAAAATGTCTTCCTAAGTCAAATGCAAGCCAAGCATAAATAATGAATCAACGTAAAATATTTTCTAAGCCAGATGCAAGCGATAAATCTCAATGCGAAAAAATTAAAAGCAAGACACAAGATTTTTATAATAGTTCAGCTTTCTCTAATGCCCATATCCATTTCCTTGCAACACTAAGGAATTCCAAATATATTAAGGGAAATGAGCATTTTACGAGATCAAGTGAAACCTTCACAATAACTTTGTACTGGATAAAGTGAAAACCCTCACAATAGTTTTTTGCGATATTGTCACATCCTTTTTCTTGAATGGATCATGATTGGTGCATGGACCCCAATGAGCATAACCTGCTAAGCCCAAGCAAGCCTCTTACCATAACCTCATTAAGCAATTCCTCATTACGTGCGGAAACATCTTATAACATCCATTTACACACGAAACCATCAAGCATGCATTCTTAAAACTCATTATACAATTAAAAAACTTCTCAACTTAATTATATAAGCTCAAGCATTTGGTATACTGATAACCCTCTGATATAGAGTCATTTGGAGTTAATTTTGATAGTAATTTAGCCTAGTTCTTACAGTAATGCATAGAAATTAGTAGGTTTTGTTTAAATTATTTTCAGTTAGTTAATTTAGGGGAGTCAATATAATTTTAGTTAATTTTATGCTTAATTTGGTGTTAATGTGAATAAGATAGGTTGTTATTGATTTATTTGTACTTTTGTATGTTTAATGAAGGAAGAATTTTATTGAAAAAAGGAGAGCAATTTTAAGGTGTAAACTTTCACTACATATATTTTGGTATTTCAACCATAACTCTCTCTACAAAGCTTTAAATGAGATAATTCTTTGACCATTGCAAAGATAAGAGAAAAAGCTACAATTTTTATGTTTTCCAATTTGCGTTGTTCAACATGGAAGGTGGTCAAAAATCTTGTTAAAATTGAAGTACAATAGTAGTCTTAGAACAATTATGATTTCTGCAAATTAATGGGTCGAGGCTACAGCCCACATAGTCTGATGAGGAAATCCTTATTGGAATTGACTTCTTTCTTGTCACAGACCAAATCCCGAGCCATGACTAGCGCATGGGCCTTATAAGCATAGCCCACTAGGCCCAAGCAAACTGTCACGACCCAAATTTCGGGCCATGATCGGCACATTGGCCCAACAGACATAGTCCACTAAGCCCGAACAAGCCTATTAATATGACCTGTTCATCATTCGATCAAAAGTTGCTGAGTCACATTTCATAACTTTGAATCAAAATAATACTAAGCATTGCCAACTCATAGTGGCATACCAATCAAAGTGTACATATATTGTCTAAATATATATTTTAATAATTTACATTGGTTTATCTATACACAACAAAAGAGAACTCGACTTCCAACGGAGAGACTTGGGCGACGTACAACTATTGAATGTAGAGATACCTACCAAAGAGACGAATCTGCAAGGGCACCTCAACCTAGTTATCGACTGCCTCCTGATCTGAAAACATGAAGTTGAAAACGGTGAGTATAAACCCAATAAGTGAACATAAGAAGGAAACAAGCAAACAAGAGGGAAAGTTTAAAGAAATCATGATGCATTTATTTTCAAAACAATGTAATTTAGTTTCATTCTTATTAAAACCCCTCGTTAAACCCTTAAATGATTAATCACTTGATAGTAATGATTCCATACATAACAAAGAATTTGAAAATGAGAGCTTCAGTGATATACAAGCAAGTCAAATGAAATGATGGGTCCTTATTGCAGCGAGAATGCCTTTCCGCTACAGCGAAATTTAGCTCAAGTTATTAGTTGGACGAGGGTTTCTCAACTGGCCGAGGGTTTCTTTCTAAAATTCCTCATTTCAAACTTAATTAAATAAACCCTTAAATGTTGGGAGTCCATGATCAACTATGGTGTAAATGAAATGGAAAAATATGGCAAGAATCAGCAAGATAGTATACCGAACAAAAAGTTTCTCGCTGCAGCGAGATTTTTTCTTACTGCAATGAGATTCTTTCTCGCTGTAGCAAGATTCAAATGGCCAAAACAGAAAGTTTCTTGCTGCAACGAGAGGCTCTAGCAAAATTCTCACTACAGCGAGAACCAGGTCAGGCAAACCCCTCAAACTTGAGAGTTTCTCGCTACAGCTAGAATCATTTTCGCTACAACGAGAAACAAGGCACCAAAGAAAAGTTTCCATTCTCTCAAGAAGAAAGCCATCTTACTGAAATGACAAAATCAACATAAAACACTTAAAAATTCCCAAAGTTCAACATGCCAAATTTTCACATGCATTACAACCATATACCATATTCATAAACTTTTATTTCATAAACATATATATACATATATATACATAGATAAACATCAATACCACCACCGTCTCACCTAACTCATGTGCATCGCCCCACATCGTGCACATAGCGGGAGTCATCGTGTGCATCCCCCCACATCATGCACAGTTAGTGCTACCGTGTGCATCCCCCCACATCGTGCACACGGGCACTATCACTATCCATCTCCCTCACCACTGTCATCACCGGCATGTTCATCCCCCTACATCGTGCACAAGCACGATTATGATCATCACACAATGTCAGCTATCAATGCACAACATATATTTATATATATACCAACATAATGTAGTAGTACATGAATCCATAACAGCCACATATCACAACATAGAGACAATTTATCAAGGGCTTGTTCCTGAACGAGTTTTGAAGATAAAACAAATAAAACGCTTTAAGGATTCAATCAAACATACTTGTATACACATCCCAAAACTTTTTGAATGCAAGTTCACTCACCGGTATTTTGTTGAACCTTTAGTCGACTTTAACTTCCCTAATAGTCCAAATGGGATAGTGGGGCTTCGTTGTAACCTATCATCATGTTAACATCACAATTAAATCAATTCTAATACCTATAAATTCTAAAAGCTATCTCTTAACTAGCTTCCAATTGCCATCTAAGTGGCTATCTATTTTCACTATCCTAATCACTTTAAAACGAATGAACAAGATAAACTACTAGACATTCACAAGTCTAAGCACTAATCATTTTCAACACTAAAAAATCAAATTCTAATTCACTACTCACCTTGGTAGCTTTACAATTGAAATTCTTTCCAAAACCTTTCAAGCCCTTATTGAAGCTCTCTCTTTCTCTCTCTAAATGCCTAACTAGTGAGAGAAAGTATGGAAGTAAGACTTATCAAGGGTTTTGAAGTGAGAGAGTGAAAGAGCACAAGGGCTTTATGCAAAAGTGCACAAAAGCTTGAAAATTTGAGCTATTTCAAGAGAGGTTATGGAGGTTTCATATCAAGCTTCCATGGAAGATGAAGAAACGTGAAAGGGAAGAAGGAAGGAGAAGAAGTTGCTGCTGGAAATGTGAAAAGAAGTTGTTGGAAGCTGATATTTATAGCTCAAGCTTATCCAACTTCACTTAAATTACGAAAATGCCCTTAGTAAGTTAGCTTATTCTTCTCTAATCCTTTGTGCAATCTTTTTACTCTTTTGACACTAAGGCTAGGTCCACAAGGGTCTAAAAATACTCGGATTAACAAAAACTTAAAATTTTGACCCGAGATGAAAAATGACCATTTTGCCCCTACCTCGGGAATCATCATTATTTTTATTTCCTTCGCCATTTTACCTGTATTTCATTATTCATTCATGCCTTAGGCTTACTTAAGCCATAATATTGTTTAAAAACTTACTTTTAGGGGCTTATTAAAGAAATGACGAAACTACCCCTAGCTCGTGTTATTACGTCTATGCCTAGTTACCAGCCTATAGAGGTCGAGGTCTCACACAAACCTCTCTATGTAAACCTGTTCATTAGTCCATCTATCACCCATATTTCTTTAAAATTCATAGTTCATAATTTTCAATAATAATTCCTTCGAGAATCAATCGTGACAACCAAGCATATATCATTCTCAAATAGTATTATTGCATGCTAGTCTATGGCAACAATATTAATCAAACTACACATACAGTGTTTACAACAAATCTCACAATTTACATTTAAACTACCATATACACATACAAAGACCCTTGACTACCAACGAAGTGACTTTGAGCATGGGTGCTATCATTGAGAGTCGTAGTGAACCTACCGAAAAATGAATAGAAGGGAGCACCTTAACCTAGGATCCAACTACCTTCGATCCTGAAAACTAAAACATGAAGTTGAAAAGAATGAGTATAAACCCAGTGAGTGAACATAGGAAGGGAACAAGTAAACAATACAGAAGATCTTCAGAAAAAATGATGCACTTGTATTGAAACCATGCAATTTGTATATCATAAACAAGCTTGATGCCATGTTGACTTTTAAATCATTTTAAAACATTTAGGAAATTCAACTTTCAACATTCAATGCAATCACATTCTAAACATGCATGAAACACATCAAGGCCAATCCCAACCAGACAACATGGCTCAACGCATACAACTGCCATCCTCAACTCAGCTCATGTGCACTCCCACACCGCACATGGCAAATATCATCATCATGTGCTCTCCCATACTGCACATGGCATATATCATCATCATGTGCTCTCCCACACCGCACATTGCATATATTATTGGCATGTGCTCTCCCACACTACACACTACTGGCACCGTCATGTGCACTCCTACACCACACACGTACGGTTATAATTATCATCCAACATTACATTTCCCTGCATGGCACACATAACAACATGTAGCAAGAATCTTTGCATAACAATACATCACATGTCGCAATTCAATTGGTAATTCAACATAATATTTCAAATACATAATTCATCACATTTTACTTTAAAAAATTAGAACTATCACTTGTGAAAAGCTTGTTCCCGTGCATAAATTTGAAAAGCGTCAACCAAGGATATTTTAGCATTTCATTCAACAAATATGCATTTGTTCAAAACCTTTTAAATGCAAGTTCACTCACTTTACAAAAACTAGCACCAACAAGGTCCTAATCCAAGCAAGCCCTGAAGTACCATTAGCACTTATATTTGTCAATAAACCATTGCAACCTCAATTTTGTCATAAATTGAATCTAATAATTCAAATAAATTTACACTAGACAATCTACACTCTAACCTAACATTTAACCTAAAATTCTATTCTAATTCACAAACCCATTAGACCAACTATTCCAATTTAAAGTTTCTTTACCTGGATGAGCTTGGAGGTTTACAGATCAATAGAAACCTAATATTTCCAAGAAAAGAAATTTGAAGAAAATTAGAAAATAAAATCTGAAAATATAAACCCATAAATTCTAAAATTCAAGAGTTGAAAATATATACCTTTTGGCTTTAAAAATAAAGATATGAAGGTGAAAGTTCAAGTGTTGATAAAGGTGGAGTAGAAATGGAAAATAAAGAAAAGAAAGAGAGATTTTTTTCTTTCACCCTCCTAGGGTTTGGTTGTGCTAAAAAATGGGGTTGAAAGTTTTGCGTGTGGTGCATAAGGAGGTAGGAAAAGGAAGAAGTAAGAAAAGAAAGGAAAGGAAAAGAAAAAAGGAAAAAAAAAACTTGATTTTTCATGGTGAAGAGGAAAATCACGTTGGGAGGAAGAAGAAGAAGAAGAAAATGCCTTTTGGAGAGATAAGGATCAGCCATGGAAAAAGAAGAAAATAGTTTGGAAGCTTTGACCAAGCTAATGGCAAAATTACTATTTAGCCCTCCAAGGTTTTCACCCGTTTTAATTAAGTCCTCCCACAACCTTTTAATTCCAATTTCTTTCTATTTTTCTTTCTTAACACTGTACCAATAAAATCAAGTTTCTACTTCACCAACGCGTCTCCATAATATTTAAATATATACTTACCTGCTCATGCTCTACTTAATAAAGACAAGCGAGCCCCGCTAACACCGTTTTCCATCAAAATTTGTTCTTACTTCTTCTCCCCCACTTGGATTAGTCGTATACTCTTCCTACGTGACTACTTTCAATAATTATTAAAATATTAATATTTTAATATTATTTTATTAATAAAATATTATTTTATTCTAAAATTTTCCCTTAGCCTTTTAGGGCTCCAAAACATCTTACTTTGCCCCAATTCACTTCCGAATCACCTTTTATCTCGCTAATTCATCCTCGATAAAAATATTATTATATAATTACTATTTCCTCGCGTGCAAAATATTTTATTCCAAACTATGTCTTTCGCCCTTCATCAATTTTAAACACTCTAATTAACCTCAATTGGCATCTGATAAGCTTTATTAGCCAACATATTAAAGTACTAGGTGTTACATTTCTTCACCCAACTTGGCCTAATTTCAAAGCCCTATAAAAACAACCTTTCGGATGACTTTTAGAAAAGAACAAAAAACACCAGATTGACAGCTAAGAATCAAGCCACAAAGTCATTGAAGCTAAGAAAAATTTGAAGGATTCAAGGAGATTTGGAGATCAAGATTACAATTCTTGAGTTTTTCTATATTTTTTTTATTCTCTTATTTTCTTGGTTTTGTTTTTGAATGCTTAAACTTTATTTGATGATGACGTGTGGCTTGATGGGGAACTGAATTATTTATCTAAGATTATGATTGAACTCAATACGTAGTCTGATTTATTTATCTCTCTTTTCTTTATGTTTGATGGGTTTATGTTGTTTATTTTGTTCTGTTCTTAATGCTTTTACTTACCTGATCACCAATTAGATCGAATTGGAAACTTAGGTTAAACCTTGATGAAGGAGATTTAGGTAGACCTTAAATAGAATAGCGTGTGATCAAATACACTTAGTTGATTAGGTGATTTGATTTGCATATAAGGTAGACATACACTTATAAGCCATACGTAGCCTAAATTAAAACACGAACTTAATGAATCTTTCTTCAATTTAATTTGTATAGACATAAATTGGTAAAGATATTTTTATGAGAAACTAGGCAGTGGCTTGTAATTAATTTAGGACTCTAGGTTAATAACTTAATCCATTAAACTGAGTTAAGAAAGAGAGAGACAATATTCATATGAAGTATTGATGGATACATAATCTTAGGTCTGATAGTCACTCAAAGTTAATAAAGCTGATAGATTTTAGATTAGTTATTAGTTTTAATTTTTCTTTTTAATAATTAGGTTGTTTGGATAAGATTAAGGTGTTAAAATTTTAGTAGTTAGCAATTACGAATTAATTCAATTCTCCATGGGAACGAATTCTACTTACTATTATATTACTTGTTAATGATACATGCAATTGCGTGAGAAATCAACAACATATACATATATATCTGAAAAAGTACCACTATCATAGAGCACATCAACATTAGTTATCAACATCACCCTCAAGTGTCCATGTAGGCTCTCAAGCCATCATCATAATCTCATAGATAACATTATCAATATAGAATGCCCAACATGGCAACATTAACATAAACATGTTCATAGTTTATAAGCACAAACATAAAGTATAAGACCGACTCATCAACGAAATGCGACCAAACCTTTAGGCATCTAGTGGCTACAAAACACCTACCAAAGAATGAAGACTAGACACTAGTACCTATGACACTGGCTACTATCAAACGCTATCACTAATTTGCAACAAAATAAATAGGGAAAATAACGTGTGAGTCACAAAGACTCCGTGAGTGGATATAGAAAGGGGACAAGCCAAGGGATAAGAGTATTTCGTAAACATGCACTTGTAATCTCATGTCTTACATAAACAATTTAATCATAGAATTCATAAAATATGTTATTTGAACACATTTGAATAGCATTCGTATGAAAACATGTCAATATAAACCTTTGGGAATCCTTTACCTTTGAAATTCTCATTAAATTCAATTAAACAACCTATTCTACACAACAACTATCGATACATTCGTAAAATGTATTGCTACATTTCACAGAAAAAGCCTCCTTAAGCATTCTGTTTAGAATGTATCTATACTTAACCCATATGTATCGATACTTTCAGCCTAGAACCCAAATTTATGGGTAAGATATTCCATTTTTACCATTCCTTAAGTTCCCTTACCTCTTGGGACTTTCTCTAAGGCTCGGTCTTCCTCACTAAGCACATTTTCATGTCATCATAGATATGATGCACATTTTCGATCATGAACAATGCTCAAACAGCATTAATATGCAACATGCCATAAATATAATAATTATGGTCATTCCATAAACATTAAACTCATACTTTATGATGGTATGTCCTCCATCAGCCTTAGGCTGGCAATGTACAATCCCATTGCACCATGGATGTTTATGATGCATCATAGGAGTGAAGTTGTCACTTGCATCCCGTGATAGTGGAATTAATCACACTCATAGAGTTCTCATACTCGTAGCATTAAGTATGTGGAATGTCCTTCACATACCAACTTACTCATCTCATAAGGTATATGGAAAATACATCATATACATAATCTCTTAGCATTCATCATGCTTTCGTAATCGTCTCATGTAGTATATGGAATATACATCATATACATTATCTCATGGCATTTGTCATGCATACTTAATCACTTCATATGGTATATAGAATTTACATCATATATACAATCTTATAGTATACACCGTGCATATTTAATCATCTTATACGATATATGGAATTTACAACATATACATAATCTTATGGCATTCATTATACCAAACATACACATTGTAGCATCTATAAATAAGCATACAATATCTCATAGCCACACTAGTCCGAACACCGAAATAATCGAGTGGACTTCAAACATAAGGTGCTTGTCCCCCCTTGTTGAAAATTAATACATAGTAGAGATTTACATATATAATAGATTCGCAAATAATTTGAAAACCATTGCATCAATCATATCACAATCACTAAGAATTTATTTTTCTTAGAAAATCATTTTTCATTCTTGAAACTCAAATCCTTTGATAACCACTTTAGAGATATCATCTCAACATACATAAATAATCCTTTTCATAGAATCATGCTAGCTTTACATATCAAAATAATTTGAAAGTTGTGTATCCACTCACCTAGTTGGAGATTCAATTCCTAGCTCCAATCACAACTCCATTTCGGCGAAATCCATGAAGTTTTCATGCGTTCATATTAAACAACATTCATTACAATCGTTTCCTAGAATAAGAATTTCATAATAATCATTTTAAGTACTATCAGAACTACTCAATTTTGGCTAAACTAATTTTCTAGCTAAAACCCATACTTAAAAACCCATAAATATTTCATCCTTACCTTAGGTGAGCTTAGATGCTTAAGGAAATCATAAAGCCTTTAACATTTAATCACCAACAGAAAAATCTGCGTAATAAAACGACTATGTAAATTGTGGAAATCCAAAGCCAAAAGATTTAAAAGCCAAAAATGTCATCTTTTTCCATAAAAACCCAAATCTAAGCTTTAGAATCATAAAAATGGAATTTTTGGGGAAAATGTATTAATACATCATTATGAATGTGTATTGATACATGTTCGTCAAAGACCCATTCTACGCTAAATGTATCAACACATCATGAACATGTATCGATATGTTTAAGACAGAATGCAGTTTCTAAGGCAGATTGCCTGTAAAAACTTGCACAACTTATTTACATTAGATACTATTTAAGTAAATGTCCTCATTACTTTTTACTCTCCATTTACTTAAGATATTTAATGTACATAAGCAAACAATCCCACATTTTGATTCAATAAAAATATCAAAAAAATCAATATCCAAAAGAATCAAAATCTAATTTTTGGTTTCAAGAACAAAATTGAAAAAGTTCGATTGAAATTAAGCTTGTGGTTCCAATTTACCATAGCGAACATAGTCCAAAATTATGGAAAAATCATTTTCGATCATCTAAAGATCAAGGGAATCATTATCTCCAATTTTTATTTCCAAAAGATTGTTCTATAAAAATCACATATTTTGACCCTTTTAGACATAAAAAATCTTCTACTTCAAAAGTGACAAATAACTGAAAGTGTCAATGGATTCTTTTGAAGGTTAAAACTAAGTTTGATGTTTAAAATATGTAATCTATATGCTCGCCTAAGGATTTCCTAACTTATCCTCTTATTGAAGGTGGCATTTCACAGATATCAAGTGAAACCCTTACAATGTTTTTTCATGCAATCAAGCGAAACCCTTCAATAATCGTTTTTTACAAGTTCAACCACAAACCCATAAATAGTTTTTCAAGGTTAAGCTAGAACCTTGAATATGGAGTACAAAGTTTAGCAAGAAAATGCCTTTAGAAAGACTAATTGCTAGGAATTTAAGCTTAAATGTAATAAAAGAAGAAATTTCAACTCGAATGAAACAAGTGTAGGACTTTTCAAAGCTTGGTGGAAGACTAAAATGAAGCTAGATGGTAAAGATAAGCTTTCAGAGGTCTCTTTAGGGTTTAAAACTTTATCTCATGTCTTCTTTTATTTCCAAATGACACAAAGGCATCTATTTATAGCTGGTATGAAGTTTAGAGCTATTAGACACAAGTTTGAATCAAACATAATCGTTGATGAAGCTTAAGGGTCAACTACAATGCTGCTAGGGTCGACTATGTTCTTCAAATTTCTCAAATTAGGGTTCTATAGTCGAGTATAACCTTCCTTTACTTGACCTAAATCCTAAGAGCATGATTTATACAAGTCTGGGTTGATATAGTCAACTATGCCTTTGCCAAGGTTGACTGTATCTCTTGATTTCTACCCTTTTCATGCATCAGAGTAGCCAAGGTCAACTATTACTATTCTAGGGTCAACTATGGCTATGTTGTTCTCCAAATTTTTGAGTTTTCTGCTTTAGGGTCATTTATAGCCACTCCAAGGTTAACTATGGCTTTGTATACTTCAAGTTTTTCATTCTTTCTACTTTCGGATCAACTTGAGCTTCTCTAAGGTCGACTCTTGACTTCCGTCATGAAGTTTCCTTAACCTTTTGAAGCTTCTGTTCAACTATTTCTTCCTTGCCTTGTTCCTACAATCAAATACTAATTCAAGGCATGTTTGCTCTTTGTTTTCTTAGTTGAATATGCATTATTTGAAAGTTTTTATGATATTTTCTAATGATGCCTAGCTTTTCAAACAACTATGTGACCTTAAGAGATTAAAAATATATTTGAGACAATTTCAAATGCTTGACATTAAGTTCAAGAGAACATATAATTTTTGGCAAACCAAAAAATGATGTAACTCAAGGCTATCACTTTAAATTGAATTTATTATTTTGAATCCATGATATTTGAATTCTTTGATCAAATTTGATTGTATATTTGCTTATAATAATCCTCTTGAAAATTGTTGACCAAAATTTTCTTGATTATGGATAACTATATCAATTATACGCATAATTTTTAAAATTAAATTGATTTTTTATATCACTTGCATTCAATCAAATTTTTTATTTTATTATTTGAATAAAATGTAAATTAGAGCATTTGATATTGGCGATATGCTTAGCTAATGTGGCCCATTTTTTTGTTACTTGGCTTAAGATTTTTTTTATTATATTTTTTTATTGGGCTCTATGGCTTTTTTTTTTACACTTAAAAAATATAATGAATTAAAATTTCTTAATCAAGTAAATTATTTGCTAAAGAAACTGATACAATGGAGTTAGAATTTCATCTGCATTCAAAAAAATTTTGTTATTATTGATCTAAAATTATAATTGAAAATTATTTAAAATGATAGTTTGAAAATAAAATGGAAGATGCATTCTTTCATCCAACAAAAGTTTTGCACGCATTCACTTTTTTATATATACACTAGTATTTTTTATTACTTGTGTGTAAATATTTATTTTGTATTTATTTATAAATAAAAATTATACATAAAACTCAAATATTTTCATAATGTAAAATTTGAAGTATAAATAATTAAAATTTTGTAATATTAATTTATAAATGAATCAAAACTATTATGAAAAGATAAGATTTTCTTAATGAAAATATTCAATGCAATTAGAATTTTTATTAACAAATGAGATAAATTTTTATTAACTTTTATAATAAAACTTTTAAAATGTAATGAAAAAATATGTTCCTTTTTGCTGATTAAAAATTTTAAAAACATCCTTGTTTATATTATATATATTGTCACAACCCAAACTTGGGGGCCGTGACCTACGCATGAGTCTGGCAAGTAAGACCCGAGCAAGCCTCCAAACACAATTATGCGAAAGTACAAATGATCAGATATGACCTTTAATTAAATAGAAAATGCACAACGACTTTACTTATATAACAGAACTTCAAATCTTTTACAACACAAATGCATCATGGCCCTTATTTCAATACCTCATTGTGCTTAACCAAAAATAGAAGTGTAACCATGCACCAGATACAAAAGTCATCATATGTCATGACCTGGTACTCTCCTCGAGCCCGTGACAACCGTCACGATGTTCGGATAGACATTCATTACCCTGAATGCCAACCGAAACCTCGCAAGGCTTAATGTCAGCTTTCGCACCTCCCCTATGAGCAATAATTACTAAATATCATATTTTAAAAGATTATAAGCTATTTCCAAATAAAAATAATAATAAAAAAATATTTTCTGTCTCAAAAGGGCATTTTGGTCACTTTTCCCAAAAATTTTGAAACCTACTAAAAATATAATATATAGGGGAAAATACACATTTCATAACTAAAACCAAGTTTTTATGTCTAAAACATTCATTTAGGGTGAAATTGTAGCTAATAGAATAAAATNCAAATACATGAATGACATGGCAAGTATATTAAAGGGCTAGGCTTGATAGCACTACCCCCCTTAAAATAAAATTTTGATCTCAAAATTTCACTTACCAGACTTTGAGAAAAGGTGGGGGTATTATCTTCTCATTTGATGCTCGACTTCCAATGTTATCTCCTCCATCTGAGCATTCTTCCACAGCACTTTAACCATTGGAATGCTCTTGTTCCTCAATACTCGATCTTTTTGATCTAGAATACGTACAAGCTGCACCTCGAACTTTAAATCTTCGTGCAACTCAATCGGAGGCGTCTCGAGGATATGGGAGGGATCAGGTACATACTTCTTCAACATTGAGATGTGGAAGACATTGTGAATCCGATCCAACTCTGGGGGTAACTCTAGTTTATATGCCACTGGCCCAATTCTTTCAATAATACGAAAGGGTCCAATGTATCTCGGATTGAGCTTTCCTCGCTTTGCGAAATGGATCACACCTTTCATTATCCAACAAGATACCACAATTTACTACAATAATATAATCAAATAAGACTTAATACCTCAAAGTATTCAAATCATTACCTTTCCAAGGAGAGACCTTAAGAAAAAATCTATCATCAACTTCAAATTCTAAATCCTTTCTCCGTCTATTTGAGTAATTCTTTTGTCTATCTTGAGCCATCTTTAATCGCTCTCGGATAATCTTGATCTTGTCATTAGTCAAGTCAATCAATTCTACATTAATCAATTTCCTTTCACCCACTTCATCCCAATAGAGCGAGGTTCGGCACTTTCTTCCATACAGAGCCTCGTATGGTGCCATCCCAATACTAGAGTGAAAACTATTGTCATACGGGAACTCCACCAACGACAATTGTTTGTCCCAACTCCCAGTAAAGTCAATAACACATGCTTGTAGCATATCCTCTAAAGTCTGGATAGTCTTGTCAGATTGACCATCTGTCTGTGGATGAAAGGCAGTACTAAACCTCAAATTAGTTTCGAGAGCCTTTTGAAATTTCGGCCAAAATCAAGAAGTGAACTGGGGGTCTCGATCTGACATAATAGAAACTAGGACTCCATGTAATCTCACAACCTCATCTATATAAAGCTTAGCCAACTTCTCAATGGAATACGTGCTATGGATAGCCAAGAAATGGGTAGACTTAGTCAATCTATCTACAATCACCCAAATAGCATCTTTCCCACTCTGCATCCGCGGTAAACCCAATACAAAGTCCATAGTCACGTGTTCCCACTTCCATTCCGGAATAGGTAAAGGTTGAAGAGTACCCGATGGTTTATGATGTTCTGCCTTGATCTGTTGGCATGTGAGACATTTCCTTACAAACTCTGCTACATCTCGTTTCATACCCGACCACCAATAACTTTCCTTGATAGTCTTGTACATTTTGGTGCTTCCAAGTGTAAAGCATAGGCGAAAGAATGAGCTTCCTCCAAAATAGCTCATCTCAACTGATTATCCTTAGGGACACAAACTCGGTTTCTAAAAATCAAAATTCCATCATCGCCAAGTCTAAACTCACTAGTTTCTCCATCTTGCAGCTTTTGAACTTCTTGTTTCAACTCATCATCAGACTTCTGTAATTTTTTGATTTGATTGAACAATAAAGGTCTCACAACAAAACTAGCAAGTAGGGTTCCATCCTTACCATTTCTCAATTGGATCCCTAGAGATTTCATCTCAAGTAATATCGAAAAATAAGAACTCCAAAGTGTTACTAATGAAGATGAGGATTTATGACTTAAAGCATCTGCTACAACATTTACCTTCCCAAGGTGATAATCAATCACTAAGTCGTAATCCTTAATCAACTCTAACCATCATCTCTGTCTCAAGTTAAGCTCTTTTTGGGTGAGCAAGTATTTCAAACTCTTATGGTCGGTAAAAATTCGACAACGCTCACCATATAAGTAATGCCTCCAAATTTTCAACGCAAAGACTACTGCTACTAACTCTAAATCATGGGTAAGGTAATTCATCTCATGCTTTTTTAATTGTCAGGAAGCATAAGCTATTACTTTCTCATCTTGCATTAACACACACCCTAATCCCAATTTAGAGGCATCACTGTACACCACAAATTCTTTCCCATTAACAGGAAGTGTCAAAATGGGAGCGAAGGTCATCCGATTCTTCAGCTCCTAAAATCGACTCTCACAAATATCATCCCACTCGAACTTAACTCCTTTACCAGTCAGACGAGTCAGAGGAGCAGCTATCAACGAGAATCCCTGAACAAACCTCCTATAATAACCGGCTAAGTCAAGGAAACTTCGAATCTCTGTTACTGTTTTTGATTGCTCCTATTGTAAAATTGCCTCAATCTTCTTGGGATCGACATAAATTCCAGCTCCAGACACCACATGTCCCAAGAAAACCACTTCTTTTTACTAGAACTCACATTTAGGAAACTTGGCATAGAGTTGTTTTTCGTGCAAAGTTTGCAGCACAATGCGCAAATGGGCAACATGTTCGTCGTCATTCTTCAAATAGACCAGAATGTCATCTGTGAATACTATCACGAACTTATCTAAGTATGGATGGAACACCCTGTTCATAAGATCCATAAAAGCTGCTAGGGCATTAGTCAGACCAAACGGCATAACTAGAAACTCATAATGCCCATAACGCGTCCTGAAAGCAGTCTTGGGTACATCTTACTCCTTAAGCTTTAATTGATAATACCCAGACCTTAAATCAATCTTAGAAAACACCATAGCACCTCTAACTGATCAAAAAGATCATCGATCTGTGGTAGAGGGTATTTACTCTTGATGGTCACTCAGTTCAGCTGACGGTAATTAATACATAATCGAAGAGTGCCATCTTTTTTTTTTGACAAATAAGACTAGTGCTCCCCAAAGAGAAGTGTTAGGGTGAATAAAACCATTATCTACCAAATCTTGCAACTGAACTTTCAATTCCTTCAACTCCACTAGAGCCATTAAATACAACGGAATGAAAATAGGTGCAGTACCTGGGAGTAGATCAATAGGGAACTCGAGCTCTCGATCAAGAGGTAGTTCGGGTAACTCATTAGGAAATACATCAGAAAACTCACTTACTATTGGGACATCCTCTAACTTATGTTCCCTCTTTGAAGTATCGATCACGTGTGCTAAATATGCTGGATACCCTTTATGTACCATTTTCAGAGCTTTGATGGTCGAGATTACACAGGACGGTAATACTTGACGTTCCCTTGCAAATACAATCTCTGCTCCCTTAGAAATTCGAAGTACAACTTCTTTTCGGAAACAATCCACGTTCTCCCGATGTGCAGTTAACCAGTCCATACCCAATATTAAATCAAAATGCCGGATCTCTAAAGGAATTAAATCACCCCTAAATTCTTCCTCACCAACCATTACCCCACAGTCTCTATAACAAGTGTTTCTAACTAGCTTCTCTCCTAAATGGGTGTGAACTACAATTTCTTCCTCTAATGGTGACAGGTTTCTATCAGAAAATAATGCAAATGTCGTGCTCACATAAGACCTATCCGGGGGATAATCTATTAAGACATATACATCTTTATCAAATAAAAACATAGTACCTGTCACTACTCCAAGTCGGACCTGTGCCTTATCCTCTGTTACAGCAAAAACTCTTATCGAAGAACGAGTCTGTGGTCTAGAGGGTGGATGTGCCGGGGCATTACTCTCCACACTGGACCATATGGCTACTCCCTATCTTAGTGGTAACCTAGAAGAATCTCTCCTCTGCATATCCATGCGAGCTGGTGGAGATGGAGCAGCTACAGTAGCTTGTCCGAACTGTGGGCAAGTACTCATAATATGACCCGACTGACCACAATGAAAACATCGTACGGGCTCCCTACACAGCCCAAAATGATATTTCTAACAATTTTTACACCTATCAAAACCTCTGAAACTCTTCCCAGGAATAGTCATCGTAAATCTACTGAATCTCGAAAGCCTCTACTGCGGTTGTGGAAATAGGGGTCGGGAAGATGCTATGAAAGCAGAGGTAGTACTCCCTGAAGCAAATGAGTCTTTGCCCCTTTTTGTTGGCTGACTAGAAGATATACTAGGATTCTACCTTTTTGCAAACTCAGCCTGCATTCTCCTATTTTCATTTACGAGATTCTCAGCCCTTAAAGCCATCTGTACCACCTCTTTATGCGGCTCCCTACTTGTCACTATTATCCGATCTCGAATCTCATTTCGGAGCCTTTTCTCAAAATAATTAGCCTGATCCTGCTCAATTTTCACCAGATTCGGCACATATAACATCAATTCGTTAAAACGAGCTTCGTACTCCTTTACTGTTAAGTTCCCCTGTTTCAAACTCAAAAATTCTCTCTTTTTTTCCTTTTGATGGAAATAAGTGTAATACTGACCATCAAATTCTCTTAGAAAATTTGACCAGGTCGGAGGAATGGTAGAACGAGATTTCACTGAGTTTTACCATGTGCAGACCCTCTTCTCAAGTAACCTTGTGGCCACCATCAACTTCATGTCATCATCCAACCTCATATCAGAAAGTGTCTCCAAAACCTGATTAATCCAATCTTTAGCCGCAGTTACATCCAGCTCACCCGTAAAAGAAATACAACCGAGCTGCCTAGCCTCCTTAAGCTTCTTAGAAATAGAGACGTCCGGCACCGGTGATGGAACAGGAGATGGGGGTGGTGGCACTAAAGGAGCAGCTGAAGGAACAACAAGAGGAGCTTGACCAGCTTGAGCCTAGCTAGTAATAGCAGTGAGGAAAGCTGCTAATGCTTGAACTGTCTTAGGAGATATGGCAAGAATACTAGTAAGTGGTGGAGGAGGTGGAGGATGTGGGGGAGTCTCAATCTGTTCAGCAGCGGGTACTGCCCGAATAGTAGACGCAACCGATTCCCCTTCTACAAGATCTGGCTGACTATGTTCAGAACCACCTTTTCCCCTCCCAATTGATCTAAAGAGAGGTGGGCGTCCACGTCGAGGAGGCATGGTGATCTATAAGAAGAAACAAAGTGAGTTTAGACAACCTCAAGTTTTATATGCTGATGCATGCATTCAACTCAACCTAACCTAACTTTACTTGGGGCCACATTGACACTGTAATTTTTAAAACGACTTTAAAACCAAAAGCTCTTATACCAATCGAATTGTCATGACCCGGTACTCTCCTTGAGCCCGTGACAACCGTCGCGATGTCCTGATAGACATTCATTACCCTGAATGCCAACCGAAACCTCACAAGGCTTAATGTCAGTTTTCGCACCTCCCCTATGAGCAATAATTACTAAATATCATATTTTAAAAGATTATAAGCTATTTCCAAATCAAAACAATAATAAAAAAATAATTTCTGTCTCATAAGGGCATTTTGGTCATTTTTCCCAAAATTTTTGAAACTTACTGAAAATATAATATATAGAGGAAAATACACATTTCATAACTAAAAACAAGCTTTTATGTCTAAAACATTCATTTAGGGTGAAATTGTAACTATTAGAATAAAATAAAAATATTAAATGAAATATTTCATTTTCTTATAAAACAATATTTATAGAACTCGGCGTAAATAATTTTTGTAGCGTAAAAGCAAAATAAATCCATACATACAGTAACACAGATAACCAGAGTATGTAATTTAATTTACAATGACGTGTGGGCCCCCAAATGACCAACGGTAATAAAGGCTGTGGACCTACAATTTCTAAGAAGGCGAGTCCAATAATAACCCTCGACTTAATCAGCTATTTACGGATTGTCCTGATCCTAGAATGAGTGGAAAGGAGGGTGGTGAGTTTATATAAACTCAGTGAGTAAACAAACATCATCTAAAATATCTAAACTCAAGTAAATGGAGACAACTTAAAATAGTTCATCGTACTATGATTCATAACGTTTCAAACTCATTTCAACTAAATAAAATAATTTCATTTCACTCAAATAATCAACATGGCTTATGAATTTCTTAAAAATTTGGCTCGTGCCAAAACTCATTCTCAGGGATACCTTGGCCGACACATCCAACCGAGTCCACCAAGGCTGTTAAAGAAAAGTTCATATACGCATAAAACACATTTTTACGTTTAAAAGCATAGTCGTTCCTTGGCGTTGGCTGAGTTCACTCTCACGTGGTGGTTTAGCGTGTAGTGAACTCTAAAGCTTTACCTCAGGAGATACCCTTCGCGCCTCTCGTACCGAGGTAAAATATAACCGGGTTTACCGTGCCCCTCTCTAATAGGCTGGTCCACGGAAACCCGCCCACTGCAGTAAGCTAAATACATAACCTACCAAGTTAATAAAATTTTGACAACATAACATGGCTAATATAATATTACCAGCTTGTCAAGGCAAAGCAAAACAGTTCATCTATTCAACACAATTTCCAATTCAGCCATTCATGCCAATATCACCATAAGCCATTCAATTCAAACCATAAATTTACAACACAAACAAACAATCTGCAATTACTCAATTTCTAAAATCATCATTCAATTTCAAAATGATTTATAAAACTCATTTCATTTAATCACATTTTACTTATAAAACATAAGGATTTACCATTTAAACTCATTTTTCTATAAAATCACAAAAACGAATAAAAACTACTTTAGATAATTAAGACGATAATAAGGTTACTCACAATATCGGGAGTCGAAGTACTCCTAGTCCTGGTCTTCGGGTACAATCTCCTTACCCTTATCAGAAGTTTCACCACCTAAACATAATGCACAACAAGCAATTTACTATATTTGTACTAAACCGTTATAAAACTAATTTAGGCTCTATATGAATGCATGAAATGGGATGCGAAATGTTCGGATTATTATCTAAATATGGTGTTCTACGTAGCTTCAATTATGTATCGAAATAAAATGGTATTGGCCTAATTCGATCTATACACCGGTTAATTGGCCAATACATCCAATTCAACTCCAATTAACTTGATTCCACTTCCAACACTCCAAGTCATCAATTACAAGTTAAATAATATGTAATATCACAAAAATCCATCATCAATATCTTCCTTGTAAAATTCGGCCATTGAAGGTTTAGTGTAGAACATGTAATTTTCATGCTTGATTTTTACACCTTACATCATAAAACAACTAAAAACACCTAAATAGCATGAAATTCATCAAAGTCCATTATCCAATTTCTCTCTTGAAAATTTCAGCCAAGGAGTGTGGGTGAAGGGCATGAAATTTCTTGCTTGTTTTTCATGCTAAACATCACCAAACAACTAAAAACACTAAGATACCTTGAAATCTAACCAAATAAATCATCAAATCTTCTCTCCCTAAATTCGGTCAGCCATGAATCCTTCATGAGATCTTGAATTTTAACCATGGTAATTGAAAAAGAATGCATAGGAAAGGTAGATCACAAGCTAGAATTAAGAAATTTTACCTTTACTTGCTTAATTCCTTGAAATCCAATGAATTTTCTCTTGATTTTCTTCTCTAGGGTTTGCTCTTATTCCTTGCTCTTTGTTCCTTGTTTTGGCTGACCATGAAGAATGAAATGGGAAGAGTGTGTGCTGATTTTTAAAGGGAATTATAAAAGGATTAAAATTTACCACATGTCACCATGTAATTGGTCCATGCATAAAACTTAATAATTAAGCATTTCTTCTCCACCACATAAAATCCCTTAATTATCCAAAGCATAAAACGAAGTTCATGGGTTTGACAAGTGTCAAGGTGGCGTAAAATTCCAAAAATTCTAATTACGCCCTTGTGGACATGTGAAATGACCTTTTTGCTCTTATGTTCGAAAAATTATTGAAATTAAAATTTTTCACTTTTCAAGCTCAAATTATGTTCCAAATAGTCAAATTTGATCAAAATTTCATCCACCATCCTAAATTTGCCTTCGAGTGGAAAAATGACCATTTTACCCGTACGTTATGAAAATTTCAATTTAACTCCAAAACAATCCCCGAACTCCGAATCACCATATTAAGTCATTCTAAGATTCAATAACTCTCAATTGCATCTTAAAATTCTTATTTGAACTAGTTCGGGGCTTAAATTAACTTAGTTGTACCACTAGGTACAGTACTGGCTTTTGACGATTTTTTCGAGGTATTCAAGTATGCAAGCATGTTGTCAAAACATGAATGAAATGGCAAGTATATTATAGGGCTAGGCTTGACATCATAACTTGGCTAACATGGTGGGTCCAAGCCTGTACAGTAATTGAACGAAATCAAATGGTAACACCACACTTACAAAATCAAAACACGTTATAAGTTGAAAACCAAAACAAAAATGTAGAAATAGACTCTAACTCAAAAGAATAGACTGTCAGATGAACATGCCTACCAAATGCCAATGATCAATCTATGGAGTGAGTGTTAACTATGCATTTTCCACATCAAAATCCCCAACTTGTCAATTTTCTGCACAAATAAAAAGGGAGAATCTTTTACTAACTCAATGAGTGGGAATAGAGGGAAATCAAGCCATAAACAGAAGAGTTCTTCTTTTAATAACATAGATAGTTCAAAAGTATGCCAAATAATGCATTTATAATGCAAGGAGAGCTATGTAAAAAACATCTACAAATAGGTAAACTAACTATATCTATGGGAATCATCCCATTGTCTCATATCACATAATCATAGGCTCTACTATCAACAATATTTTTTCTCTGATCATGTTATTCATGGTACAGTATACAACTTTCGGCTTACTAACCTTTCATATCACAAGTCATCCCCTTATGGTGCATATAAAAAATTGCCATAATTGCTTACCCAGATCTACATATTTACCAACATTAGGTCGTTTATCAACTTAATCACAATTAATATGAAGTTATCATAACCTTATTGTTAGAGCTATTCTTCTTGCCATATTTTCCTGGCATTTCACAATTTGCCAATGGCAACCAATTTTGAAGCCACATAAATCTTGCCTGAAGGCTTTCCAAATAGATGATTATCACATCCAATATACACATTAATAATCATATAATCAATAATACAACATGTTGTTTACTGGTTCATATCATCATATGCAAATCATAATCAATGAGTGCTCCTCCCTGGACATAATTAAAGTCATCATACAATGGGCAACCGATTGAAATCAAATCACCTATGGTGCCATAGCAACCAATGAAGAATCAAATCATGCTCAATGCCAAAGCAATTGGTGAAGAATCAAATCACGCTTGAAGCTGAAGCATCCAACGGAGGATCAAGTCACACTCAATGCTAAAGCAACTAGCAGAGAATTAAATCACGCTTAGTGCTAAAGCAATTAGCGAAGAACAAATCATGCATAGTGCCGAAGCAATCGACAGAGAACAAAGTCACAAGGGAATAACACAACTCTACCACAGTCGAATCAACATCAAGAATTCAAAACCATTCATCGAAACACATACTTATTATTTTTCCAAACCATTATGTCATTAACATCTCATATATATAATTTTACATGAATAATCATAGCTTAATAAGCCTTACATGCTTAGCTAGTTCAAACATAACCTTCTATATACTTCCCCTTATCAATGAATCAAACATATACTGATTCTTAATTAGACCATTTATCCATATTAAATTACTCCTCAACTCATGACATAATCTTAAATATGATCGTGACCATCATAGCTTAACAAGCTCAATATACTTGGCAAATTCAAAAATACCAATCTCTATATAATCTCACTTATCAAATTTATCAACACTTAACAAGCCTCAACTAAGTCGTTTGTCATGAACAACTTACCCTTGGATAGGCTATGTCTTATGCACAATTGTGGCAAGCTCAATAGACCTTGATAAATGCCGAAGAATCCATTCATAGCTCACAAATCAAATATAATTGCCACTATGTGGCTCACAATAGAGTTGTTAGCTTTATTCTTGCTTTGACATGACAAAATTGATTGAACTTAATGAGCTCTAAAATGAAAGATACTTTTGAGTATGAAGAAAAATCTTAAAGGATTGTTGAAGTTGAACTTAATAGAAAAATAT
The DNA here is from genome assembly GCF_000208745.1 of Theobroma cacao. Classification (NCBI taxonomy): domain Eukaryota; kingdom Viridiplantae; phylum Streptophyta; class Magnoliopsida; order Malvales; family Malvaceae; genus Theobroma; species Theobroma cacao. Next base: position 19,857,275 of record NC_030858.1, on the reverse strand, counting down.
ATTGAAGTACTTTAATTGTTTGAACATATTTTTAATATGGATGATCATGCTCTTGATTTTCTCAAATGTCTCTTGATTTCAAAATTATATGTGCTAGCCCAAGGATCAAGTTTTCAAAATAAATTACTTGATTCTTGAATGAAAAGGAAGAAAATATATTTCTTTAATGATAGAAAGAATCAATTCAAGAAAAAAAGAAGTCAATTTTTTAGCAAAGATTAAAAATGAAGAATCGATTCTAAGATAAGGAAAAGTCAATTCTTGGAAGATAAAAGCTTTAAAAATTATGAATAACCAACACCTAAGAGACAAAGAATCAATTCTAGAGAGATAAAAGGTAGAAAAAGAAAAGCAAGGAAGAAAGAATTGATTCTATCAGAAAAAGAAGTTGTCAAGCCCAACTCTACAATATGTTTATTATGCCATTCTTACATAAGAATGCATGTGTCACGACCCAAATTCAGGGCCATGATCAGCTCATGGGCCCAATGGACGTAGTCCACTAAGCCCAAGCAAGCCTATTAATCTGACATGTTCATCATTCCATCATAAACTGCTAAATCATATTTCATAACTTAGAATCAAAACAATATTGAACATTGCCACCTCATATTGGCATACCAAACAAGTGTATATACATTGTCTACAACATGTATCTTAATAATTTACATTAAGCTTGTCTATACACAACAAAAGAATACTCGACTTCTATCAGAGAGACTCTGATGAATGTACAGCTATTGAATGCCGAAACACCTACCAAGGGTCGAATATACGAAAACACTTCGACCTGTTACCAGCTGCCTCGTGATCTAAAAACATGAAGTTGAAATTGTGAGTATAAACCCAGTGAGTAAACAAGGAAGGAAACAAGCATACCATAAGGAATGTTTAACAAAATCATGATGCATTCCTTTTGCAAAACAATGCAATTTATTTAGTTCTTATTAAACCCCTCATGTAAACCCCACATGAGAAAAATCATTTATTTAAAACAGTCCATGCTCATCAAAGGATTTGGAGAGTGAAAACTTTAATAGGATTCATACGAATCAAGTCAAATAAATGACGGGTCCTTGCTGCAACTGGGAGGTATTCTCGCTGCAGAGAGAATGAGTTTTTGCTGTAGCGACACTTGACTTAATTTATCATCTAGCCGAGGGTTTTTCACTGGCCGATGGTTTCTCACCAAACCTCTTCATTTCAAATGTAATTCATTGATTCCTTAATGTTGGAAGTCCATGCTCAACTATGGTATCAAGGAAGTGGAAATAAGACAGTAACCGAATACAATGAGGATACAAAACAGAAGGTTTTTCGCTGCAGTAACATTCTCGTTGCGGTGAGATTCATTCTCGCTGCGGCGAGATTCATTTTCGCTGCGGCTAGATTCATTCTCGCTGTCGCAAGATTCCCAACCAACACCACCCCTCCAAACTAGAGAGTTTTTCTCTACAACAAGATTGAATCTCACTGTAGCGAGAATCAGAACATCAAGAAAGTTTCCTTTTCCCTTAAAACAAAGTCATCCTGCTAAAATAACAATAGCAACATGTAACACATGTAAACTTCCAAATTTCAACAAATCAAATGCTCACATTTTTGCAGTTACAATCATATACCGTATTATGAACTTTCTATAACTCTCACATCAACATATACATACATCATCATCATGTGTTCACTCCCTACTCACACACTTCATCATTGTCATGTGTGCACTCCCTACTCTCACACTCAATCATCATCATGTGTGCATTTCCTACTCGTACACTCAATCATCATCATGTGTGCACTCCCTACTCGCATACCGCAACATCATCAGCCATCATCATTCATCCATACACAGCACATATCCAAAAGGTATATACATACATACCAACATAATAATAAACACAAGGATTCATCCTTATACACATTTTCCATTTCACAATATCAAATACATTTAATCAAGGCTTGTTCCCTAGCACACATTTTCAAAGACAAGTTGGATAAAATCATTCACATTCTCCAAAACAAGTTTGAAATGCAAGTCCACTCACCAGTATTTTGTTGAGCCTTTAGCCGACTCTTAATTCCCTAATGGTCCAATTGGAAGGATGGAACTTCGTTGGAACCTACCATTACATTAACATCACCATTATGTTAATTCACACTATAAACTCTAAAAGCTATCTTTTAGCTAGCTTTCAATTTGCCATTAAATGGCTATCCATTTTCTCTAGCCTAATCACTCCAAAGTGAATTAACAACCTCAACTACAAAACACTCACCGATCTAGCCACTAGCCATTCTCAACAACTAAAAAAAATATCAACTCAATTTCACTACTCACCTTGGTAGCTTCGTAATTGAAGTTCTTTCCCAAAAGCTTTCAAGCTATCATGAAAATCTCACTTTCTCTCTATAGAACGTCCAGCTAGTGAGAGAGTGTAGTAAGGAAAGTTTTTTGAGCATTTTTATGGTGAGAAAGTAGAAGAGTACAAAGAACTTTGGGAAAGGGTACACAAACATGAAAAATCGGGGTTAACTCAAGGAAATATATGGCAATTCAAGGCAAGTTTCCATAGGAGGGGTGAGAGAACCTGGGAGAGGAAGGAGAAGAAGAAGAAGAAGTGTTGGAAATTTAAAGAACATCCTAGAAACTTAGATTTTTATGGCTCAAGTTTATCCATTTCTAGCAAAATTACCAAAATGCCCTTAATTATGTCATTTATTTTTTCCATTGCTTTTATGCAATATTTTACTTCTTTAACACTAAGACAAGGTCCATAAGGGTTTAGAAATACTCGGGTTCATGAAAACTTAGAAATTTCAACTCGAGATGTAAAATGATCGTTTTACCCCAACCGTGAAAATTATCGATATTTCTATTTTCTTCGTTATCTTATCCTCATCCATTCATTCCTTAGGCCTACTTGGACCTTAATAACATTAGAAAACAAATTTCAGGGGCTAACTAGGGGAAATGATGAAATTATCCCTAGTTCGTGTTATCGCGTCTACTGCTAGTTACGGGTCAATAGGGGTCAAGGTCTCATAGCATGTTTGCTTACTTGGGTACCTCGGAAATTGTAAAGGACAGTATTTTACCAAATGGTACAATTAAGTTGAATTAAGCCTCGAACTAGTCCAAATAGAGATTTTAAGATGAAATTGAGAATTTTAAAACCCTAAAATGACTAAAAATGGTGATTCTGAGTTTGAAGATCGATTTGGAGTCAAATTAGAATTTTCATGATCTAAGGGTAAAATGGTAATTTTTCCATCTGAGGTTAAAAATTGGAATGTTGGAAGAGGTTTTTGATCAAGATTGACTATTTAGAACATAATTTGAGCTTGAGAAGTGAAAAATTTTGAATTTCGACGTTTTTTTTAGCATAGGGGTAAAATAGTCATTTTGCCACCCAAGGGCCAAATTGTAATTTTACACCACCCAACACTTGTCCAGCACATGGATTTTACCCAATATTATCATGGATAATTGAGGAAATTTAAGTGGTGGAGAGAGATTGCTTAATGGCTAAGTATGACACATGGACCAATGGAATGGTGACATGTGTCAAATTTTCATCCATTTATTATTTTCCTTATAAGTTGGCACAAAATCAGCCCATTTCTCCTCATATGGCCGGCCAAAGGAAGAACAAAGGAAGAAAAGAAGAACAAAAACCCGAGGCAGAAAAATTCAAGGGAAAAGTGTGAAAATTCAAGGAAACAAGTGAAAAAAAGGTAAGATTTTTCAATTAAGCTTGAGATCTCTCTTTCTTAAGCATTTTTTTCTTATTTTCCATGGTTGAATCACATGATTTCATGATGGGTATCTTGCTGGCCGAACACTTAGAGAGAGACTTTGATGCTTGATTTGGTTAGATTTCAATGTATTTTAGTGTTTTTAGTTAGTAAGTGATGTGTAGCATGAAAATCAAGCAAGAAAAATTCATGTTCTTCCATCACCCATCATTGGCCGAATTCTCCATGTAAAATATTGATGATGATTTTGATTTTATTTCAGGTGATTTGGTTAGGAATTAGTGATTTATGGTGTGAGAATCAAGCTTGAAAAATTATAATGTTGATGCACCCACCGTGGCCGAATTTTTCAAGAGAAAATGTGAGGATGATTTTGCCATATTTCAAGTTATTTAACTTGGGTTTGATGATTTGGAGTATTGGGAGAAAAATGGAATTATTTGGAGTTAAAAATGGGATATATTGGCCAATTAATTGAGTGATAGATCGAATTAGGCCAATACCATTTTATTTAGGTACACAATTGAATTTGTGTAGAACACCGTGTTTAGACGATAATCTGAACAATTTGCATTCCATTTCATGCATTAGTATAAAGCCTGAATTGGTTTTACAACAATTTAGCACAAATGTAGTAAATGGCTTATTGTGCATTATGTCTAGGTGGTGAGCATTCTGGCAAAAGTAAAGAGATAGTACCCGAGGATCAAGAATCGGAGTACTCGAAATTCGACTCCCGAAATAGTGAGTAACCTTACTATCGTCTTAATTATCTAAAGTGGTTTTTATCCGATTTTGTGATTTTATGGAAAATGAGTTTAAATGGTAAATTTTTATATTTTATAAGCAAAATGTGATTAAATGAAAATGATTTTATAAAATTGTGTTGAAATTGAAAGATGGTTTTGAAAATGGAGTAATTGGAGACTAATTGTTGTGTTATAAATCATGGTTTGAATTGAATGGCTTATGATAATATTGGCATGAATGATTGAATTGGTATTTATGTTAAAAATGTATGAACTGTTAATTTGCCTTGAGAGGTTGTAAAATAAAATAATTGCCAAGTCATGCTGTTGAATTTTATTGAATTGGTGGGTTATATATTGGTCGCTGCAGTGGACGGGTTTCGTGGACCAGCCTATTAGAGGGCCACGGTAACCCTATTATATTCATACCTCAATATTAGAGGCGCGGCTGGATAACTCCTGAGGTTAAAACTTTAGAGTTCACTTTACGCCAAACCACCACGTGAGGGTGAACTAAGCCAACGCCAAGGAACGGCTATGCTTTCAAAATAAAAACATGATTTATGCGTACATAACTTGTTAATAGCCTTGGCGGTCTCGGTTGGGATAGCCATCGGCCAAGGCATCCTTACTAACGGAGTATGAGAATGATTTTGGCACGAGCCAAAGTTTTAAGAAATTCATAAGCCATGTTGATTACTCGATTTATATGAATTGATTTTATTTGGTTGAAATGAGTTGAAAGGTGATGAATTACAGTATGTTAAACTATTTTAT
>NC_030858.1:19843204-19849978 GCF_000208745.1 Theobroma cacao | reverse complement strand
ATTTTATGAAAAATGAGTTTAAATGGTAAATTTTTAGGTTTTATAAACAAAATGTGTTTAAATAAAATGATTTCATAAATGGTCTTGAAATTGAATGAAGGCTTTGAAAATAGAGTAATTGGAGACCATTTGATGTATTGTGAATTTATGGTTCTAATTGATTGGCTTATGACAATATTAGCATGAATGGCTGAATTGGTATATGTGTTGAAATATATAAACTGTTGTTTGCCTTGGTAGGCTGGATAATGATAAAATTGTCATATCATGCTGTTGAATTTTTATTGAATGGTGGGTTTAGCTTGCTCCAGTGGGTTGGTTCTGTGGACCAACCTATTAGAGGACACGGAACCTGGTCATATATATGTACCTCGATTGGAGAGGCGCGTAGGTTAACTCCTGAGGTCAAACTTTAGAGTTCACTTCACGGCCAACCACTACGTGAGGGGAACTCAGCCAACCCCAAGGAACGGCTATGTTTTCAAAATAAAAATATGATTTATGCGTACATAACTTTTTAACAGCCTTGGTGGACTCGGTTGGGATAGCCTTCGATCAAGGTATCCCTGATAACTGGGTATAAAAAAAATTTTTGGCATGAGCCAGAGTTTTAAGAAATTCATAAGCCATGTTAATTACTCGATTTATATGAATTAATTTTATTTGGTTGAAACAAGTTGAAAGGTGATGAATTTCAGTATGTTAAACTGTTTTATTTGTCTCCATTTACTCGACTTTAGATGGTTTAGATGGTATCTGTTTACTTACTGGGATTTTATAATCTCACCACCTTCCTTTTCAACCATTTCAGGCCCGAGGTAGCCTGTGGATAGCAGATATAGTCAAGGATTATAGTCGGCTTTCCTACTCCAAAAACTGTAAGTTTACTACCTTTGTGCACTTTTGTTCCTTGTGGGCCCACGAGTCACTGTAAAGTAAATTTCATATCCCGGTTATCTGTATTATAGTACGTATGAATTTATTTAGTTTTTACATTACAAAAATTATTTACCGATGACTATAAATATTGTTTTACCAGAAATTAGAATATTTTATTAAATATTTTTATTTTATTCAAAATAGTTGTAATATCATTTTTAATAAATGTTTTAGACACCCAAATTTATTTTAAATCATGAAATATGTGTTTTCCACTCATCTACTACATTTTAGTCGGGTTCAGAAAATTTCAAGAAAAAATGACGAAAATGCCCTTGTGAAGCGAAAATTATTTTTCTACGGTTTTGAAAGGGAAAAAGCTTAAAATTCTTTAAAAACGAGGTTTGGAGATGATTACTCACAGGGGAGATGAAAAATAAATGGTACTAAAGCCTTGCGGGGTTCCGATTGGCACTCCAAGTAACGAATGTCTATCGGGACGTTGTGGCGGTTGTCACAGGCTCGAGGGGAGTACCGGGTTGTGACACATAACATTTTTAGCTAAGTTTGAGATTTTTGAGAAAAAATGACCAAAATGCCCTTGTGAGAAAAAAGTTATTTTCTATTGTTTTGATTTGGAAATAGTTTATAATCTTTCAAAACATGATACTTAACAACTGTCGCTCACAAGGGAGGTGCAAAAACTGATATTAAAGCCTTGCGAAATTTCGGTTAGAATTTCGGGTGATGAATGTCTATCGAGATGTCGCGACGGTTGTCACGGGCTCGAGGGGAGTACCGGGTAGTGACAATTAGAGTGGTGTCAGAGCTTTTGGTTTTAAAGATAAGAGCTTTTGGTTTTAAAGATTAAAGCTTTTAGGTTTAAAGTTGTTTTAAAAACTACAGTGTCAATGTGGCCCAAGTCAAGTTAAGTTAAGTTAGGTTTGATAGAATAGAATACGTGCATCTGCATATAGAATTTGGAGTTGTTTAGGCTCGTTCTGTTTCTTCTTACAGATCTTATGGGAGCATAAGTCATAGACAGGGAGCTATATGAACTCCTGTTCCCAGTAATCCACTTCCTTGTTAATGTCATGTAAAGGTCATAAGTATGGTCGTTATTTGGGTTTAAGATGTCACCCGTGACACGAGCCAGTGTTAGAGAGATCTTAAAACAAATGCTCTTAATGAAAGATTAATGAAATGATGTATCCCTCCGATTAAGGATGGAGAAATTTGGAGTTGGACTAATAAGCCGTGATAATTTATTCATTTGGTGGAGTTATAATTGAACTCATGGTTGTCAATTGCAAAAAGATTTGGGGTTTATAGATTGTATTGGGGTTAATATAAAAGAGCATGTGCGATAATGGTAATAAGGGGCGCATTTTGATTAGAATGAATAGTGATGGTTGTAATTCACTTGGAGTGTATAAATTAAGCATTAAGGTAATAGTAAACCCATACTTATGTGCATAAAGATAAGAACACTATGTTAATTGAGCTTGTTATGTCCATATAAAAGTGGTGTTGGGATTTTGAAACATTTTATATGTGAATATGTGTTGAATAGGTACAGCAGCTTAGAGGGAACTGGGGTTGATTTCAATTAAGCGATTGTGAGATTTCAAGAATTGATTGAACCTATTATAGTTCATGGATATAAGCACGTGAATTAACTCGAGAGTGAGTATCAATGATTACTATAATTGATGTGTGGTCATGAAGTAAGAAGTTAGTAAACAAATCTGCTCTAAGGATGAGCTTGAACTTTGCTATGCATAGCAAGGGGAGCCAAGGGATTAAAGGACTAGATGTAGAATTGGCAGCTTGAGGTTAAATGACTTGGAAATGTTGAATCTAGTCTAAGTGCCATATGAAGTTCTATAATTGAGACTGATATATGAATTACTTGAAAGATTAATTTAAAAGTTTATTCGGTTCAAAGTGTGGCCTATGATACGAATGATCAGTCTTGAAGGTGATCTCCCCAGAGTAAGGAATTTAGAAAATGTTGATGTTCAGATATACTCTAAGAGAGAGAACTTTTGTATCCTAAGTTTAGGACAACTTTGATCTTACGATCGCAAAGGTAAGGTGTAATAACTAAGTAAATTATTCACTTAATAAATGTGATTGGTTATTGATGAATAAAGTCAAGATCTTAACATTTAGTGGTATACAATTTGATAATTATGTATTTAAGAGTTATTTGGAGACAATTCCTTCATCAAATTTGCACTAAATGCTATGGTAAAGGCATATAAATGTTAATATGGAAATGTATCCAGGAATGATCTTGACATACCACCAAAGGAGAATTAAACATGTTGAAATTAATGTTCTAATAGTGTGCCTATGATCGAAAGCTAGTTTGTAAGTTGTAGTTTTCATGATCATGAAATATATAAAGATTATCAATCTATGGACATACACTTGGAGTTGTAATTTACAAGTTTGAAGTATTTAAGATATGATTTAATAGAATTAGCATTAGTTAAGGTACGTAAATCTTTTAATTAAATTTTGTGGAGTATGAATGATAGTAGAATGGAGGAACATAGTGCCGTGATACTATATGGTGAAGTTACTATACAATATGGAAAGAGTATTCTAAAGTGGGATTTATTGATTGTTGACAAGTGTTATAGGATGAGATGAATTTGAAAATATCGACTTTACCTATTATATGTGATAAGCACCAAAGGATATAAATGGTTATGGAAAGTGTGACGTAAGCTTGGAGGGAAACCAAACGGTTGAGAATGATTAGTATAGTAACCTTAAATATAAATGAATAACATTGATTAAGTAAACTCCAACAGCCACCATGCCGCAGTGCTAAGAACACTTCATGTCTAGGACGTATGAATAAAAAGAGACAGATGTGAAGTTGAACTTACGAGTTGACCTAAAGTCATTGAACTGGATTCTAAGTTTTGTTAACTAGAGTTTTAAGATTTTGGAAGGTATCGATATGAATGAGTTAAAGCTGAAATGGTAAAAAGCGTTCCTTTCAGGGGAAATAAAAAGCATGGGTTCGAATCCCAGGATTAGAGGGCCGCTGCAGCGAACTGGGAATGTGATGATTCGACCACATGTAACAATATCTTGGAGTGGGCCCCGAAAGGGATGCCACATAAATGGCTAAGTTACAGGTTAAGTGATCACATGTTGTGAGACATAAGTTTAAGATAGATATTTCCAAGGAAATACTCAAGAGGAGTTCTGCCATGGATCTCGTGAAAGCAAGCACTAAGTTATGTGGTTATAAAAAGGAAGCTATAAGATGAAAGTGATATAAGTATTAATATTGAAAAATACTAGAGGAGAATCTAGTTTCAAGTTTTGCAATTTCAAGTCCAATTTATAAATTGGCTAAGGGAGAATGATGTTATGTTCATATGAAAAAGTGGAACAAAAAATGATTGAAGTTAACCTTGATAATGAAGTTAGATAATGAAACTTTCCTAATATATTATGGAAATTGGAATTCGAAAATGCTTGAGGCATACATGATTCAAATGAGTCTGAGTCTTAAGTGACAAATCAATATCAGAATGCAATAAGGATACAATATATGTAAGAGGCATGAAAGATAATCGAGGAATAAGGATGACTCTTAGGAATTGTGGTATTGCATAAGATGCAATGATCAAGTTAAGATAAATCTTTGAGGCATCAATGGGATTATAAAGCATACACGCATAATAGATTATAATTCAATGGAGATAACATTATGATGCAATGATATATAGTATAAGGAAACTTAAGCATATAATTGGAAATGATAAGAAAAGAGTATAAGTATGTAAATGATGTGGAACTATGCACAGGCATGATGAGAATTTGTATGAATTATGAAGATTATTCTGTTGAATCTTGGTTATGGATGGGAATGAACAAAGAGAAATTAGTCTGAAGGTATTTGAAAACAGAGACCTATATACATAATGAGGAATATGGACATTTGAATGTGCGTGTATACGTATGTGTGGAGTTAGTGATGTACCCAACTAAAATGAAGAATGGTTTTAGTGGTTCGAGATTTGAACTCAATATATTTGATGAGTGTATAGGTAATGTAACGATCAAGAATCTTATCAGAAGTCGATTTATGGTAACCTAAGCAATTTTGGGGAAATAATTAAGGGAATGTAATCTATAGTGCGATTAAGCCATATGAGATGGATTAATAGGATTAAGAAGATTGAAATTTCCTAAATGCAAGGTAAACATGAAGTATGTGGAAATAATTAAAGCCATTAATCTTCCCTAACGCTGAGGATATGTACAGGAATGAATATGGCGTGTTAATGATGCCGTAAACTACACAATAATGTATAAGGATAGGATGAATGAATGAAAGTCAAGAAATTTGATATGGAATGAAGTAATAAGATAGTGATTGGTATACCTAAATAAGTATAAAATGAGATCAAAATTGGTATGATTGAGATGGAGTTATGGATCAAGTTTAATGATAGTAACAGAAGCATGCTTGGTGTCTCGATATAAGAGATCATAATTGTGAAGGTTACTATTGATATGATTTTAAAGGATAATAATAGACATAAGTGAAGTACTCGAGTTAAATTGGAGGTAAATGAGGTGAATAAATCGAAATTCCCTATAAAGGGGTAGACATAAGAAGTTGAGCATTGAATGAGAAAATAATATCCCCACCTTTTCTCTGAGTTCAGTAAATGAAATTTTGAGGTCAAAATTTTATTTTAAGGGGGGTAATGCTATCAAGCCCAGCTCTACAATATGTTTATTATGCCATTCTTACATAAGAATGCATGTTTGCTTACTTGGATACCTCGGAAATCATTAAAGGACGGTATTGTACCAAATGGTACAATTAAGTTAAATTAAGCCTCGAACTAGTCCAAATAAAGATTTTAAGATGAAATTGAGAATTTTAAAACCCCATAATGACTTAAAATGGTGATTCAGAGTTCGAGGACCGATTTGGAGTTAAATTGGAATTTTCATGACCTAGGGGCAAAATGGTCATTTTGCCACCCGAGGTTAAAAATTGGAATGTTGGAAGAAGTTTTTGATCAAGATTGACTATTTAGAACATAATTTGAGTTTAAGAAGTGAAAAAATTTAATTTCGATGTTTTTTCGAGTATAGGGGTAAAATAGTCATTTTGCCACCCAAGGGTAAAATTGTAATTTTACACCACCCAACACTTGTCCAGCACATGGATTTTACCCAATATTATCATGGATAATTGAGGAAATTTAAGTGGTGGAGAGAGATTGCTCAATGGGTAAGTATGACACATGGACCAATGGAATGGTGACATGTGTCAAATTTTCATCTATTTATTATTTCCTTATAAATTAGCACAAAATCAGCCCATTTCTCCTCATATGGCCGGCCAAAGGAAGAAAAGAAGAACAAAAACCCTAGGTAGAAAAATTCAAGGGAAAAGTGTGAAAATTCAAGGAAACAAGTGAAACAAAGGTAAGATTTTTCAATTAAGCTTGAGATCTCTCTTTCTTAAGCATTTTTTTCTTATTTTCCATGGTTGAATCACATGATTTCATGATGGGTATCTTGCTGGCCAAACACTTAGAGAGAGATTTTGATGCTTGATTTGGTTAGATTTCAATGTATTTCAGTGTTTTTAGTTAGTTAGTGATGTGTAGCATGAAAATCAAGCAAGAAAAATTCATATTCTTCCATCACCCATCATTGGCCGAATTCTCCATGTAGAATATTGATGATGATTTTGATTTTATTTCAAGTGATTTGGTTAGGAATTAGTGATTTATGGTGTGAGAATCAAGCTTGAAAAATTATAATGTTGATGCACCCACCATGGCCGAATTTTCCAAGAGAAAATGTGAGGATGATTTTGCCATATTTCAAGTTATTTAA
>NC_030858.1:19825311-19842085 GCF_000208745.1 Theobroma cacao | reverse complement strand
ATTTTATACTTTGGTTATCTGTATTACAGTATGTATGAATTTATTTAGCTTTTACACTACAAAAATTATTTACCTGTAACTCTGTAAATATTATTTTATAAGAAAATAGAATATTTTATTAAATATTTTTATTATATTCAAATAGGTATAGTTTCACTTTAAATGAATGTTTTAGATATCTAAACTTATTTTTTTATTATGAAATATGTGTTTTCCACTCGCATACTACATTTTTAGCTGGTTTAGAGATTTTTGAGGAAAAATGACCAAAATGCCCCTGTGAGAAAAAAATTATTTTTCTATTGTTTTGATTTGGAAATAGTTTATAATCTCTCAAAACATGATACTTAACAACTGTTGCTCACAAGGGAGGTGCGAAAACTAATATCAAAGCCTTGCGAGGTTTCGATTTGCATTCCAGGAGATGAATGTCTATCGGGATATCGTGGTGGTTGTCACGGGCTCGAGGGGAGTATCGAGTCGTGACAGAAGTTGGTTCTTGAAGCACCAAAAGTATAACTCAGAAGCTTGGTCACTAAGAAAGGCATGGCACAACTAGACAAAAGTGGAGGGGCAAAATTCAAGCATGAATTCAAATTTTTGTGCAATCTGTAGTGAAGAACCGACACCTTGAGGCAAAAGAATCACTTCTCCGAGATTGCAAATTTGTCACCTTTAAGCCCAATTGTAGAAGAACCAACACCTCAAAATAGAAGAATGATTCTTTAAAGATAGAAAGCTATAGAATTTGCAAAGAATCGACAACACAACTACAAGAATAGATTCTATAGAAGTGACAAATTTGTGCAAGTTGGCGTGAACGTACAAGAAATGATTCAAAACTTACTCCAATAGGAAGAAAATCTCAAGAGCTATAAATATACATCTTAAGGATGTTAAAGAATGAAGAGAATAGGATTTTGAAAGATTTTAAATCATCCTTCAAGAGAGAAAAAGCAAAAAAAAAATAGTAACAGCAGTTGTGAATAGTAAAGTTTCTACCTTTCAGCAAGCAAAGAGCCTAAAGTTCATATCTTTACCCTTCAGCTGATCTTTCTTGAGCTTAGACCTTCCTTGATCATTCTTATCTTTTCAGAGCACGTTCTCTAGTTCTTTACAAGTTTAACCACCTTTGAGAGATATTGTACAACAAGCTTCAAGTAACAGCAATAGCATCATCCTCGGGCTTCATTAGTGAAAGACAATCCATGATGAGGTCACCTTTGTTCAAAGAGGAGAACTACCTATTTTGGAGAATGAGGTTTGAAAATTTTATTCAGTTTATTAATTTAAATTTTTGGGATATTATTGTTGACGGAGCTCATATTCCCACAAAAACTGTGGATAGTGTAAAACACTTTAAGACTATAATTGAATGGGATGGTAAGGATAAAAAGTTGACACACCTGAATCACAAAGCTGTAACAGCTATTTTGTGTGCTCTTAATGAGGATGAATTTAATAAAGTAGCTATGTGTTCCTCAATAAAAGAAATTTGGGACACATTAGAAAACTATTTTAAAGGAACAGGTCAAGTAAAGGAATCAAAAATTAATATGTTAATACTTGACTATGAGCTTTTCAAGATGAAAGATGAGGAGTCTATTAAAGAAATGTTTGAAAGATTCACAAAGATTATTGAAGGATTAAAGGCTCTAGGAAAAGAATTTCCTAATGCTTAACTGGTGAAAAAAATCCTTCACTGCCTAGCAAAGTCATGGAGACCTAAAGTTACTGCTATTGAGGAAGCTAAAGACCTGAATGTACTCAAGCTTGATGAGCTCCTAGGATCTTTGCTCACTTATGAAATGGCTCTAAAACACGAGGAAGAAATAAACAAAGCAATTAAAAAAGAAACAAAGAGAAAAGGTATTGCTCTCAAAGCAACTAAGGAAGTAAATGTAAATAATGTTAAATGTGATGATAAAGAAAGAGATGATGAAGAAATAACTCTGTTAACTAGAAGGTTTAACAGATTTTTGAGGAATAAACAAACAAGCAGTAGGGTCATCAAGAGAAAGGAACTAAAAAGAAATTTGAAGGGAAATACTTCAAAAGATGATCATGAAAATTATCACATCATTTACTATGAGTGCAAGAAATTTGGTCATGTCAATTATGAATGTCCAAATGTTGAAAAGAATCCTCTAAAGTATTTAAAAAAAAAAGCCATGGTGGCAACATGGAGCGACAATGACAAATCTCAAAATGAAAAAGGAAACGAAATAGATAGCTTTTGCTAATGGCATTTGATGATCCTATGGAAAAGAATATTCTGGATTCTAATATGCAAATGGATGACTTACAATATCTTGATGTTGATCATTTGAGTCACAAAATAATCATAAAAAAAGAAACTGTGGAGAAGGATAGAAAGTACACCAATCTTGTTTTTGGAGATTACCATCATCAAAAAAGTAAAGAGCTAGGAGAAGTCATTTTAATGGGCATAGACTCTACTTCCAACAAAGAAAAATCAACATTAGGATGTCCAAAATTTCATGCCAAAAACTATCATCATTGGAACAAACAGATAAAACAGTTTATCCAAGTGAGTAATTATGAAGTTTGGAGAATAATCGGAGATGACTCATTGGAGTTGACTAAAGAATTAAATGAATGATATGCAAGTCATTTAGACATGCTGGAACTCAATGCTCAAGCTATACCCTTACTCTTTTCTGCACTTGAAAACATAGAATCTAGCAAAATTTCTTCATGCAAGAGTGTAAAAGAAATATGGGAAAAAATTAAAGAAAATATGGAAAGGAAGAACTAGAAGAAAATAATAGATCAATTAGCAATGATGAGTTAAGCAAGATTCAATCCTTATAACAAGGTGACATAGCATACTTGTCATTTCAGAATCAAGAAAAAAAGGTAGAATATCTATCTTATGGTATGCTTAATGATAACTTTACGATATAGAGTTATTTAGGCTTAATTTTAATAGTAATTTAGCTTAGTTCTTGTAGTAATGCATAAAAATTAGTAAGTTTTATTTAATTATTTTAAATTAGTTATTTTAGGTGAGTCAATCTAATCTTAGTTAATTTTACACTTAATTTGGTGTTAATGTGGTTAAGATAGGTTGTTACTGATTTATTTATGCTTTTGTAGGTGTTTGATGAAAGAAGAATTTTAGTGGAAAAAGGAGAGTAATTTTGAGGTGTAGACTTCCACTGCATATATTTTAGTATTTCATCCATAACTTTCTATATAAAGCTTAAAATGAGATGATTCTTAAGTCATTGGAAAGATAAGGGAAACATCTACAACTTTCATGTTTACCACTTCACCCAATTTAGCCTTAAAGGTAATAAGAAATTTTATCAAATTTGATGCACTGTAATAGTCCTAGAGCAATTATGATTTCTGTTAATTAATTAGGTAAGGCTTCGACCCACATAATCTAATGAGGAAATCCTGATTAGAATTGACTTCTTTTTTCACCCAACTTGGCTTAACTTCAAAGCCTATAAAAACAACCTTTCGGAGGACTTTTAAAAGAAGAAAAAGATCAAAAATAATAATTTATTTTGTGCTTTTATGTGTTAAATATCACCAAGGTGATCCTTGGGTGGAGGCATGTTTTGGTTGTTTAGTTATAACTTTTTTAATTTTCTTTTCATTACGTATTTTGAGCATGTCGTCCATAGCCAAACCCATCACTCATGACACATACAACTTCTAAAGCATGCTTAAACACCAAGTACGCTTCAAATATTCCATGGTTATGAAAACCACAAACCTTACGAAACTTGCTCCCCATTACGAGTGCACATTCAAAACATCAATGCTAGTATACTTATTCCACACTCATATAGCATGCCAAAATCATCTTCTAAGCATATTTTCATTATTAAGTGCCCTTGCACCTTTATCAATATATTTAGTGCAACTTCTATTAAGTAGATATCTCCAAATAACTCTTATCCACTAAATATCAAATGGTACCTTTCTTAGCACTAAGATTCATAATGACATGTCAATCCTCAACCATTTGGTGTCCCTAGTAATTCAAAAGGGATTTCGGTGACAGGTGCTCTTACTACCTATACCATAATTGTTCACTTGCAATGACTTTAAACATTATTCAATGCAGTCCATCATGCCAATAAGGCAAATATTTTACTTAATTATTACAATATTTTCCTTCGTGGTTGGAAGATCAGAAACAAAATTTCACTAAAGTAACTCATAATGTTACTATTGATAGCTAAATCGAGAATTCAAATTGGTACACCTTATCCAACTATCTACCAATAAATTAAGGCCTTCCTCGTATCGAACACATTTCCTCGTGCCAACTTTGGCACTCCAAAAACTAGAATTGTTTTAGTTGTACCATCAACACAATGCACTTTCCTTAGTGCAAATCTAAACGCTCAATTCAATGCTAGAGGTTAAAGCTATCGTTTTACCAAACAATTTGGTTCTAACTGACTCAATAGTTTTACTTCATCCACTACAACCTTCAATCGTAGGAGTATGTCCATACTTTGACATCTCATTAGGAGTTTCTCACTCTAATTTTTCTATCAATGGCTTGTGTCTTAGGGTGGCATCCTTACCTGAACAGAAGCAACACTAATCAAATTTACAATACAGGGTTCAAAAATAAGGTAGCTTACCAATGACATGGGAATTCTTGTAGCTTTTTGCCCTTGACTTGTGCGACCATCACAATAAGACAAAGACCCTACACTAATCCCGACACTCCTCTGACAGACACCAATTAGCCTAAGACACTCTAAACCAAGGACTCTGATATCACTTTGTCACGACCCAAACCTATGGGTTGTGACCGACACATAAGTCTGACAAGTGAAGCCCACAAGACTCGAGAAAGGCTTAAAACATAATTATGTGGAAGTACAAAGGATCAGATATAGCCATTGATCAAACAAAATATCCACAATGGCTTTACTTATATAACAGAAGTTCAAATCTTTTACAACACAAATACATCATGGCACATATTTCAACGCCTCATTTTGCTTAACCAAAAATAAAAGTGCAACTACGCACCATATATAGAAGTCGCCATAACTTGGCTAACATGGTGGATCCAAGCTCATACAATAATTGAACAGAATCAAATGGTAACATCATACTTATAAAACTGGAACATGTTATAAATTGAAAACCAAAACAAGAATGCAAAAACAAACTCTGACTTAACGGAGGGGATTGTCAGACGAACATGTTGTTGGGATAAAACCTGCAACCAATTGATTGGTTAAGGCTTAGTTCCAATCATGCAATGATTTTATTCATATTAAATGATTAGAGGTTTTTTTTGTCAATAAGACATTTATTATAATGAGTTATAAGTCTAATTAGATAAAGTCTATAAGATTAATAGGCCTTGCAAGGGAATTGTAATGGGTTGCAGTTATGAGATCCCTATGCATCAAAGCATAATCTTAAAATGTTCCTGGTCAATGATCCCTATGCATCACTAAGACTGGACATCAATGATGCTTAAAGACTCGTATATTTTATGTTCTTTACTTTGGAAGTAAGCAATTGATTTGAAGTATAAAGGTGCTTATCTAAGAAAGCAAGTTCACTGAACATGACCCGCCATGAGAAGTGCATTTGGTAATACAATTCAGTGTCTATACAACACTTCTCATGTGTTAGTCATGTAAATACTCCCTAGACTTGAGACACTTGGTTGTCTTATATATGAAGTGCTACACTTTAATTTCATCCTTATGGGTACCTAACCAAGGATGCCTAAACAAGATGCTTGACTAAGGATGCCTAAACAAGATGTTTTTGGGTATAGTATGAAGCAAGTGAAGGCAAATGAGTGGTCAAGATATGAATCATCACCTCAAGTGTTTTAGAAAACATATCTTATCAGTTCTTAGTTAACATTAGCTTATTTAAGTCCTTGGCCAAGGCGACTTGTAGATTATGAAAAAGTTTTGTAAGTCTTCATAAAGCAAATGCTATAACTGCAAGAACGAATATGGAAGTAAATAAGAGTAGACACTACACCAAGCTCTTATCTTCTTAAGGATATATGATGAGGAAATGAATTACACTGATAGACTGTACACTAAAAGGTTGTCAAAGAACCCTTTGACTCTCCTAACAATTGAGTGGCCATGATGCATTGTTAGATGCCAATCTTGGTCTATGGAATTGATTATAAATTAATTGATGGAAATTTATATTAATCAATTATGTCAATAATAAATTCCATTGCCAACATGTTAGGAACCTAATGGGTCACACACAATGATTGCATTTGAATTAAATTGGGAGAGTGATGATTTAAATTAGACTCAAATCACATGCTAGGTAATTATCTTCTATAAACTTAATTAAAAAGAGTTTAATTAAGTTTTGGGTATAATATTTAAATAGTTATAATTATAATGTCAAAATTGAATTATATAAAGGAAATTATTTTAATTTAATTTTCATTGGACTTAATTAAAATACTTTAATTAAGTCATGGGCCTATATTTTAATGTATTATAATTTGGAAGGTCTTATTCCTAAATTAAAGTTAATTTAACCTAGCTATATAAATCACATTTAACTATTTTTCCACATATGATGAAAAATAGTTGTTAGAAAATGAAAAAAAGGTTTTTCTCCTTGTATGCCGTCACTAACTTTGTAAAGAAAAAAAATTATTTTTAAAGCAATTTTTCAAGTGTGTGATTCGGCCATCCTTGCGATAAGTGGAAAGGGACAAACATTGTCTCTTTTTGCTAGCACAAAAGCATAGTTAAAATCTCTCTCCTTTGCTGAAAGGCTTAAGTGAAATCGTGTGTATTACCGTTAGAGGCCAAGAGCTTGATGGTTCTTGCTTCTTGTGGTGTTCACTGGTTGCATTGAAGAGATTGTTATTCTGATCAGAAGAAGGTTGGCAAGGTTAGCTTATGATTTTATGATTTTATATGCCATTCTATGTGTTAAAATATCACCATTGCGATTCGTGGAAAGAGATATGTTTTTGTTTTCAAAGTTTTAATTTTTTTTCCACTGCATAATGTTAAGCATGTTGTCCATAGCTAAACCCAACACATGCCTACCAGATGCCAATGATCAATCTATAGAATGGGCGTTAACTACGCACTTCCCACATGGAAACCCCCAGCTTGTTAATTTCCAACACAAATAAAAAGAGTAAGTCTCTTACTAACTTAATGAGTGGGAGCAGAGGGGAATCAAGCCATAAACGGAAGACTTTTTTTTTTTAACAAAATAGATAGTTCAAAAGTATGCCAAATAATGCATTCATGATGCAAAGAAAACTATGTACAAAATATCTCCAAATAGATAAATTACACATATCTATGGGACTCATCCCATTATCTCATATCACATAATCATAGGTTTTTCTATCAACAATATTTCTCCTCCAATCATATAATTCATGGTACAATGTACACCAAATAATTAGTATACAACTTTTGGCTTACTAGCCTTTCATATCACAAGTAATCCCTTTATGGTGCATATAAAAACTTACCATAATTGCTCATCTAGATCTACACATTTACTAACTTTAGGCAGTTTATCGACTTAATGACAATTAACACAAAACTATCTTAAGATTACCGTTAGAGATGTCGCATGTGCCATATTCTCTTGGCATTTCACAATTTGCCAATGGCAACCAATTTTGAAGCCACATAAATCTTGCCTTAAGGCTTTCCAAACAAATGATTATCACATCCAATATACACATTAACAATCGTATAATCAACAATATAACATGTTGTTTACCAATTCATATCATCATATGCAAATCATAATCAATGAGTCGTCCTCCTTGGACTTAATCAAAGTCATTGTATGGTGGTTAGCTGACGAAAATCAAATCACTTGTGGTGCCATTGTAACCAACGGTGTAGCAAATCATGCTCAGTGTCGAAGCAATTGATGGGGAATCAAATCATGCTTTGAGCTGAAGCATCTAACAGAGGATCAAATCACACTCAGTGCTAAAGCAATTGGTGGAGAATCAAATCAAGCTCAATGTCAAAGCAATTGGCAAAAAACAAATCACGCAAGCTACTAAAAAAACTAACAGAGAACAAAGTCACAAAGGAATGACACCACTGAACCACAATCGAATTAATGTTTAGAATTCATAACCATCGGATGGAACACATACTCATTATTTTTCCAAAGCATCATGTCATTAATATCTCATATATAATTTTACATCGAATAATCATAGCTTAATAAGCCTCACATGCTTAGCTAGTTCAAACATAACCTTCCATATACTTCCCATCATCAATGAATCTAACATATACTGATTCTCAATTTAGACCATTTATCCCAATTAAGCTATTCCCAAACTCATGACATAATCTTATTTATGATTACAACCATCATAGCTTAACAAGCTCAATATACTTGACAAATTCGAAAATACCAGTCTCTATATAATCCCACTCATCAAATTTATCAACATATAACAAGCCTCAACTAGGTCATTTGTCATGAACAACCTACCCTTAGACAGACAATATATTCTTATGCACCATTGTGGCAAGCTCAATAAACCTTGATAAATGCAGAACAATCCATTCATAGCTCACATAATTAAAAATAGAAAAGTGATAACTCTATGATATAGAGTTATTTTAGCTTAATTTTCATAATAATTTAGCTTAATTCTTGTAGTAATGTATAGAAATTTGCAGGTTTTATTTAATTATTTTAAATTAGTTATTTTAGGTGAGTCAATCTAATCTTAGTTAATTTTATGCTTAATTTGGTGTTAATGTAGTTAAGATAGGTTGTTATTGATTTATTTGTGCCTTTGTAGGTGTTTAATGAAAGAAGAATTTTAGTGAAAGAAGGAGAACAATTTTGAGGTGTAGACTTGCACTGCACATATTTTGGTATTTCAGCCATAACTTTTTCTACAAGCC
This sequence comes from Theobroma cacao, assembly GCF_000208745.1. Lineage (NCBI taxonomy): Eukaryota > Viridiplantae > Streptophyta > Magnoliopsida > Malvales > Malvaceae > Theobroma > Theobroma cacao. Next base: position 19,833,167 of record NC_030858.1, on the reverse strand, counting down.
TTTAAATGAAGCAATTCTTTAACCATTGGAAAGATAAGAGGAAAAACTACAACTTTCATGTTTATCACTTCACTCAGTTTGTCACGACCCAGTACTCTCCTCGAGCCCGTGACAACTACCGCGATGTCTCGATAGACATTCATCGCCCAGAATGCCGACCGAAATCTCGCAAGGCTTTAATATCAGTTTTCTCACCTCCCCTGTGAGTGACAATTGTTGAATATCATGTTTTGAGAGATTATAAACTATTTCAAAATCAAAACAATAAAAAAATAATTTTTGTCTCACAAGGGCATTTTGGTCATTTTTCTTTAAAAATCTCAAAACCAGCTAAAAATGTAGTATGCAAGTGGAAAACACATATTTCATAATCAAAAATAAGTTTAGATGTCTAAAACATTCATTTAAAGTGAAACTATAACTATTTGAATATAATAAAAATATTCAATAAAATATTTTATTTTCTTATAAAACAATATTTATAGAGATACAGGTAAATAATTTTTGTAGCGTAAAAGCTAAATAAATTCATACATACTGTAATATAGATAACCAAAGTATAAAATTTAATTTACAGTGACACGTGGGCCCACGAATGACCAAAAATATCAAAAGAAATGAACATATAGTTTTTAAGGATGCAAGTCCAACTGTAGTCCTCAACGATATCAGCTATCTACAATCTATTCTGAGCTTAAAATGGGTGGAAAAGAGGGTGGTGAGATTATAAAATCCAAATGAGTAAACAAACATCATTTAAATCAGCTAAAGCCGAGTAATAGGAGACAATCAAAATATCCCATCACAATACGTATTTCACAACTTGAAAATTCATCCCAACCCAGGCAAATGATTATATTTCATTTAATTCCTCAATAAGGCTTATGACTTTCATAAACATTTGGCTCATACCATCAAATAGTACTGAGTGACACCTTGATCAAAGGCATCCAACCGGGCCCACCAAGGTTGTTAAAAATTTTGTATACACGTAAACATATTTTTAGTTAGAAAAACACAACCGTTCCTTGGCATTAGCAGAGTTCATCATCATGAAGTGGTTCGGCGTGACGTGAACTCTAACTATACCTCAGGAGATACCCTACGCGCCTCTCCGATCGAGGTACGAATATAACCGGATTTCGTGCCCCTCTAATAGACTGGTCCACAGAACCTGCCCATTGCAGCAAGCTAAACCCACCATACAATAAAATTTGCAATAGCATGACATGGCAATTATTTCACAATCCAGCCTCTCAAGGCTAAATACACAGTTCATACATTTTCAGCACATTTACCAATTCAGCCATTCATGCCAATATTGCCATAAGCTAATCAATTATAACCATAAATTCACAATACATTAAATGGTCTCCAATTACTCTATTTTCAAAGCCATCATTCAACTTCAAGACAATTATAAAATTGTTTCATTTAAACACATTTTGTTTATAAAACCTAAAAATTAACCATTTAACTCATTTTCCATAAATTCACAAAATCAAATAAAAAGACCACTTTAGATAATTAAAATGATGATAAGGTTACTCACTTCACAATAACGGGATTTCTACGTCGCTATTGATTCGTACACGTATAATTATTCCTATTTGCCAGTCACATATTTCGTTCGGCACGCTTCCATAATAAACTTTTCGAGCAACAATTTAAACCCAATATACTTAGTGCATCAATTCCACTTCTCTTTCTCATTCTATCATAAATCCATTCATCTAATTCACATTTTAATACATTTTTACTAAAATTAATTACATCCTTTGCTCACGCAATTCTTTAAATTATTAACACCGATAACTTATTTATGGTATTAAGTGCCTACTTCAACCTTCTAAGCAACTTAAATTTACTTCATATCACCAAATAACCAATGTATAATTAAATAAAATGGGCTAGCCTCCAAACAGTCCAATTTCACAATAAGCCATGGAGAAGAGTAAAGCAATTTTACCAAATTAAGCTAGGTTGGCCCAAGTCTCCACCTTCCTTCTCTTTTGGACTTTTCTTCCTTTGTTGTTTTTAGGCCTTTTTTCATGGGCTCTTCCCATTTCTTTCTAATTGGGCCATGCTCATTCTTTTCTTATTGAGCAATGTCCATTTATATGCAAATATATATATATATTATTTTTTTCTTTTCTTTTCTTTCTCTCTTTCTCTTCCTCCTCTCTCCCGCCGATCAGCAGCTCCTTGCTTGTCTTTCTTTTTCCTTTCTTACGTACACAAGTTGTCCATAACTTCCTCCTCTCTCTCCCTCTCACTGCCGATAACAACTTCTTATTTCTTTCAACCAAAAATTTTTAGCAACTAAAGCTGCTCATATCCACAACAAAATCAGCAGCCAAGCTGCTCTATTTCTCCTCAAAATTAGCAGCCAAGCTGCTATTCTCCCTCCAAAAATCAGCAGCCAAAGCTACAAAAATTAGCAACCAAAACCGCACCTTTCAGCTTTCAAAATTAGCCACCAAAACTGCACCTTTCAGCCTTCAAAATCAGCAGTTAAAGCTGCTCCTCTCACCCTTAAATTGATAGAAAAATAGCTCTCCTTTCGTCTCTAAATGGCAGCAAAACTGCCCCCTCAACTCAGCTCTTTCTCCTTTCCCTTTCTTTCCACCGCTCGGCTTTCTCTTCTTTTCTTTTTGCTCTTTTTGCTCTCCTTATGCCCGACGTCTTCTTCTTGTTTCTTTCTCTTCTCTTCCACTAACCGACTTCTCTCTTTCTTCCTCTTTACTTTACTTATTTACTTATTTATATATATTTTATTTCCCATTTGTTTTTCCAATTTGGCCGGCCCCTCTATCTTTCTTTCCATCTTCATCTTGTTCCACATGGCCGGCCCCCCTTCCATCAAAAACATAAAGAGTTGTTTTACTCTTTTTATTGACCACATGGGCGACTGCCCATGTTGGTTTTTCTTTATCTATTTATTTTATTTTATATATATATATACTTATATTATTATTTCACTATTTGTTTATTTTATTTCTTCCATTTAATTCCACTACAAAATCCTTCAACCTTTATATTCTAAATTTGATCCTTTTAATACATCTAAAAATTTCAATTTTCATCAATCTTCCTTCCTCTGTACGTGTACCACCCAAAATATCAGAATTACACTTCAACGCGGTATTACCATAATATTTAAATATTTACTTATCTGCGTTGGCTCGACTTAGCAAAACATGCATATTTCACTTTCGTCGCTCATCTCCAAAAATTTATTTGTATTCTTTCTCCCCCACTTGGATCAACCATAGGATCCTTCTTCATGACTGATTTCGACATTTGGTTAAATATTAATATTTTAATATTATTTTATTAGTAATGTATTATTTTATTCCAAAAATTTTCTCTTGTCTCCTTGGTACCCAAAATACTTTATTACGCCTCAATTGACTTTCGAATCCCCTTTTATTTCACAAATTCTCCTCCGTAAAATATTATTATTTTATTATTATTTCTTCGCGTGCGAAATATTTTATCCTAACTATTCCTTTCATCTTTCATCACTTTTAAACATTATAATTAACCTCAATTTGCATCCGATTAGCTTTATTAGTCACTGTATCAAAATATGGGGTATTACATAGTTCTTCTTGGAAGATGGTCAAAAATCTTGTTGAATATGATACACTGTAGCAGACTTAAAGCAATTACGATTTCTATTAATTAATTGGGCAAGATTGCGACTCACATAGTCTGAAGAGGAAATCTTAGTTCGAATTGAATTCTTTCTCCACCCAACTTGGCCTAACTTTAAAGCCTATAAAAACAACCTTTCGGATGACTTAAAAAAAAAAAGAACGAAACACCAGATTGATAGTGGAGAATCAAGTCACAAAGTCGTTGAAGCTGAGAAGATTTTGAAGGATTCAAGAAGACTGGGAAGATCAAGATTATAATTCTTGAGTTTTATCTTTTTTATTATTCTTTTGTTTTCTTAGTTTGTTTTTATTGTTTAAACTTTATTCAATGATGATGTGTGACTTGATGGGGAACTAAATTATTAATCTAAGATTATGATTGAACTCATTATGTAGTCTAAATTATTTATCTCTCTTTTGCTTATGTTTTACGGATTTAAGTCGTTTATTTTATTCCGTTCTTAATGCTTCTAATTGCCTGATTACTAATTAGATTGAATTAGAAACCTAGGTTAAACCTTGACGAAGGAGATTTAGGTAGACCTTGAATAGAATAGCGTATGATCGAATGCACTTAGGTGATTAGGTGATTTGATTTGTATATAGGGTAGACATACACTTATAAGCCATACTTAGCCAAGATTAGAGCATAAACTTAATGAATCTTTCTTCAATATAGTTTGCATAAACATATAGCAAATTAATTAGGAGAGGTATTTTTATGAGAAACTCAACAAAGACTTATAAATAATTTAGAACTCTAGGTTAGTAATTTGATCCATTGAATTAGGTTAAGAGAGAGAGACAATAATCAGATGAAGTATTAAGGGATATTATAAACTTAAGTCTGGTAGTTGATTGAAGTTTCAATTTAGTAGTTTTAATTTTTCTTTTGAATAAATATAATTGTTTGGATAAAATTAGGTTGTATTAATTTTAGTAGTTAATAGTAGGAATTAAAATAATTTCCTGTGAGATTGACAATCTTCGTTATCATTATATTACTTGTTTCGATACGTACATATCACAGCCCAAATCCTAGGCCATGACCGACGCATGGGCCTAGTAGGCATAGCCCACTAAGCCCAAGCAAGCCTTTTTATGCAATCCTGATCATTATTCCCAACCATCATTTCTAAAACCACATATTGTAATTCTCTACTAAAATATTTCAGTAACATTTTATAGAGGTCTAATGCTTACAATTTTATTATGTCAAAATAATGTCACCCATCTGCCAACTCCTAGTGGCATCAGTAATCAAATATACATATTTGACTTATAACATGGATACTAGCAGATTTCATTACATATGCGTGTTCACAGGTAACAGACCCTTGACCTTCAACGGAATGACCGTGGGTGAAGGTACAACTACTGAGATGCCATAGTGCCTACCAAGAAGGCGAGCATATGTGCACAGCTCAATCTAGGTCCCAACTACTTCTAAATCTGAAAATATGAAGTTTAAAAACGTGAGTATAAAACTCAGTGAGTGAACATAAGAAGGGAATAAGCAATCGATAGAAGGAATTTGGAAATCATGATGCACTTGTTTCAAAAACAATGCAATTGATTTAATTTCTTACTAAAAACCCCTCATTTCAAACTTTGATCAATAACCTCATAGTGTTACAAAAACCCATGATCAATCCATGACATTAAATGGGTGAAAAATAGGTCAAAATCAAGCAAGGTAGCAAGCATGGCAGCAAGTTTCTCGCTGCAGCGAGAAACAGTCTCAGTTTGCATATATTTTAGCTTTTCTATCATATCTCTTACTAAAGAAGTCCAATTGACCTGATTTGTAGACCATTTGAAAGATAAGAGGTAGGGCTACAACATTGTTGTTCACTACTTTTCTAAGTTCGGAAGGAAAGGTAGTCAAAATCTTCATCAAAGTGAAAGTACTGCACCAGAACTCGAGAGTTTCTCGTTGCAGCGAGATTTATTCTCGCCGCAACAAGAACCAGGCCAATGTGACTCCCAAAACCCGAGAGTTTCTCGCTACAGAGAAAATGAATCTCGCTGCAGCGAGAAACAAAGCATTTTAATTGAAATGGGTCTTGTTACATCAAAAGTCATTTTCTTGTTTAAAAGAAAAGTAATTTGAGAGCAATTAACAACGCCAACTTGCAACACAATCACAAATATTTTCATAACTTTCTATAACACACACATATATATACATATGCATTCATCATCATGTGTGCACTCCCTACTCGCACACTTCAACATCATCATGTGTGCACTCCCTACTCGCACACTTCAACATCCTCACACAACATTATTCATCAATGCACAATGTATATTCATATACATACATACCAACATAATATAGGAGCACATAGATTCATCCTTTTACACATTTCACATTTTCACAACATCAAAGCATTTTATCAAGGGCTTGTTCCCTAGCACACATTTTTAAACAAAGGTTGGATAAAATCATTCAAATGTTTCATCCAAATACATTTACATCTCCCAAAGCAAAATTTGAAATGCAAGTTCACTCACCGGTCTTGTTGATTCTTTTGCTTGACTCTAACCTCAACTAATACTCCAAATGGACATGTGAGGCCTTGTTGAAACCTATACACACACAACATCAAAACCAACCCAAATTGGCATTAATATAATCCAAAAGCTCTTTCCTAATCAAGTTCCACTAGTTATTCCTAACTAGCTTCCAATTGCCATTAAATGGCTAGTTATTCACACTACTCTAATCACCCTAAGAGTGAGTAAACAACCTCAATGATAAAACACTCACAAACCCCATTGTTAGCCATTATCAACAACTAAAGAAATTTAACCATAACTTATACTCACCTTGATAGTCTTTGTAGTTGAATTCTCTTTCAAAATTTTTCAAGCTAACAAGGGAAATCACTCTATCTCTCTACATGTCCAGCTAGTGAGAGGAAGATGGAAGTAAGACTTTTTAACAATTTTAAGATGAGAGAGTGAAAGAGCACAAAAGGTTATATGAAAAAGTGCTCAAAAGCATGAAATTGAAGCTAGAGAGAGAAAGTTATGGAAGCTTTAAGGGAGGCTCCCATGGAGATAAAGAAACATGAGAGGGGAAAGGAAGAAGAAATGGTTGGAAGCTGCTGGAAATTGCTGGAGCTTTAGATATTTATATCTAAAGTTTATCCATTTCTCACATAAATTACCAAAATGCCCTTAACATGGTGACTTTGTCTTCCTCTCATCCTTTGTGCAACCTTTTACTCTTTTGACATTAGGGCAATGTTCATAATAGTCTAGAATTACTCTGGTTCATGAAAACATAAAAATTTAGACTCGAGATGCAAAATGACCATTTTACCCTTACCGTGAAAATTATCATTATTTTTATCTTCTTAATTTATTTACCATCATAAACATCATTTATTCATTCCTTAGGCCTATTTCGACCTTAATAGCATAAAAAAATCCACTTGTAATAGCTCACCGAGAGAAATTATTAAATTACCCCTGATTCGCATTATCGCGTCTATTTCTAGTTATGTGTCTATAGAGATCAAGATTTCACAGGTTCACTTTTGAATTACCCTTTTTAACTCAATAATTAACCTCAATTGGCATCCGTAAACTTTATTAGCCACTATATCAAAATACGAGGTACTACAATCTCCTCCATTTAAAATGAATTCATCCTCGAATTCAAATCGGCGTAGGGTGAATAATCAAAGTTCTAACATTCTGCCACATCACTTTTGTCGGGGCATTCTGAACATAGAATCTTGGTTTATGCATCATATCGACTTCCAATGTCACGACCCAAATTTTCGGGCCATGACCGTCGCAAGGGCCCAATAAATGTAGTCTATTAAGCCCAAGCAAGCCTATCGATTTATCCTACTCATCATTCCATCAAATATCGTTAAGTCATATTTCATACTTTTGAATCAAAATAGTGATATACATTGCCAACTCTTACTGGCATTACTCCTTAAAAATTTACATACAATGTTTACAACATGTATTCTAATAATTTTCATTAAGTTTGTCTATACAAAACAAAATAACACTCGACTTCCAGCGGAGGGACTCGGATGAATGTACAGTTACTGAATGCCGAGACTCCTACCAAAAGATGGACACAGGTCTACAAGGACACCTCGTCCTAGCTACCGGCTGCCTCGTGATCTGAAAACATGAATTTGAAAATGGTGAGTATAAACCCAG
>NC_030858.1:19747261-19824575 GCF_000208745.1 Theobroma cacao | reverse complement strand
TGCAGTGAAAACAAAGCAACAAGAGAAACATTTTTCCTCACTCAACAAAAAGCCATCCTGCTAAACTAATAAAATCAACCTAACATTCATGAAAATTCTCAAAGTACAATGTCTCAACTTTCATGTACATCACATCCATAAATCATTGTCCATCCATTTGCTATATCACACATATTTACATATGTATATATATATATATATGTATATACCCATCATCATCATCTCACCAACCCATTATCATCATCACCAGCTCATCATCATCATCACCAGCTCATGCGCACTCCCTACTCGCACATGGCTGGGTCATCACCGGGTTATGCGCACTCCCTACTCGCACATAACCTGGTCATCCTCGGCTTATGCGCACTCCCTACTCTCATATAGCCGAGTCAATATAATTACACAACATTATATTCAAGCATATATGTATATCAACATAATGCAGCCACATAGAGATCCTTAATAACCACATATCATAACATAAATCATTTCTCAAGAGCTTGTTCCCAAGGCATTCATTTTCATGAAAAATCGTATAAAATCATTCAAACATTTGTCAAATACATTATATTCCCAAAATAAGTTTTGAAGGCAGTCCACTCACCAAATGATTGTAGAGCCTTTAGATGACTCTAATTCCCCTAATTGTCCAAATGGGATGATGGGACTTCCTTAAAACCTAGGATCACATTAACATAAACAATAGATCAATTTACACACTATGAACTCTAAAAGCTATCTCTTAGCTAGTTTTCAATTGTCACATTAAATGGCTATCTATGTTCACTATCTTAATCACTAAAAAGTAATGAACATAGTCAACAATAAAATAGCTCATAAATCCCAATTACTAGCCATTTTCTACAGCTAAAAATCGAGCTTAGTTCATTACTTACCCTAGGGCTCCTTTGTAGTCAAATTCTCTTCCAATTGCTTCCAAATCAATGGTGTAATTTTCTCTTTCTCTCTCTAAAATGTCCAACTGTGAGAGAAAGTATGAAAACCATATTTTTGAAGGGTTTTAAAGTGAGAGGATGAAAGAGCATAAGGGTTTACACCAAAAGCATGAAAATTAGAGCTAGAGAGAGAAAGTTATGGAAGCTTGAAGAAAACTCCCATGGAGGAATTGAAGAAACGTGAGAGAGGAGAAAGGAAGAAGAAGACCAGCTGCTGGAAATTTCAAGATATTTATAGGCAAACTTATCCATTCCCATAAAATTACCAAATTGCCCTTCCACTAGTTAACTTACTCCCCTCCAATCTTTATGCAATCTTTTTGCTCTTTTAACACTAGGACAAGATCCCAAATGGTCTAAACATACTCGGGTTCATAAAAACATAAAATTTTAACCCGAGGTGAAAAATGACCATTTTACCCCTGTTATGAAAATTGTTGAAACTTCTAGTTTTCTTCGTGTTTTCATCAGCACACATCATTTATGTAGTCTTATACCCATTTAAGCCTTAAAATATCATAAAACTTTCTTCTGGGAGCTTATTAGAGAAAATGAAAAAACTACCCCTGGCTCGTATTATTGCATCTATGCTTAGCTACAAGCCTATAGAGATTGGTGTCTCACATCCAATCTTATGGAAAACTCGACAATGTCATAGTATATAGTTATGTGCACTACTCTTGTTAGATCAAAACAATATCATCCTTCATTTTATGAAGAGAATTCAAATAACCTATTAATTCTGGTCACACCTCAATCAAATCATCCTTAAATCAGCAATTATGCATGTTTACTTAACCATCCGCAACTCCTCTACCTTGCTCCTTTATCAAACCTTCCAATATTCAAGCATCTATTCCACCATTGACTATGGGTCTAATTTGTAAACCAATCTCTATTTCATTTTTCATTCTCTCATATAAATTCCATTTAAGCATTTCATAATACATAAGGATCAAATGCTCTTTATTCATTTCATCTATTTTTTTTTAATATCAAAGATGATTCAAATCTAGTAACCATTAGTCATCATATTCCCAAAAACAAACTCCAATACCTTCATGATCGAGTGCTCACTAGATAAATCTCAACTTATACCACAAGGCATTTCAATAAATCTTGACATTCTACATACCCCCTTATAGTCTTAACCATTCTCTTTAATCAATAACTCAACCTCTCAAGATTAAAGTTGCTCAAAATTTTCCCTTTAAAGTTCGTTTCAAAGTTTCATTTTGATTACTAATCATTTCTATATTTCCAATGTCATAGCTAATTTGCTCGTCATCAATCACCTACAACATATCTAACTTGATATTTCTCAAATTTACTCCAAACATCAGATCTCATGGCCTCATTAGTTTATCAATCTAAAGATCAAATTAAACTTTTATCTCTCCTTAAGTGCACTTTAAAATTTAAGAATCATCTATTAAGACGTTTTTGATATTAACTTCTTTTAGTCCTTTTTACCTTAGAAAATTAAATCCATAATCATTCATTTTGAATCATGAGCTTTATACCAATCAAGGCAGATTTTACACTTTTAATTATACGAACTCAAATGCACACCTTTATGCATAAGCTATAAACCTTTCTCCACATCTTTATATATTGAAGCTACACCAAAACTGATACACCATTTTCCATTGCCCCTTAAGATATTAAATTCATGTCATAGTTCTCTATTTGAGTACTTCATAATAACCTAACAATTTCTAGCTCACAGTTAAGCTAGTTCATATGTCAAGCCTCTCAAGCTATATCAAAACACCAAGTTTTATCACGATATAATAGAATTTGATGAACTCATACCAAACATATAAACACTTATTTTTAAGCTAACAGCATTATAATCCATTTGTTCACTGCCCAAATCAGCGATAAATTATCTTAATCATTGTCTAGCACTATAACCATTGATAGAATATCATCATTGAATCAAATTATAACTAACTCCGCATGAGCTTTTATACCAATATGCAGCATATATATCCATACATATATATTTTCAAAAATTTTAACTTCAAATAGCCTTAGGCATATCAAGCTGAATAAGCCATCTGTAAAACCAAAATAACCAACAATCAAGTTTAGAATCATTTCTTTGCTTGGTTGGTTAGATCATGTTTATCATTTGTGGTGAATAAACAAAGCTGATTTCAATATTCCATTCTCATACAAGAGTCAACCATTAATTGGCACCATATCCAAACACCACGTGTTTTATAAGTCAATTTTCTTAGTCAAAATTCATATTGTAGTATTCCAACTTTAGGTCATGTCTCATTACCAAATCTTTACTCGTATACGAGTACTTGAATTCTCAAATCATCATCTCTTTTTTAAGTAGATCTCTATAATTCCCGTAACGTATTTCTATTCCCTCACCAATAGTAGTATCATTCAATCAACCTATGTCACCCTCGTTCTCTAAACATTTGAAACACAATTCAACCTTTGCCTACCCTTACCAAGCACTTTACCTTAATAATTACTCAAAATAAATTGAAACTTGTAGGGGAAACACATTTCACCATTTATGCCTTGCATCTACGAGCATATCGAGACCACAACTTCATCAGATTTAAATATTGGCAAGGTAATCGTTGCCTCAAACCAACATTTCCAAGTATACTTCTGCTTGTATCATATCTTCATACTTATGTGACGTAGCAGTCACGAGCCCAACTTGACTATATAGCCATTTGCTCTTTGAGCTTTAATGTTTTCTCATTGTGAAAAATCTTTCAAATTTATCTCATCAAGGTATTCATAAGGTGGGTGCATGTCCATAACTTACAGTTCAAGGCCTAAAGCATTGAACACAATCTCATCATTGATGTTCTACGCTATATCATATAATCCAAAATGTAATCTAATAACTATGACAATAAAATTCTAAAGTTCCACCTTTATCTACCAATCGTAACTCCCTTTATGAGCACATACTTTATACTGCTTGATTGTTCACAAGCCACTCATGGCCATCCAAATTTGACCTCTTATAGTAAGTCAAGCTAATATATTCTCTTATGTTTTTCCATACACTTCCAAAACACTTAAACACTTCCTTTAATAGGGTTCCGTTGAGAACTTAACCAATCAAAGGGTTATCTACAAAGCCACTCATAACTTTAATCGTTCATTGTATACCCGATAACACTTTTGTTTGCTCCATTAGTTTTTGATGATAATAAAACATTCCCATTTATTTGTGTCTAATACCTTTACTTGAGTGTGCAGGAAATTAATATATGAAATTAATTTCTTAACTCTTCAAAGAGTATTTTTGAAAGAAAAAGAGGGATAAAATCAACAAGATGTAACTGAATAACAAGGAGGAAGCTTGTTGGTGAAACAAGGAAGAACATTGGTTGACCAAATTTTAAATTGGAGAAATGGCGGGCTGAAGAGTTTGAGAAACAGAACCAACTTAGTCAACCAAGTCAGTAAACTAAGTGCCCTCTGCCAGAATCTCCAAATCAGAAACAGAATCAACTTAGTCAACCAAGTTAGTCGACTAAGAGCTTTCTGTCTGCAATTTGAACCAGAGCACTACAAGACAGATTAACGACTAGAACTCATCCTCAATTGTTTCCAACGGCCATAAATTGTCAAACTGCCATCAAAGTTGCATCTCCAAGTATAAAAAGGTCTTCCAACAATGAGAAACAAGTTTTTAGAAGCCTTGAATGAGATTTGAGCTGTAGAAAGTTGAAAAACCAGAAAAGCTTCACCGCACTTGTCTGCACTTAAATGCCTACTCTTTGCCATTGTATTTAGCACTCAATTTTGTACCATTCAGATCAACTTGTGATCATAAGTACTTTCTTTAATCTCTCTTCTTGTATACTAAGAGTGAGGGAGTCACTCTAAAGGGTTGTTCAAGCTTGGGAAAGCTTGAATGTTATAGGTTGTGGTTGAGCCTTAGAAAACCACTTTGGGTTTTAGTTGAGCCCGTGAAAAACTAATGTAAAGGTTTTGGCTGAGCCTACGAAAAGCCATTATAAAGGCTTGGTGAAAGCTTGTGAATTTCAACGGATTCTTAGTGAATTGTTAGGAAAATCCTTGGTTGGATAATCAAGGTAGTGTATGTAGGTCTTGGACCGAACCACTCTAAATTGTTGTGCATCTTATACTTTGTTTTTATTTTCTTGAGTTCTGGAAATTAGTTCCACACCTTGTCAAAAGCTAAATTGTGCTATTCACCCCCCCCCCCTCTAGCACATATTAACGGGACCAATAATTGGTATCAAAGCTAGTTCCCTATTTTTAAGGCTTAACATCTTTTGGGAGAATCCAAATGGCTCAACAAAAAACCCATAGTTGCTGAGGGACAATCAACAAACAGACCACCTCTATTTGATGACTCTAATTATCTTTATTGGAGCACAAGAATGTCAATCTATATTATGGTTATAGACTATGAAATGTGGGACGTCATAACTGATGGACCCTTTATGCCTTCAACCGTGAATGTAGTGACAAATGAGTTGATGCCCAAGCCAAGGTCTGAATGGACTGAGGCTGAAACTAAGAAAGTTTAAATAAACTTTAAGGCCATCAACACATTACATTGTGCCTTGACCCCCATTGAATTTAACAAAGTCTCAAGCTTTACAACAGCTAAACAAGTGTGGGAAAAACTTAGAATAATCCATGAAGGGACTTCTCAAGTAAAGGAGTCCAAAATTGCTCTCTTAACACATAGTTATGAAATGTTCAAAATGGAGCCTGGTGAAGACATCACCAGCATGTTTGATAGGTTTACAAACATTACAAATAAATTAAGTCAGCTAGGCAAGCCTATCCTTGAACATGAATTAGTTAAGAGACTGTTTAGATGCCTACCAAAATCCTGGAAACCAAAAGTGACTACCATTAGAGAGGCTAAAGATTTGAACATCATCACTCTCGATGAGATTTATGGTTCTCTTCTCACTCATGAACTGGAGCTTAAAGAAGAAGAAGACCGAAGGGAAGCAAAGGAAAAGAAAAAGAGTATTGCACTTAAAGCCAACATCCTTAGAGAAGCGCTGAAAGAGCTTTCTTGTGATGATGAAAAAGAATTAGCTCTAGTTGCAAGAAAATTCTGAAAACTAATGAGTAGAAGAAATCGAAGGCTAACTAGAAGAGGTTTCAGGAAAGACCAAGGTGCTTCATGGAAAATAAGAAACAAAAATGACTCCAACAAAAAGGAGGAAATGATCTGCAACGAATGCAAGAAACCTGGTCACTTCAAGTCCGAGTGTCCACTGCTGAAAAATGAAACCCCAAAGAAAATTAAGAAATCTAAGAAAGCAATGGTGGTTGTTGCATGGTCGGACAGTGACACTTCAAGCTCTGAAACTGATGATGAAAAATATGAGGAAAGAGCAAACATCTGTTTAATGGCACAAGAGGATGAATCAGAGGTATCCTCATCCCTCTGCATTAATTCTTATGATGATTTACAAGATGAACATGAATGCCTTTATGATGAATTTGAAAAACTTTTTTCAAAATACAAATCATTGAAGAAAAAGGCTGCATTACTTGAAAATGATTTGGAACAAATCACACAAGAGTTCACCTATGTTTTTGAGTAAAGAAATATTTTGCAAGTTGAGTTAGAACACTCAAAAACAGACTTTGAGTTATTAAAACAAGAGCTGGAAAACAAGTCTGAAGCCTTGCAAATAACTCTTGATGAAAACACAACTCTTAAATGTTTAAAAAATGAATCTTCAAAAACAGGAGCATACCACAATAAATATTCAGCTAAAGCATTACCTAAATGTTATAATTGGGGTAACCATGGTCATTTGTCATATGACTATTTTAAGAAAAGAAAACTACAGAAAGTTAAGAAAATTTGGGTTCCTAAGGGATCCTTTGCTGCAACTAACACCCAAGGACCCATCAAAGTATGGGTACCTATAAAAAAAACTGAAATTTTGTTTTGTAGGTTGAGCTGGACTTAAAAGAGACATGTTCAAGAGCTCAACTCAAGAAGAAACAGCCTTGGTACTTGGATAGTGGCTGTTCATGGCACATGACAAGACATGAAATGTTGTTTGCTCAATTGGATAAGAGAAAGGGAGGAACCGTATCCTTTGGAGATGATTCAAAAGGCAAAATCCATGGTATAGGTACAGTTGGTAAGAGTTCCCAAGCTCAAATTAGTCATGTGTTGCTAGTTAAAGGCTTAAAGCATAATCTACTAAGTATTAGTCAATTATGCGATAAAGGATTTAAAGTATGTTTTGATTCAACAAAGTGTGAAGTGATTGATATGAGTACAAATAAAATCTCATTTATAGGAAAAAGGTTAAAGAACATGTATGTAATTTTTCTTGAAGACCTTGATGTGAATAGTGAAGTATGTCTTGTTGCAAATGCTAAGAATGATAACTGGTTATAGCATAGGAGATTAAGACATGTGAGCATCCATACTATGTCTAAATTAATAAAGAAAAATCTTGTTGCTGGACTGTCGGAATTGAAATTTGAAAATAATAGGATATGTGATGCTTGCCAACTAGGAAAACAAGTTAGAACATCCTTTAAGACTAAGAAAATAGTGTCAACATCTAGACCTCTTGAATTGTTGCACATTGATTTATTTGGTCCAATAAGCACAACTAGCTTAGGAGGTAAATCTTATGGCTTTGTAATAGTTGATGACTATTCTAGATATACTTGGGTATACTTCCTTGCTTATAAGAATGATGCTCTACAAGCATTCTTAAGTTATTGTAAGAAAGTAGAAAATGAAAAAGGACTAGCCATAGTTGGTATAAGGAGTGATCATGGAGGAGAATTTGAGAATGATGAGTTTGAAAAATTTTACAATGAAAAGGGGTTAGATCACAATTTTTTTGCACCTAGAACACCCCAGCAAAATGGAGTTGTAGAGAGGAAAAATCGAACCTTGAAAGAAATGGCTAAGACCATGCTATGTGAGAATAACCTACCTAAATATCTTTAGGCTGAGGCAGCAAATACAGCAACTTATATTCTTAATAGAGTTTCAATAAGGCCCTTGATTTTAAAGACTCCATATGAACTTTATAAAGGTAGAAAACCAAATATTTCTCACCTTAGGAGTTTTGGTTGCAAATGCTTTATATTGAACAATGGAAAACAACCCCTAGGGAAGTTTGATGCAAATAGTGATAAAGCAATATTTTTAGGATATGCATTAAACTCAAAGGCCTATAGAGTTTTTAACAAAAGGACCCTAACCATTGAAGAATCAGTCCATGTAGTTTTTGATGAGTCAAATGCTTTACCAAAAGAATTTCATGATGATGATGATGATGTAGAAGTCCTAGAAAAACAAATGGAGGAAATGAGCTTAGAAAACAACAAAAATAATGAAGAAAGCTAGCTTAGAAGAGAAAATGAAACTCCACCTCTAGAAGATCTGTAAAGAGCAGAAAATCAGCATGATGATCTACCAAGGAGTTGGAGATTTGTGAGAGATCTCCCACAAGACCAAATAATTGGTGAGATTTCTCAAGGAGTTAAAACTAGGAAAGCAACTAGAGAAACTTGTGAGTTTTCAGCGTTTATATCTCAAATTGAACCTAAAAAATTTGAAGAAGCTGAAAAAGAAGAAAGTTGGATAATGGCCATGCAAGAATAACTTGATCAATTCACAATGAGTCATATATGGTCATTGGTACCTAGGCCTTCAAATCACCCTATTGTTGGTACAAAATGGGTGTTTAGAAATAAGGTAGATAAGTAAGAAAATGTAGTTAAAAATAAAGCTAAGTTGGTAGCAAAAGGATACAACCAAGAAGAAAGAATAGATTATCATGAAAATTTTGCTCTGGTTGCTAGGATTGAAGCTATAAGGTTGTTGCTAGCTTTTGCATGTTTCATGAATTTTAAATTGTTCCAAATGAATGTCAAAAGTGCATTCTTAAATGGATTAATTCAAGAGGAAGTATATGTAGAACAACCACCAGGTTTTGAAGACTTTGAAAAATCTGATCATGTTTTCAAACTTCATAAAGCCTTGTATGGATTGAAACAAGCTCCTAGAGCTTGGTATGAAAGGCTCTCAAAATTTCTAGTTGAAAAAGGGTATGATAGAGGTATCATCGATACTACATTGTTCATTAAGAGATATCTAAATGATTTAATGGTTGTGCAAATATATGTGGATGATATTGTATTTGGTGCAACTAATGAAGCTTTATGCAAGAACTTTGCAAAGGAAATGCAGGGTGAACTTGAGATGAGCATGATGGGAGAGTTGAAGTACTTCCTTGGTCTTCAAATTAAGCAAAGTGAGGAAGGAATCTTCATCAACCAAGAAAGATATACTCATGATATGCTCAAGAAATTTGATATGCTGAAGCTGAAATCAAATTCCACACCAATTAGTACATCTACCAAACTTAACATAGATGAAAAAGGAAAAGATTTAGATCAAAAGCTCTATAGAGGTATGATTGGCTCTCTTCTTTACTTAACAGCAAGTAAACCAGATATTCAGTTTAGTGTGTGCTTGTGTACTAGATTTCAGTCACAGCCTAAAGAATCACACCTAATAGTTGTTAAGAGAATTTTTAGATACCTCATAGACACTCAAGAACTAAGAATATGGTATTCTAGAGACTCAACTCTTAGCTTAGCTGGATATTTCGATGCTGACTTTGCTAGCAGCAAAATTGATAAAAAAAGCACTAGTGGAACATGCCAATTTTTGGATGCTCTAATACTACCTTTGTCACAGCCCAAATCCCGGGCCATGACAGGTGCATGGGCCAAATAGTCATAGCCCACTAAGCCCAAGCAAGCCTTTTTATGCAATCCCGATCATCATTCCCAACCATCATTTCTAAAACCACATATTGTAATTCTCTACTAAAATATTTCAATAACATTTTATAGTGACCCAATACTTACAATTTCATTATGTCAAAATAATGTCACCCGTCTACCAACTCCTAGTGGCATCAGTAATCAAATATACATATT
The DNA here is from genome assembly GCF_000208745.1 of Theobroma cacao. NCBI lineage: Eukaryota > Viridiplantae > Streptophyta > Magnoliopsida > Malvales > Malvaceae > Theobroma > Theobroma cacao. The sequence goes on along the minus strand of NC_030858.1, from coordinate 19,814,640 downwards.
TGACTTATAACATGGATACTAGCGGATTTCATTACATATGCATGTTCACAAGTCACAGACCCTTGATCGTCAACGGAGTGACCATGGGTGAAGGTACAGCTACTGAGATGCCATAGTACCTACCAAGAAGGCGAGCATATCTGGACAACTCAACCTAGGTCCCAACTGCCTCTAAATCTGAAAACATGAAGTTTAAAAACATGAGTATAAAACTTAGTGAGTGAACATAAGAAGGGAACAAGCAATCAATAGAAGGAATTTGGAAATCATGATGCACTTGTTTCAAAAATAATGCAATTGATTTAATTTCTTACTAAAAACCCCTCATTTCAAACTTTGATCAATAACCTCATAGTGTTACAAAAACCCATGATCAATCCATGAAGTTAAATGGGTGAAACATAGGTCAAAATCAAGCAAGGTAGCAAGCATGGCAACAAGTTTCTCGCGGTAGGGAGAAACACTCTTAGTTTGTATATATTTTAGTTTTTCTATCATATCTCCCACTAAAGAAGTCTAATTGACCTGATTTTTAAACCATTAGAAAGCTAGGAGGCAGGGCTACAACTTTTATGTTTACATCTTTTCCCATTTCTGAAGGGAAGATGGTCAAAACCTTCATTCAAGTGAAAGTACTACACTAGAACCTGAGAGTTTCTTGCTACAGCGAGATTTATTCTCGCTGCAACGAGAACCAGGCCAGTGTGACCCCCAAAACCCGCGAGTTTCTTGCTGCAGCGAAAATGAATCTCGTTGCAGCGAGAAATAGAGCATTTTAATTGAAATGGGTCTTGTTACATCAAAAGCCATTTTCTTGTTGAAATGAAAAGCAATTTGAGAGCAATTAACAATGCCAACTTGCAACACAATCACAAATATTTTCATAACTTTCTATAACACACACATATATACATATGCATTCATCATCATGTGTGCACTCTCTACTCGCACACTTCAACATCATCATGTGTGCTCTCCCTGCTCGCACACTCTAACATCATCATGTGTGCACTCTCTACTCGCACATTTCAACATCCTCACACAACATTATTCATCAATGCACAATGTATATTCATATACATACATACCAACATAATATAGGAGCACATGGATTCATCCTTTTACACATTTCACATTTTCATAACATCAAAGCATTTTATCAAAGGCTTCTTCCCCGGCACACATTTTTAAACAAAGGTTCGATAAAATCATTTAAATGTTTCATTCAAATACATTTACATCTCCCAAAGCAAATTTTTAAATGCAAGTTCACTCACCGGTCTTGTTGATTCTTTTGCTTGACTCTAACCTCAACTAATACTCCAAATGGACATGTGAGGCCTTGTTGGAACCTATACACACACAACATCACAGCCAACCCAAATTGGCATTAATATAATCCAAAAGCTCTTTCCTAATCAAGTTCCACTAGTTATTCCTAACTAGCTTCTAATTGCCATTAAATGGCTAGTTATTCACACTACTCTACTCACCCTAAGAGTGAATAAACAACCTCAATGATAAACCACTCACAAACCCCATTGTTAGCCATTATCAACAACTAAAGAAATTTAACCCTAACTTATACTAACCTTGATAGTCTTTGTAATTGAATTCTCTTTCAAAATTCTTCAAGCTAACAAGGGAAATCACTCTCTCTCCCTACATGTCCAGCTAGTGAGAGGAAGATGGAAGTAAGACTTTTAAGGATTTTAAGGTGAGATAGTGAAAGAGCACAAAAGGTTCTATGAAAAAGTGCTCAAAAGCATGAAATTAAAGCTAGAGAGAGAAAGTTATGGAAGCTTTAAGGGAGGTTCCCATGGAGATGAAGAAACGTGAGAGGGGAAAGGAAGAAGAAATGGCTGGAAGCTGCTGGAAATTGCTGGAGCTTTAGATATTTATATCTAAAGTTTATCCATTTCTCACATAAATTACCAAAATGCCCTTAACATGGTGACTTTGTCTTCCTCTCATCCTTTGTGCAACCTTTTACTCTTTTGACACTAGGGCAAGGTCCATAATAGTCTAGAAACACTCGGATTGACGAAAACATAAAAATTTAGACCCGAGATGCAAAATGACCATTTTGCCCCTACCATGGAAATTATCATTATTTTTATCTTCTTCATTTATTTACCATCATAAACATCATTTATTCATTCCTTAGGCCTATTTAGACCTTAATAGCATCAAAAAAATCCACTGGTAGGAGCTTACCAAGAGAAATTACGAAATTACCCTTGGTCGCATTATCGCGTCTACTTCTAGTTATGTGTCTATAGATATCGAGATTTCACAAGTTCACTTTTGAATTACCCTTTTTAACTTGGTAATTAACCTCCATTGGCATCCGTAAACTTTATTAGCCACCGTATCAAAATACGAGGTACTACATAGTTGCATGAGAAATCAACAACAAGTTTTTGGCGCCATTGTCGGGGAATTGATTTTTAATTCTTTTTTGTTAATATTAATACCAAGCATTCCTAATCTTACTTCAAACTTTTCTTTTTAATTTTCAGATACTTTTGATTGAGGTGATGAACTATCTGTGGCCATCTGAACAATTTGTGTCTAGGAGGGTTGCTAGTGATTATGCATTGGATGCAATCAGTGTTTTAGTCACCCAAGTAAACGCTTTGTTTCAGAAAATTAACGTTTGGGGTGATAATGCTTTTCCAAGTCCTTTTGTTACATGCGAGGTTTGTGGAGATAGGCATTCAAGTGATTGTTGTCCAAGCTATTACAAATCAATGCAATTTGATGAAAGCTTCAATGGGCAACAAAATAAGTCATACTCTAACAATTACAACTCAAGATGGAATCATGAAAATTTTTCATTAAGTAATGATCATGGTCTTACAAATTCATCACAGCCAATTTTCCATAATGGTTTTCAGTCACAAGTTAGAGCTCCTATGCTAGAGAAAAAGCCTTCAATAGAGGATATGTTCATGCAATTCATGACAAAGACTGATGCCTTCATGACAAAAACAGATGCCTTCATGACAAGGACTGATGCCATCATTCAAAGTCAGGTAGAATCAATATGAAATCTTGAGACACAAGTGGGTCAACTAGCTAATGCCATCAATAATAAACTTCAAGATGATGGAGATAAAGTAGAACAAGGAAATACTTCCAGCAATCAAGTTCAAGATGAAAAAATTAAGCAAGAAGAGGAAATATCTACATCACCACAAGTCAAGCTATATATGCCTCTCATTCTTTTTCTGGATACAATTGATGAGTTACCTAAGGAGTTTATAGCAAAAGTGCATTATTCAAGAAGAACTCAATTTGAGAAGTTGGATAAAAGTAAGCCTATTCCACCACCTTGGGTTAAGCAAGCATCAAATCTTGAGTTAAAGGCACTAAGACCTCATCTTAGGAGGAGGCTACTTTCACACCTCAAGCTTTTTCCACGCAAACTCAAACCTCAATCAAAGTTAGGCTATTAACTATAAAGAAGTGCTTCTTGGGAGGTAACCCAAGCTTTCAAAACTCTTATTTTTTAGTTTAGTTTATTTTATTGTATTTATTTATTTATTTTCATTAATCTCTATTTTTTTTTTAGTAAAAAAATTTTTCCTACAAGTTACAATGAGGATGATGAGGACAAAGAGGAGGATTAGAGCTTCACCAAATTCATCCAATCATCAAGGGAGTATTCTTTACCTTTCTTTTATTTTTTCTAACATTGAGGACAATGTATAGTTTAAGTTTAAGGGGTGAATTTATTTTTCTAGTGGTGAATATTTTGTTGAAGTTTTAGATTTAATTTTATTTGCATGTTTATCTAGATTTATAAATAACTTAGGATTAGTTGGTAAATGAATTTATTTCTTGTTTTAATTTTAGGAATCTAAAGTAAAGTTGTGCCAATTTTTTCAATGATTTTTTTTATCCAATGATGATAATTAGTTGTCTTAAATTCTTAACTTTTGGTGAATAAAGTTTTTGTTTGTATTCATGATAAATTTTTTTATTAAATATCATTGTTAGGATGTGATTTCCACAATTTTGAGCACTATATCTTTTACTTTGAATTATTCTGATTTAGAGAAGGTTTATATTGATATGAATTTTAGATTATTTCATGAATTCTAGAATTTGTTTGATTTTCTCTCGAGGCAAAATCTTAGGCAATACTTAGGTAGGGACATGATTTAGGCCATTTTTGGATCGTTTGAGCCTAAAAAGCCAACCTTTTTAAATTTTTATCCCTAGTATACCATTTTTAAGCCTAATTTCCCTTTTCTTTGTTTAACTATATGATAATTGAGCTTAGCCTTAAAATTAATTTTCCAAGTTTGCAACTCTCACTCCTAAGCATATATATTGTTTTAGGAAATATAGATTGAGCTAAATGTTGAAAAGGTGGAAAGGTAATGTTGATGTGAAAAAAAAAGTTCAAAGTATGAAAAATAACCCCACTACCAATATAAAGAAAATAAGTTTGGGTGTGTGAAATTGTGAAAAAAAAAAAGTGTGTTGAAAAAAAAGAGAAAAGATCAAATGTGGAAGAAAATGTGTACTAGGAGAAGAAAAATAGAGCTCTATAAATAGGTCCTAGAATAATTATGTGCTTAGAGTGATTTGAGCCACATTAATATCCTTCATCATACCTTGACCCTAGCCGTACATTACAAGCTTTATAAATTCCTATTGATCCTTAGCTTTGTATTAGTCTACATTAGTGGAAAGAGAAATGAAAAGTAACCTATGGAAATCTAGTACTAATTTGAAAATTGTGTTGGCATAAACTCATCTGGATGTCATAATATTCTTGGTAAAAGACTTTCTACACACACACGAAAATCCATTCGAGAATGTGCTTGCATTAGAATTGAAACATGAATTTAAATGATGCCTATATTTTTCCTTAAGTTAATGATTGATAGACATAGTTTTGATAAAATTATCAGAAATCATTGAGTTGGTGCACTTTATCTTTAGTAGTAGTAGTAGAAGGAGGAGTAACTATATTTATTTTAATTTTCATTAACTGAATTTAATTTTCATAAGTTAGGTTCTTTTCTATGTTTTGCTCGAGGACTAGCAAAATATTTAGTTTGGGAGTATGATAACTCTATGATATAGAGTTATTTGAGCTTAATTTTGATAATAATTTAGCTTAATTCTTATAGTAATGCATAGAAATTAGTAAGTTTAATTTAATTATTTTAAATTAGTTATTTTAGGTGAGTCAATCTAATCTTAGTTAATTTTATGCTTAATTTGGTGTTAATGTGGTTACGATAGGTTGTTATTGATTTATTTGTGCTTTTGTAGGTGTTTGATGAAAGAAGAATTTTAGTGAAAGAAGAAGAGCAATAAAGAATTTTAGTGAAAGAAGAAGAGCAATAAAGAATTTTAGTGAAAGAAGAAGAGTAATTTTGAGGTGCAGACTTGAACTGCACATGTTTTGGTATTTCAGTCATAACTTTTACTACAAAGCATTAAATAAAGCGATTCTTGACCATTAGAAAGATAAGAGAAAAAGCTACAACTTTCATGTTTATCACTTCACCTAGTTTGTCCTGGAAGATGGTCAAAAATCTTGTCGAATTTGATGCACTATTATAGTCCTAGAGCAATTACGATTTCTGTTAATTAATTGGACAAGACTGCGACTCACATAGTCTGATGAGAAAATCCTGGTTTGAATTGAATTCTTTCTCCACCCAACTTGGCCTAACTTCAAAGCCTATAAAAACAACCTTCAGAGGACTTCAAAAAAGAGAACAAAACACTAGATTGACAGAGGAGAATCAAGCCACAAAGTCATTGAAGCTGAAAAGATATTGAAGGATTCAAGAAGACTTGGAAGATCAAGATTATAATTCTTGAGTTTTATCTTTTTGATTATTCTTTTGTTTTCTTAGTTTGTTTTTATTGTTTAAATTTTATTTAATGATGATGTGTGACTTGATGGGGAACTAAATTATTAATCTAAGATTATGATTGAACTCATTATATAGTCTAAATTATTTATCTCTCTTTTGCTTATGTTTTACGGATTTAGTCGTTTATTTTATTCTGTTCTTAATGCTTCTAATTGCCTGATCACCAATTAGATTGAATTGGAAACCTAGGTTAAACCTTAACGAAGGAGATTTAGGTAGACTTTGAATAGAATAGCGTATAATCGAATGCACTTAATTGATTAGGTGATTTGATTTGCATATAGGATAGACATACACTTATAAGCCATATGTAGCCAAGATTAAAGTACAAACTTAATGAATTTTTCTTCAATATAATTTGCATAAACATATAGTAAATTAATTAGTAGAGATATTTTTATGAGAAACTTAACAGAGACTTATAAATAATTTAGGACTCTAGGTTAGCAATTTAATCCATTAAACTAAGTTAAGAAAGAGAGACAATAATCAGATGAAGTATTGAGGGATATTATAATCTTAGGTCTGGTAGTTGATTGAAGTTTCAGTTTAGTAGTTTTAATTTTTTTTAATAAATTTAATTATTTGGATAAAATTCGGGTGTGTTAATTTTAGTAGTTGATAATAGGAATTAAAACAATTCCCTATGGGATCGACACTCTTCTTTATCATTATATTACTTGTTAACGATACGTGCACTTGCGTGAGAAATCAACAACACAAAGTCATATAAATGAGGCCTTTAATACTGAGACAAATCAAATATAATTGCCACTATGTGGCTCACAACAAAGTATATAAACATATCATACAGCTTGATGAACAAACACTTTCAAAAGGGCTTAATTCTTGTCTTTAAAACAGACATAAGTATATACATACATATAGCTTCCAAAAGCCTTTATGAAAAATAGAGCATTTCTCCACAATGTCAAAATTCACATAAATTCATATCCAAACAATTGCCTAGGCATTTCACTTCTAGGCAAGCACAAGAGACATGCATCACATAGCATCATTCATGCATATATATAGATATATTGCCAAACCATAATTTTTTAAAACTAAAGCCCCACTTACAATGACATATGTAAGCTCCTCCAGCAACAATTCAAGTGTTTCTTACTTCACCAACAATCCTCTAAGCCTAGCAGTGAATCTTAACACTTAAGAGTGCTCTAAAAGCTTTAATTTCCTCCTTAAAGTGTTGAACCAACTCAACTCAAACTCCAAATTTCTAGCGTTCAAGCAAGACAACACCTCAACTAGAGCAACACAATTTTCACGATTATTAATCGATTAAAACATAAACTGAACAGTTAAGGAGCTTAATCTTACCTCTAATAAGTCACTCCCATCACAAAAGCTTCAGGACTTTGCCTCCTAGCAACAAAGCCACAGCTTTGTCATTGAAATAAATTCTAGAAACACTAAATCGGTTAAAAGAATATTTCAGCTTCTAGGAAGCTAAACCTTACCTTCAAGGTGAATTTCTAAGCTCCCAAAGGCCTTAAATGCACTCCATTCAACCATGGGGGACGTGCAAAACAACCCAATGTGATTTCCTTTTCTTTTGAAATGAGCGAAATGCCTTAAGTCTTTATATTTTTGTAAAATTTCATGCATCTATCAATAGATTGCACACAATTTTTAGCATTTTGCCCTCCATCTATCAATAAATAGCCTTATTTATTGATAAATGGCAAACTAGACATTTCAATCACTCTCGTGTTGCTATCTATTAATAGATTTGGCACATCTCTCAATAGATAGCATCTAAGACGCTTAAAATTACTCACGAGTGGACATCTATCAATAGTCATAATGAATCTATCGATAAATGTTCTTTAAATTGCTCCAATCATTTTTTGGCTTGCATTTATTGATAGACATAGAACATCTATCAATAGACATAAAACATCTATCGATAGATTATGTCCAAAACTTAAAATTTACATAGTTCTTAGCCTCTAACTTCATTCTCTAAGTTCCCAAATCATTTTCAGGTCATCAACCATCCATTAACTCAAAATTCCAATGTTGACATTCAAAATATAAGTTCAAGTTTCATTTAAACTTCAAAATATACTTATCTTCATTCATATTTCAATGTCTTTACACAAATGACATGATTTCACATACTTATAGCCTTGTGCATACTCATCATCATTCGTAATGGTCAATTTGATAAAATTTCAAGACCACATTCACTAGTACTTCAAAATTTTTAGGGTTACATACCCATTGATATACTCCAAATCTCATATTGATGTACTTAAGTTTCACATCAACTCATCATGTAGCTTTGCCAAAGCCATCCATAATCTTTATAAACATTGGGGATGTTGCATATATATTGTACATTTTACAATAGAATTTATTATATATAAATATAGATTATAGAAATAAACTAGAGTGGTGCCCTTGCTTTGCTGGGTGTCCGTTTTTTAACCACGGAACAATAATTCCTTATATATACAACTAGAATAAACCAATAAAGCAAAAGAACAAATCAAAGTAAACCAAATTTGGAACAGCGAGAAAACAACCAAGCCAAAATAAATAACAAACCAAACCAACCTGCAAAGCAAAAACCCAAGTTAAAATCAGAAAAATCAAGAATAGCATCAAATGATAAAAAAAAAAGAAAAAATATAAATTAAAATACAGAAATGAAAAGAAAGTAAGAAGAACAACACTTTAGCAAATCAAAGAGTACTAAAAATAAGCAAAAAAGTACCATAAGAAATCAAGAAAACAAAATAAAATAACAAAAGTGAGCATTGGAAAAAGAGGAGAAGAAGATGACATCAACAGAGAAAGTAAAAAATGAAAAAAGGTGGACAGACCGAAAAGGAAAAAATCTAGATGTATGGTAATTAAAAATACTAAAATAACATGTAAATATATTAATAACTCAAAATTGCCCTCAAAACAAAAAAAAAATTGATCTTGTAAAGACAAAAAAACTCCAAAAAACGCACAATGATCAAAGAGGCCATCCTATAAAAACCAAAAAAAAAAACTTATCGTTTGGATTAGCCTCAATTTGTACTCACTTTTAATATATGGTATACATATAGATTATATAAGTTGTTACATTAATATTTATTATCTAAATTTTGATCAAATTATTTATCTATTTCATCAAGACTAGTTAATATATTATTATATAGGTAAATAATATTGGTAAAAAAAATTTCAAAACCCTCCTTGAAAACAAAAAAATCAAACCTCAGAGGCCAAAACCCCTCTTTCTTTTTTTTTTCACGTCTCTGAATTATTTCCCTTTCAAAAAAATCAAAGTGTCTCTGTTCCATGAAGGAACGGCTTTGAATCACATCCACAGGTTTGATCCCATTTCTGGCTTTTGCTTGTTTCGAGTGGAATTGAGAGAATTTCAGTTTGAATTTGAATTTCTAATGCTAAAAATCGAATAATTCGTAGAGTTTCCATGCTTTTATTGCGTTTGTATTAGGCTCGAGTGGTGATATCTGCCTTGTGGACAACTGTTGCTAAGGTTTTTAAAATGTATTAATTTCTGTATTTATGGATCACTCTGTCTCATTGCCCCTTTAGATTTAGGACTCTGCAAATATGTTTGCCTCTATTACCTTTTCCCTTCTACATTGTGGTTTCGAATTTTAATGTCCTGATTATTTATTGTTAAATTAGTTTTGAGTTGTTATCATCGTCCTTATTATATGGGCAAGGGGAATTTACTTGCAGCAATAATTCTTGGCAACAGAATAAGGGGATGAAACTGTAAGGCTGGTATCCTTTGGCCATTCCTTACACACTCAGTTTTAGAGTCAAATGAGCAGTTGCCTCTTACATGCATATTTGATTGAGATCTTTCTAATCATGGGCAGTGCTCCCTTGTATTCCTCCCACTCCCTATTCTCTGTTTTGAATTTCACAACTATTATCATTGTACTGTGCAATTAGAAGTAGTTTCTACATTAGGCAGGATGCGTTTGATTTGATCTTGTCAATTTGATTCAATCTGACCTTGGCTTGGGATGATTTGACTAGCTTATGTATTCTGTCTTTGGCTGACCAAACATTGTAAATATAACTTTCACAGCACGTTTGGTTCACGGAATAGGTAGGAATGGAATAGAATTGTTATTCTGTGGGAATAGAATAAAGTGGGAATAGAATAGAATAAATATTACATAGTTTGGTATGATGAATGGAATAGAGCAGCAATAATTATTATGACTTATTGTAATGTTTGGTTGGTAGAAATAAGATTGGAATAAGAAAGGAATAGGTGATAAAAAGACAAAAATACCTTTGACCATATTAACAATTATTTTCATAAATAAATAAAATTATCCTTATTATCATTTAAATACACATTTATCCCAAAAGATAATTATCCATCATAATTATATTTTTTCCCAATTACTAAAAATAATTATAATTTAATCACATATTTTTATAAATAGATAATTATTTTAAAATATAATTTAATTATATTATATTTTATCTATAATAATCAATTAAATTTGTGTATGGATGTTTTTTTTTTTAGCCAATTCTTCATATATTATGAATCATTTACACTTGTGTTTAAAAAAAATATTGGAGAAGAAATATTTGGGGAAAAAATGAAAAAACTAGTAGAAATAGAAAATCATGTTTTTTTATATCAATAATTTATTATTAAATTAGTTTTATGATTTTTAATTTTAACAATTTGAATCATTTTTCTCTATTTGTATTTTTCATGTCTTAACCTTTTAATTTACATTTTCATTAAACATCAATAATTTATTATTAAATTATTAAATAATTTATATTAAATTAGTTATATAATTTTTACTTTCATTATTTGAGTATTTTTCTCTATTTGTATTTTTTATTTTTTAATCTTTTTAATTTTTATTTTCATTAAAAATTAATAATTTATTAATTATATAATTTTATTTTATTTTATTTTTCACTTTTTATTTTTTTTTCTTATCTTTCCTTTTTCTCTTCAAACGTTGGAGAGCTAATTTGGCGTTGGCCCTGGCTATATCTAGCCGTTGAAGCATCGATCTGGCCAATGGAGCCACCACAACGAAGGACGACAGCGGCTGTGGAGGAGGATGGTTGCAAACTTGCTGAGAGAAAGGAAAAGACGGGTAAGAGAGAGGGGAAGACCCACAGCTGAGATAGTGGCTGAGAGAGAGGAAGAAGATCGATTGAAAGAGGACGAAAGATAGGGGAAGATCGGTTGAGAAAGTAGATGAAGACAGGGGAAGGTCGGCTGAGAGAGGAGATGCTTTTCGGGGGAAGGGCGGCTGAAAGTGCTGAGGAAGACAGAGGAAGGAGAAAGAGAGTGAAAACAAAGTAGGTTTTATATGGGACATAATCGTGATATTATGAATCAATTGAGGGTATTTTAGTCAAATGATATTTCAAACTTATTCCCCGTTCACGGAATAGATAATACCAAGGGAGGGACTGGTATTAGCCATTCCCACCCCAAAGACAAATCTGAGGAATTTCTATTCCTTAGGAATTCCTATTCCTCACCTTGTTTGACAACCAAACAAGGGATGAGGAATGGCAAGGGAATAGAGGGGGAATAGCATAGCTATTCCCCATACCAAACGTGCTGTCAGTGTATAACCTTTCTCAAATAATGATGTATCCTAAGATTCTCAATGACTCTTTGGTGCTCAAGGTAAGGGATTAATGTTACTTAATACTGAAATTTGTATTGAATCAATTTGTTCATGAAACACAAAGGTATTGTTCTAAATATGTTGTTATGCAGTGTACAAGCCACTTTTTAATAGCTTTGAAGGTGCTGAAACCATGAAACCTAAAAAAATCACCATGATTCGGATTCATGTTGATAACGGCTGCTACCTAGGGCGTAACAGCTGCGACAGCAATGCCATTGCAGAGCTGTTTCTCTCCAAAATTTCTTAATCAAACCTCTTACAAAGATTATACTTTCAAATGAAAAGATAGGACAAGACTAAATGAAAGCTATTGCTGGCATAAAAATGGGAAACTGATATACCTTGTCTAGGGTCTGAAAAATAGTAGTCCACAGCCAATCTTCCTTATTCTCCACTTTATGTGCTGCTAGTAATTGCCTCACCATGCAAGTTCACTTTATGAAATTGACAAAGTTAGTTTCAATATTTCTTTGGTTATTTTTTTCATCATTTGTGTATTCACCAACTTCATGCTCAAACGTTTCACAATCTACTAGTTCAGCATTATTTTCTTCAACTCCAATGCGAAGATTCTTGCTTGGATGTTGGGAACTGTAATGGTCTTTTCCCCACATCTAAAATAGGTGAACTTCTTTTCCTTCTTTGTTGGATTAGCAGTTGTCTTTCCTTTAGAATCAGGAGTGTGAGCTTTATTTGACTCTCTAGGCTTAGAACTGTGAGCGTTGTTGAAAGTTGGCTGAGAATAGTTACCTATATTTAAAGGTCTTTGAGCTGTTGGCTTTTCCCTGGTTTGAAAATTTGGCTATGTACTTGAGTGAAACTTCAATGCTTCCTCAATTTTTAAAGCAAGTTGGTAAGCTTCCTCCAAACTGTAGGTATGTGTGGCTGCTATCTTCATTGGAAGGCCTGCTTTATACCAAGCAGCAAGTTGCATGTCATTTTCCTTTACTTGATTTCTGTCACAGCCTAATTCCTGGGCCATGACCGACATAAGGGGCCAATGGGCTCAACCCACTAATCCCAAGCAAGCCTATTATTTATCTTTATACATTGATCCACGTTTCTTTAAAAATCCAAGATTCGTAGTGTTCAAATATAGTTCCTTTGAAAACAACTCACAAACCCCAATTATGCATTCATAATGGCACAATCAACCATAATATACATATATAACTTAACAAATGAATCTTGGTATTTCACATCAAGTACTCATATACACATAATTAAACCTTGACAATCAACGGAGTGACTCTAGGCACGGTTGCTAACATTTAAGCTCATGTTAAACTTACTGAGCAATGAATAAGGACGAGCACCTCGTTCTAGCATCCAATCACCTTTAACTCAGTAAAACCTAAAACATGAAGTTTAAAAACGTGAGTATAAACCCAGTGAGTGAACATAAGAAGGGAACAAGATATAATACGGAAAGTTTTAGAAAGCAGAATGTAGTTAAGTTAAAAACAATGCAATTTAGTTTTGTCATGACCCAATTTCCAGGGCCATGACCGGCGCATGAGCTCAATGAGCATAGCTCACTANCTGCAGTGAGAAATAGGATACCAAGAACAAGTTTTCATTGTATCATGAAAAACGCCATTTTGCTGCAAAGGACAAAATCAACTTGAAAATACTTAGGAATTTCCAAGGTTCAACATGCAAGATTTCACATGCATTACAACCATATACCATATTCATGAACTTTTTATTGCATAAACATATATATATACATTACATATATAAAAACCAATACCACCACCGTCTCACCCAGCTCATGTGCAGCCCCCACATCGTGCACATAGCTGGAGTCATCGTGTGCATCCCCCCACATTGTGCATAGCTAATACCATCGTGTGCATCCCCCTACATCGTGCACAAGCAATATCATCATTGTGTGCATCCCCCCACATCGTGCACAAACAATGACATCATCCTGTGCATCCCCCCACATCGTGCACAAGCAATATCATCATTGTGTGCATCCCCCCACATCGTGCACAAACAATATCATCATCGTGTGCATCCCCCCACATCGTGCACAAGCAATATCATCATCCACACTTCCGCACCCCATCATCACCGGCATGTGCATCCCCACATTGCTCACACGCACGGTTATATTTATCAAACAATATTACTTATCAATATTTATCACGTAATCATATATTTACATATATACATCAACATGATATATAAGCACAAGGATCAATTATAGTCACATTTTACAATGCAAAACGTTTCATTAAGGGCTTGTTCCCATGCATGTTTTAAAGGAAGAAAAACAAAATATTTCAATAGATTCAATCAACTGTATTGCCCTAATCCCAAAATAATTTTTTTATGCAAGTTCACTCACCTCAATAATGGCAACTCACAAGACTATCGTCCACAAAGTCTTAATCCTAGCAGTCCTGAAATACCACAAAAACCTTTATGGTTGCATGACCCGTACTTGCACTCTAATATTCCTTCAAAACATAAATCATCAAGCTTTGCTTGCTTGAGTTACAAAACCAAGGTTTTTTTTTTCTTCCTTTCTCTCTTTTTCTATCTTCTTCTCCTTCCTTTCCTTTCTCCTTTCTTTCTTTTCTCCTTTCTTTCTTTCCTTTCTCCTTTCTTCCAACCGACCTTACTTATTTTGTTTCTAAAGGTACGATTTTATTTGCCAAAACAAAGCCAATTACTTATTGTTAGTGTGGCAGATAAAAAGGAAAGAAAAAGCAATGAGTGTGATGATGTTTCTATAAGTCTTTTTTGACAAGAACAAAAATAAATAAAATAAGGAAGTTGGCTTCAAGTGGTCGGCCATATGAATGAAAAGAAAAAGTCAAAAAGTAAGGTAAAAGCTTGTTCATTTAGTCAAGTAATGCATAGTAAAATTTTTGTCTTTTCCTTTCTTTCTCTTTTTTCTTTTTTGTACATAAGCCTTACATTTCCAACAATCTTACATGGATGGCCGGCCATGAGGAACAAAAAGAAGAGTCAAAGCTTCCAAAAGAAAGCTTTGACCAAGCTTTGAAGAAAATTACCGTTTTAACCTTCAAGGTTCTCATCCTTTTAATTAAGTCCTCCCAAAATCTTTAAATCTCCAATTTCCTTCTATTATCTTCTTTTACACATGTACAAATGAAGTATAAAGTTTGTACTCCAACGTGGTGTCCCCATAATATTTAAAATATTTATTTACCCACACTATCTTTATTTAATAAAGACACGCAGGCTCCATTAACATCATTTTTCTTCGAAATTTTCTCGTTCTTCTTCTCCCCCACTTAGATTGACCATATACTCCTCCTTCATGAAAAATTTCGATATTGAATAAAATATTAATATTTTAATATTATTTTATTCTAAAAATTTCCTCTTATCTCCTTTGTCTCCTTGGTACCCAAAATACCTTATTATGCCTCAATTGACTTCCGAATCACTTTTTATCTCAAAAATTCTTCTCCGAAAAAAATATTATTATTTTATTATTATTTTAGCACGTGCGAAATATTTTATCCCAAACTATTCTTTTCGTCTTCCATCATTTTTAAACATTATAATTAACCTCAATTCGCATCCAATAAGCTTTATTAATCACCATATCTGTAGTACCCCGTATTTTGATACGGTGGCTAATAAAGTTTACAAATGCCAATTGAGGTTAATTACCTAGTTAAAAAGGGTAATTCAAAAGTGAACCTATGAAATCTCGATCTCCATAGACACATAACTAGAAGTATATGTGATAATGTAGACCAAGGGTAATTTCGTAATTTCTCTTGGTGAGCTCCTACGAGTGGGTTTTTTTAATTCTATTAAGGTCTAAATAGGTCTAAGGAATGAATAAATGATGTTTATGATGGTAAATAAATGAAGAAGATAAACATAATGATAATTTCCACGGTAGGGGTAAAATGGTCATTTGCATCTCGGGTCTAAATTTTTATATTTTCGTGAACCTGAGTATTTTTATACTATTATGGATCATGCCCTAGTGTCAAAAGAGTAAAAGGTTGCACAAAGGATGAGAGGAAGACAAAGTCACCATGTTAAGGGCATTTTGGTAATTTAAGTGAGAAATGGATAAACTTTAGATATAACTATCTAAAGCTCCAGCAATTTCCAGCAACTTTCACCCATTTCTTCTTCCTTTCCCCTCTCACGTTTCTTTATCTCCATGGGAGCCTCCCTTAAAGCTTTCATAACTTTCTCTCTCTAGCTTTAATTTCATGCTTTTGAGCACTTTTTCATAGAACCTTTTGTGCTCTTTCACTCTCTCATCTTAAAACCCTTAAAAAGTCTTACTTTCATCTTCCTCTCACTAGCTGGACATGTAAGAAGAGAAAGTGATTTCCCTTGTTAGCTTGAAGAATTTTGAAAGAGAACTCAACTACAAAGACCATCAAGGTAAGTATAAGTTAAGGTTAAATTTCTTTAGTTGTTGATAATGGCTAACAATGGGGTTTGTGAGTGTTTTATCATTGAGGTTTTTTATTCACTCTTAAGGTGACTAGAGTAGTGTGAATAACTAGCCATTTAATGGCAATTGGAAGCTAGTTAGGAATAACTAGTGAAACTTGATTAGGAAAGAGCTTTTGGATTATATTAATGCCAATTTGGGTTAGTTGTAATGTTATGTGTGTATAAGTTTCAACAATGCCTCACATGTCCATTTGGAGTATTAGTTGAGGTTAGAGTCAAGCAAAAGAATCAACAAGACCGGTGAGTGAACTTGTATTTTAAAATTTCTTTGGGAAATGAAATGTATTGGAATAAACATTTGAATGATTTTATCCAACTTTTCTTTAAAAATGTGTGCTTGGGAACAAGCCCTTGATAAAATGTTTTGATGTTGTGAAAAATGTGAAATGTGTAAAAGGATGAATCTATGTGCTTCTATATTATGTTGGTAGGTATATATATGAATATATGTTTTGTATTGGTGAATAATGTTGTGTGATGATGTTGAAGTGTGCGAGTAGGGAGTGCACACATGATGATGATAAAGTGTGCAAGTAGGGAGTGCACACATGATAATGTTGAAGTGTGCGNAAAAAGGCCATTTTGATTTTTTCTATTTCAAGATGAAACCACTTTATCAAACTAGTGATCGAAAGTGACTCCATTAATGCAATCAAGTGGAGTAGGCGCCCTCAAATAGTGCCTTTGGTGTTTGAGAAAAGCTATTTTGCACATGGAAAAGCTAGGCAAACAGATAGCTAATTGGGAGATTCAACATATTCTTAGAAAAGCCAACTAATTTGTTGATGGTCTTGCAAAGGAGGTTCTCGTTGCAGCGAAAATAAATCTCGCTGCAGCGAGAAACTCTCAGGTTCTGGTACAGTATTTTCATTTAGATGAAGATTTTGACCACCTTCTTGTCAGAACTGGGAAAAGTGGTAAACATAAAAGTTGTATCCCTGTCTCTTAACTTTCTAATGGTCTAAAAAACAGATCAATTGAACTTCTGTAGTGGGAGATATGTTAGAAAAACAAAGACATATGCAAACTAAGATTGTTTCTCGCTGGAGCGAGAAACTTGCTCCCATGCTTGCTACCTTGCTTGATTTTGACCTATTTTTCACCCATTTAACTTCATAGATTGATCCATGTGTTTTTGCAACACTATGAGGTTATTAATCAAAGTTGGAATGATTTTAGTAAGAAATTAAATCAATTTCATTATTTTCGAAACAAGTGGCATCATGATTTCAAATTTCTTCCTATCGATTGCTTGTTCTCTTCTTATGTTCACTCACTGAGTTTCATACTCATATTTTTAAACTTCATGTTTTCACATTTGGAGGCAATTGGGACCTAGATTGGGTATCCACATATACTCATCTTCTTGGTATGTACTATGGCATCTCAGTAGCGATACCTTCACTTAAAGTCACTCCGCTGACGGTTAGAGTCTTTGTCTACGTACACTAATGTAATGTAAACTACTAGGAGTCATGTTATAAATGAAGTATGTATATGTTGGATTGATGATAATGCCCTTATGAGATGGTAATGAATGACAGTACTTTGAAATAATACAAATATAAATATTCGGTTGCTATAAAATATTACTTAAACATTCATCGTTGAGAATTACAACACATGATTTTAAAGATGGATGGAATGAGGCACAAGATCTCATACAGAGGCTTGCTTGGGCCTAGTGGGCTATGCCCATTTAGCCCATGCGTCGGTCATGGCTCGAAATTTGGGCTGTGACAATATCAAAGTATGAGGTATTACAGTTTCAAATTGTTAACTCATAAAACTCCTCTGCTTATTCTTCTACCGATCTAGCTCCTTGTCTAAAAGAAAGTTTTATATACAAGTTTTGCTCCTAATCAGCAAGGAGAAAGTGCTCCTTCATCTTCAACTCCATTTCATCTCACAAATTTATAGGCCTTTCCCCAGTTTTAATTTTTTTTTAAACACTGTGCTGCCATGGTCGTGTTGTTCCCTTCAAATTTTGCCTTCGTAAAGCGAGCCTTCATGTCATCTGGCTTAGAAAACCAATTAAAATAATCTTCCATAGATATAAGCCTATCAAAAGAGGCTATACATTTCAACTTTCCTTACATGTCTTCTACTTCTATATGAACCTTCTTTGTTATATCTTTAGTCACCAAGGCATAACTTGTTTCTTGTGCTGGTCTAACTTGATCTATAGTAGCAAAATTGCCACTAACTTGGTCGAATCTTGTATCAGAGATTTTAGTTTGCCGGCCGGCTCTTTCTCATGCTCTTTATAACAACTTCATTATCTCTTGAGTTGATTTTCGAGCTCAGTAATTTCTTTAGTTTGAAATTCTTGTTTGCTGTAAATCTCATTTAATTGTGATTTTTATTGATCAGAAGCACTCTTAGAGCTCATGGTTGTATAAGTTCTTCCACTTCTTAGTTGCATGCAACGTTTAAACAAGTAGTTGATCTTTCAAAATAGGAACTTTTAGCTTTGATACCCGAACTAATGCAGCAAAGTAGAAATTTAAATTAAGAGAATAAGAATAGAAGAAACACTTTTGAGAGCAGTTAGGAACTTTTGTGGAGTCACACCACAATTAGTATGGCATCACACCATGCTTCTCAATAATTTGGCTGAATATATTCTCAAAACTACTTCCAAAGAAAGTTTATAACCTTATAGGAGTTTGAAGGAGGCTAATTCTTAGTGGGTTACAATGAAGGAGGTGCTAGCTAGACTCCGTAATTAAGTATTCTTAATGATGAAGCAATACAAAAGAGAATTCATCATCCTTAAGTATTCTTGAAGGTGAGGAAATCCAGAATATTTACTAGTAAAAAATGCACCTAGATGCTACCCACTCAATAATACAAATTATAATGGTAAGAAAAATAAAAGGAATTGGTTGTTGGTAGTGGAGGAATGCAACTATGGCTTGCGGTTTTGAGCTTGGTGGCAAAGGAACTGTCAGCTGCGCAACACAAGAACAAGGTCTGAAAATAAATCAAGATTTTGGGTTGCAATTTGTTGAGATGCGATTAAAAATGGGTTTGGATCAGTTTATAGGAAGAGGATGAGAAAAGGGTAATAGAGGTAGAAAGAGAGAATGGGGGAAAAGGAAGGCAAGGTTGCTGGCAGAGGAAAAAAAACAAGACGAGAGGGAAGAAGAAAGGGAGAAGGAAAAAAGGGGAGAAGGTTGTAGTCTGAGGAAAAGTGTGTGTGTGTGTCTGAGGGGGAGGGGGGGGGGGGAGGAGAAGCTCTAGCAGACGAAGGGGAAGAGGGATAGTGGTTTCATGTAGTCTAATGAACGAGCTGAGAGGGTGAAAGGTTTTGGGAGTTTGGGACCCTTTGTTGTTAACTTTGGCAATTGTCTTCTGTTTTTAAAAAAATGGAAGACAATTTTCCCCAAAGAGTGCTTTTTCCTTTTACCAAGAAGACATCTTCCTTTGAGTAAGACAATTTATGGCAAGCAAACATTAGAAAACGTAAAGTCCATTTCAGTGAAACAAACAGAGCCTTTATGAAAATTTTTTTAAAGACAAACTGCATTCTTAAAGAAAAATTTTACATCTGCTACACTTATGGCCTAGTTTGTAAAATTTGTGCATTGGCATCCGTTACGTTGTGACTGCTTCATGACTGCGTGACCGTGATTTAGAACTATGCTCATAACCTTTAAAATACGTTTAGATGAGAAATTTGAGGTGGAATTTCATTTGTACAAAGGATTTTAAATTTCAAAAAATGAAATTAACTTGTTTGGTCAAATAAAATTTTGAAATATAAAATTTTTAGTAGTTGGATGAGGTATTTTGAAGGCCAAAGTAAGCATTTTAAATAACACCTCAAGATGTGTCATTTTGAGTTGCCTCAACTTTAGAGAAATGTCATATTAATTTTTGTTTTCTTTCATTCTAAGACCTCAAGATTTGTTTTAACATTTTTAGAGTCTCCTATATCTCCATGAAATATTTTTGTTCTTCATGATGCTTTTTTCCAGATCTGAGATGGAACCCTTGTCCAATATGTTTTAACATATGTTCATGATATGTTATCTATGTTGCGATGAGTCACAGAGTGTAATTTTATCTCTTTTCCGTGATGGTTTTCTTGCTATCTGAGATTGAATAATTTGTTCAATATGTTTATGATATGTTTTTTGCAACGAGTCAATGAATGTTCAATGGTGGATTGCAGAGGAGAGGCCTGTTTGGCCTGAAATCTGAATGGAGCAGGTACTTAACTATGAATTGCTTGGTAAATGTTTAATTGTATTTGTTTCCATGTATTTTGATGACCATAGGTCAATATATTCTATTAGCATTTTATTTTGTAATCTATTATCAGCTACTTTCGCCAAAAGATTAAAGGAATATTTTAGCGAATCCTTCTCCGGATGCAGCCACCATAGTACCTTCAATGGATGCTGCTGACTATCCTGGAGCTTCAAATGAAAGTGGAGATCTTAGTATCATCCGTCCACTCAGTGCTTGTGGTTCTCATCAACAACATGTGTCATACGGAGGTTACTTTCACGTCCTTGCTTCCTGTTACTCATTTTGCATGTGTGAACCTTGGCCTTCTGTATTAACTATTTTGAATCTTGACCAGTATTCTTTCATATACAAAGCTTTTCAGATTAAGTTTTAAAATCTTTTCTTTTTCCTTTTTAAAGATATTCTTTAAGTATTGATAATACCTTAGCAGTATTATTACTTCGAAATGTTTGGATGAGTGCTCAGAACAATTGTGTGTGCGACTGTGTGCATCAAATTTTCTTTTGGCTTCAGGCTATGGCAATAGCACCGGTAGTTGGGATGGATATCCTCACTTTGTGAATGCTGATGGATTGCACTTATCTCCTGTGAGAATATGACTACTTCATTCTGTAATCTTCAAAGCATATTTCCTAGTTTAAAGGTCACAATATGGTGGCTCTTCTCTATTTTTATTCTTAAAAAAGATAATTATTTTAGCCTGGATCAGGTAATCTGCAATGAAAATCAATCTCTTTTGCTGCACGCTAGTTATGGCTTCACTCCTGAAATGTCATATGGACAATATTCCCCAGTTGGTACACCTCTGCCTTCTCTACTGGTAGAAGGCCCACTATGTGCTTCACAACAAGTTCCATTTCCTCCAATTTATCGTCCACTACCTGCCTCTCCAAATGTTCCTGCAGCTGTCCCAGTTATACCAACTGAGCTGATGACACTGGAAAGTAGTAGGGAGAATGTGCATTATGGAACAAGGTCAGGTTACTTAATACAATATGGATCATATGGTGTGGGGAACATTTCTGGGATTTTTGGTTCTAGCGCTGTAACTTCTCCTGCAGCTTATTCTCAACCAGTGGGCATTCTTGGTTCATATGAGCACAGACAGGTTTCTTTTCTTAACTTTAGAACATTGTCATATTGTCCAAAGTGTAGTGCCCCTATATGCAGAAGAGGGAAAAGAAAAAATTTGCTGGTGGGATTTTCATATTTTATGGTTTTACTAACACTGCTACTATGCCAATATGGCATAAATGGGAAAAGAAAATTGCATAACATGTCCCCCTAAAGAATAGACCTTTACCATTTGTTGATCATAAGGAAAGCAGTATAAATGATTGCTTAAAGAACGTTTCTGTACAAATACCAAATCCATCAGCTCCCTTAAAATTTTTCCACGATGGGCAAATCATGGGAAAAAAATCAATTTGTTCCATGAGAGCTAAAAATGGTGACAACTAAAGAATATTGCTCCATAAATAGACGAAATAATATTTCATTATCCTGTATATTGATCACTCCCTTCTTCGGTGAATCTGGTATTGAAAGTGACAATCACCTATCTTAATTGGCTGACCCAGTTGAAGTCTATATGCCTCATTCTTTCATATAGTTTACATATGACTGTGGGATGCAGCAGGAGACATATAGGAACTGTACTGCTATACAACTTACTGAGAAATATCATGAAGTGGTTGTCATATACAGCTAGTTGAATCTTTTATGAAAAAGCTTTGGCTGTTTTAAAAAAAAAACAAGCACTAATGGCTTCTTAATTTAGAAAAATTAAAGTTTTGCTGTTTCATTTACATTCATTATTCATACATGCTGTATCTGATTTTTAGCAGTGAAATTTTCAAACAATTTGGTTTCCCTCTTTGTGGGGCATGTCAAATTATACAGCATGGTATTAAGTTTTGGGAGCTCCATTACCCACAACCTAATTCAGCAATAATGTCATCAAGCGCACCTGCTAAACTGAATTTTTTATATGATATTTGTAACATTTTTTCGTAGATGGTTGCTTCCTATACAAGGATATTACTTGGTTGGGTTCTTTTACGATTATTTGTTATTTATGGTTCTAGGACTGCGTAGCCATTTTACTTTTGTAAATTTATAATTCTGCATTTTTTTCTACAGAGATCTGGCTCTTCTGTTGGACACTACCCACACGATGGCTCTTATCAGAGCTCCAAGTTCAGCAGTGCATCTGTTCCTTTCTTGGGGCTAATGACCAGACAAGATTTGTTCTTGACAAGGGCAAGAGACGAGAGAGAGACCAGGACTCAATATGTATTTCTAATGAGTCTCAGGGTACTGACCATAATCGTGGACCAAGGGCTTTAAAGCTGAAGGGCAAGAGCACCAGTGAACAGAGCTCTCGATCTGATAATAGCAAAATAGATTCAGCCATATCTGCAATTGATCTTGATTTGTACAACCGGCCAGACTTTCGTACTGATTATGAGAATGCCAAGTTTTTTATCATCAAATCTTTCAGTGAAGACAACGTTCACAAAAGTATTAAATACAATGTATGGGCCAGCACTCCACATGGAAACAAAAAACTAGATGCTGCCTATTGTGAAGCCAAAGAGAAGAAGGAAACCTGTCCAGTCTTTCTATTGTTTTCAGTAAGTAGCATGACTCAACTTTACTTGATATATGTTTTTTTCTTAAATAAAATTTAATTTGGACTAACTTCGCTTTTTGGGCCTTAGTTAAATCTCTTTGTGCAGATGAGCAAAAGAAGTGTCATCATTGGTTTCAAACCTAGGATGTGTGATTATAGAAGAGAGTGTGATAGAAGATATAATTGAATGCAGGGAGCTCCATTAGTCAGTGATGCTGTTGTTGTTGTCTTGTGGTGGTTTATTAAGGTGTATATATAATGGTTTAATTGCAACTTGCCGAAGAACAAGTAAAGTTTTGTTTCTAGATGTTTGTGGAATGTGGATCTGAATAGGGTCAACCAAGTTGATTAGTATCAATGCCAGCGAAATAGAAAAGCAGCCTGTTCTAATTTTGTTTTATTGTATTAGCTGTCAATTGAGAGGATTGTTGCCTTCGCTATATGTAACATATTGTTACTCTCATCCATTTCTTGTATTTAGCTTGTTAGAAAAATTTAATTGTTGGTTACCTTTTTCAGGTCAAGGCCAGTGGACAGTTTTGTGGGGTAGCTCAAATGGCTGGACCTGTAGATTTTGAGAGCGATGCAGATTTTTGGCAACAAGATAGGTGGAGTGGACAGTTCCCAGTTCAGTGGCATGTCATCAAAGACGTTCCAAACAATGGATTCCGTCATATTTTGCTGCAGAATAATGACAACAAGCCTGTTACCCACAGTCGAGATTCACAGGAGGTAGCATAGCTTCGTTATCTCTTCTCCCCCTCCGGTTCCTTCTTTTTTCTTGCTTCTTTTCTTTTTTTTTCCACTTTTTTTTTTTTTTGTTGACTGAGATGCAGAATGGTATTCAAGCATTCTAGTAGTATTCTGGTGTTTCTTATTGGTAAAGAAGTTAGGAAGTAAGGATCTGTTTCGTTGTTAGAAATTGTTTTCTGTTTTCCATTGTTTTTCAAACTAAATATTATCAATAAGATTAGGTAAATAACTAAATTTGGAAAATTCAAAAAGGATTTCCAAATGCAGGTAGGAAGTTTGAAAACAGTTGAAAATTTTTTTTTTTAGTTTTATAGAAAATTGGAAAACAAGGATTTCTAAATTTAGTTATTACCCTTATTTCATTGATAATTTATAATATAAAAATAGAGATGGAATAAAATAATTTTCTAGAACTAAACAAGCCCTTGGTTTGCTTCTTTTATCTTCAGTGCCTGTTGAATCCTGTGCCTTGGTTACAGTGAAAGAAAAGGTCAAGTTTTCTCTTTTAGTTGACTTCTCTCATTTAAGCGTGTGTGTTTTTTTCCTTCAATATAAGAACATAGTAGCTATCCTACATTGGTGTGATAGATTCTAAGACAGTCAGAGAGTATGGTCGCATTAGAAGGCTTTTATGATTTTACTTGTACTAGAGAGCTAGATGCCCTTGGACTGGAAGGTCGCAATGGCATGAAGTGTAGTAATGTGCTTTAGAGAACTTCATAAGACCAGTACATTGGTTTGTTTGGTTCTAACTTCTAAAACGATTGTGATATTTGAAGGCTTTTACAGTATTAGTTGCTCAAAGGGGTTAATTTCCTCATCTTCGACACGACCCTCTTGTTAAGGTGGAATATAGAATAAAGATTCTTATAGAAATGTTCGTTAGATGAGTATGTTAGTTTGGTATTTTAAGAAATGTGTTGCGATCTTGCTTCTTTTGAAACTTTTTCAAATTTCCATAGCATGCATCTATGACAAACCAAATTTTATGTCACTGTTGTAAAGTCACTTTATAAAAGTATCAAATTGTATTAAGCCTCCTTAACTTTTGCATGTGTGTGCATCTCTATTGCTCTTGGAGAACATGATTACCCAGCGATGCTTCTTTCTTGTGTCTCTTAGCTGTGAAATGCACCCATCTTACTCTCCCCTATAGCCTATAGGTGGCTGATTTTACTGCTCCTATCAAGAATTTTAATGTTTCAGTTTGTGCAAGCATGCTTCCTTACATGCTTCTTTTTAAGTGTCTTCTTCTGTCTTCTGAATTACTTTTAGCTAATTGTCAGTCTTATTTGAGAGTTCATGCTGTTCGGGTGTGGTAAGGGTTGGGGGTTTATTTCAACTGTATGTCAGCGTTAAGCTCTTTTACATGCTTCTCTTGAGAGTATGTTTGCCACCCCCCACCCATCCCTCTTCCCTTTCCCTTGCTTTTGAGGGATGGGGTGTGTATTTGAATGTGTCTCTCACATAGTTACCAGGTTCTCTCTACCCCCCTGGAACCATGAAATGGATCTTGCTATCCAGATCGTGTGGTACTTTTGCGGTCTGGGATCCCTTGGTATGCAATCTGGATTCTAAAATTGGGGATCCAGATTTTGGATCATAGAGTTAACCGAACATCAAAACTTCGCAACAAAAGCAGCGAAAAAAATGCAGAATTGAGGAGAGAACAAGAGAAGCACAAATTCCGGAATTTTACAAAAGAAAGGAAGATAAAGAGAGAGAAGGCTGAAGACAAGAGGAACAGAGAAATAGAATAATAGAGATGCATAAATAGAGAGTGGAGTCAAAAACATTTCAGATTAGGGTTAAGAAAAAAAAGGCCGATTGTTTCTTTCAAGGCTTTTGGCCCGCTGCCTAATTGGTGTTTTAAATGTTATTCATACTTTCAAACCTAATACCCATTTTTAAAACATAATAAAAAAACCCATTTATGTTTTATGGACTAATATTTAGGAGCCCTCTTACAATTTTAGAGAAAAAAAAAATCCATTACATATTTTCAAAGGAAAGTAAATTCAAAATTTCTTCAACATCTTTATTAAATTTATAATTATCACTTATAATCAACCAAATCAAACTGAAGGTGACCCAAGAGCTGTTTTACAATGTACCACGACCTCCATAGCGTAACAACTAAACCTACCCCCGTTGTACCAAAAATTAGCTAAATGACGTCATTCCTGTTCTCGTACAATGAGCCGAGACGTACCTTATTCCTGGTAACTATGGTGTGTCTTCCCTTGTGGCTGCATAATTACTAATGTAGCTGATTTGCTAAACCTCTAGCCCACTATTTCTGATTTGGTCCCTTTGCTGGAATTCACATTGAACTGATTTGTTGAACTGATGTGAGATCTGAGCCCCAACATGCTTTTCCTGCTAGCATCAAGGTGTTGTTTTATATTCAGTCTTGCTTGCCTTATAATTGTGCATCTCAGTCTTGTTTTATATTCTTCTGCCGTTGGAATATAATCAGGTGAATTTAGAGCAAGGCATTGAAATGTTGAAAATTTTCTAGGATCATGATACTCGTACATCTATCCTAGATGATTTTGTATTTTATGATAACCAGGAAAGAGCTTTGAAGGAAAAGAAGGCCAGAGACCTAGCTTTTTCACCAGTGGATGCTTCATATTTATGTGCTGGGGACTCTGTTAACCAAATGTCTCATGCTCTTGCTCAAACCCTTAGATTGAATGAGGATAGAGAAGTACCATCAAGAGAAATGGGTTGTAGCTCAGGAACAGATGCTTTAGCTTCACTAGCTAATGAATCCATAAACCAAAATTTCGAGTTCATTCTAGTGTTACAATTGGAAGACAAGCTAAATAGCAAAGAAGTATCGGTGGGGGATAATGGCAGAGATCACCAGAATTCAGCATGTTGATAAGTTATGACAGATGTGTGACAACTGGAAGCAGTTGTAGGATTGCGGGCATGTTATTAATGCTTGCTCTAACCTGACAAACTCATTTTGGGATTCTATAGATTCTTTGCTTGCTAACAGCATTTGTGGCAAGATTGATCAGGCAATTTGAAGCAGTGAGGCTGCAGCGTTAGTAAGGTGCTTGTGGCCATGGGCAAGAAGATAGCCTGGTTTATGCTCTCTTTTGGGTTTTCATCCGGAGTTGTTTTACCTCAATATAGGGGTGGTTTGGCATTGGCACTGCACAGCAGTTAGTTGAATATGCTTGTCATATGTTATCCCTGATGCGATGCCTTTTGGCTCTCAATTTACCTCAATATTGGAAACGTAGGATTTGGGAGGCTAATTAATAACAAATGCATTTGATGAAGACTTGGTGCTCTGTGTTGTTTATGTTCTTCAATTCTAATTTCTGGGCATCTATTTCAGAAGAGATTGCTGTGGACATGTTACAACATGAGATTGCAACTGTGAGATTCTGGGGTGTGATTGCTACAATTGATGTCTCTAGTAAAACCAACAGTGGTGACATGATTTTAGAAAAATCTATAAGCACGATAAAATATTGTTTCATTTTTTTTAGTTATTATATTGATTTATTAATTTTCTTAAACATAGTCTAACAGGACTTGATAATTTAAAATTTAATGAATATGATTATTTGTAATTATATATTTCTTTTGTTTCAAACTAAATGTTTTATTTGTAAGTAGTACAAAGTTTTATACATGAGGTATATCCACTTCGTAAATGGCACAATTTACTCATGAGATATTTTGTTTCTCTTCGATTGTAGTAATTTTCTTTTTACAAAAAAAAAATCCTTGGTGTTTTCAATAGTATAAGAGCAAATGACATTCATTTTTGGAAAGGAGATTCTATTGATCCCAAGATAGGTAATGTGTCACAGGTTTGGAACTTTAGTTAAGATTTATACAATATTTAGACTTCTATATGAATATTAAGCAAGCCTAACTTGTAATAATAATGTGGAAGTGTGAAGTAAAGAAGAAGATATATGAGAAATAAAGTATATTAGTCCTCACGGCCCAATAGATTTATGTCGGTTATTGGTATGTTTTTCCTTTATGTTTACAATGAAATTAAAAGAGATTATTTATAACTCATCCTAAATCTAGACTTACTTGATGTACAAGTAAATCATATAAAAGGAAATATCTTAACTCTAAACTTACTCATAGTGTAAGCAAAGCAATCAACAAGGAAACATAAAAATGGAAATTGTCCTATTCGTAATAAAACCCATTTAGTCTAACCATAGACTACTTTAGTCACCATTTCCTAGCAGCATTATAAAAGAAGTCCAACCTTAGTAGACAATCCATATGTGCTTGGCTCACAAGCTCACGGGCCTTGTGTACCAAGTTCACTAATCCACATCGCTCCGCACAGCTCATCGTTATGCGCCTTGTGCAGTCCAATCTTGCTAGTGTCTTGTATGCATGACAACCCTTACTTGTTGTTGGCCTGATGATTGCCTAGGTTGGACTTGTCATGGATTTGTGAGCCGCGAAAAATGCTAAAGGTGGGGTGAATAGTACTTCAAAGAAATATTCGAAATTTCAAAATCAAATGAAAGGTAAATAAGTGTGGATGATGCAAAGTAATTTATAAAGATTTGGTCCTTCCTTGTCACGACCCGATTTTCAAGCCGTGACAGGTGCATGGACTCAATGGACGTAGTCCATTAAGCCCAAGCAAGCCTATCTATATTATCCTGCTCATTATTCCATCAAAGTTACTAAAGTCACATTTTGTAATTTCGAACCAAAATAATGCTAACCATTTTTTACTCTTAGTGACATACCAATCCAAATATACATACATTGTCTAAAATATATGTCTTAACAATTTACATCAGGTTTGACCATACATATAAAAAAGAAGACTCGATTTCCAGCGGAGAGACTCAGATGAATGTACAGCTACTGAATGCCGAGACACCTACCAAGGGTCAAATATACGAAGACACCTCGACCTAGTTACCAACTGCCTCTTGATCTGAAAACATGAAGTTGAAAATGGTGAGTATAAACCCAGTGAGTGAACAAGGAAGGGAACAAGCAATATAATAAGGAAAAGTTTGAAATCATAATGCACTTATTTGAAAACGATGCACTTTAGCTTAAGTCCTTATTAAAACCCTTAATTGAACCCTTGGTTGATAAATCATGTGATGATAGAGAATTCATATTCAACATGAAATTGGAGAAGTGGAAAATATGGCAAAAACCAGCCAAGTGATAAACGGAACAGAAAGTTTCATTCTCGCTGCAACGAGAAACAGAGCAACAAGAAAGACTTCCTTTCATCCCAAATAAACCATTTCACTGCAATGCAAATCAATTTGGAACACTAAAAAAAATGCTCAAGGTTCAGCAAGCAAGATTCCACATACATTATAGTCACACATGTTATTCATAAAATCTTTATTGCATTAATACATGTGAACATATGCAAACATATATGTATATATATACATCCACCGCCTCCCTAGCTCATGTGCATCCCCCTACATCGTGCACATAGCTGGAGTCATCATGTGCATCCCCCCACATCGTGAACATCTAATGCCATCGTGTACATCTCCCCATATTGTGCACATGGGCAATATCATCATCCGCCTACCTCAACACCGTCATTACCGGTATGTGCATCCCCCCATATCATGCACACACACAGTTATATCCATTCCACAATATTATCTATCAATGTACTAGACATATATATATATATATATATCAACATTATATCGAAACACATGGATTCATCATACTTTCCATTTCACAACATAAAGACATTTCATAAGGGCTTGTTCCCAAGCACTTTTTTTTTTTGAAAGAGAATTGGATAAATCATTCAAAATATTTGTCCAAATACATTCACATATCCCAAAACAGTTTTGAAATGCAAGTTCACTCACCTGTCTTTGTTGATTCTTAAAGCAGCTCCAACTTCCACTAATGCCCCGAATAGTGATGTGGGGTTTCGGTGGAGCCTATCACACATTAGCATCACAATCAACTCAATCACATAACCATAATTCTAAAAGCTATCTCTTAAATCATGTTCCACTAGTGATTCCTAACTAGCTTCTAACTACCATCAAGTGGCTATTTATTTGCACTATTATAATCGCACCCAAATGAATAAACTACCTTAACTTCATAAATCTAACTATTAATCATTCTCAACAACTAAAATATCAACTCAATTTCAATGCTCACCTTGCTAGATTTGCAATTGAATATCTCCTCAAGAATTCCCAAACTATTATAGCAGGTCTTTTTTCTCTCTCTAAAATGCTAGTTAGTGAGAGAAAGTATTGATCTAAGACATTTCAAGGGTTTTAAGGTGAAAGAGTGAAAGAGCATAAGAGGTTTTATAAAAAAATGCACAAAAGCATGAAAATGAAGGCTAACTTGAGAGAGTTATGGAAGCTTGAAGAGTACTCCCATGGAAGGTGAAGAAATGTGGGATGGGAGGAAGAAGAAGAAGATGAAGTGCTGGAAATCTGAGGAAGGTGCTAGAGAATGAAGATATTTATAGTTAAAACTTATCCAATTGTTCATAAAATTACAATAATGCCCTCAGCAATGCCACTTGTCTTCTTCTTGTTCTTGTGAAATCTTTTACTCTTTTGACACTAGGGAAAGGTCCAAATTCCTCTAAAAGAGGTCCCTTAAGTAGCCCCCAAAAGTCCTAGCTTCAAAAACCTCAAAATCTTGTTATTTGTAGAATTTACGATGAGGGCCACGGATCTCAATTTCCAATGCTGCGGCACTTAAACACTATGCTAATTTAGGTTCTTCTAGCGTAGTCCTTTCATTTCAACAAAGATTTTGACCACCTTTCCCTCAAAACTGGGCAAAGTAGTAAACATCAAAGTTGTAGCCCTGCCTCTTAGCTTTCTAATGGTTAAAAAATCATGTTATTTAAACTTTTGTAGTGGGAGATATACTTGAAAAACCGAAACATATGCAAATAGGGCTACCGTTCATTATGCACCTTTTTTCACCAATTAAAATTATTTTTGATCCTACTCCTATAACGATATAAAATAATTATAAGTAAAGTAAAACTAGCATCATTAGCTCAAATTAAACATTTAAACATAAGTTCCACCTCAAGTTACGCGTCTATGAAGGTCGAGGTTTCACATTCTCCCCCATTAAAATAAATTCGATCCCCGAATTTAAATCGAACTATAAGGTAGCATACCTCTACATATTAAAGAGGTGTCGATACTTTGTCCACATCTCCTCCTCGGCTTCCCATGTTACCTCTTCGCTAGTGTGGTTTTGCCATAACACCTTCACTAAGGCTATCTCCTTTGAACGAAGCTTTTTGACTTGTCTATCAAGGATAGTTACCGGTTGCTCCTCATATGTTAAATCATCTCTTAACTGGATGGTTTCATACTGTATTATGTGAGATGGATCTGGGTTATACTTCTTAAGCATTGACACATGAAACACAGGGTGAATATTTGAAAGGTCTGGCGGTAATGCCAAATGATATGCTACTGCTCCAACCCTTTCTAAGATCTCGAAGGGTCCTATATACCGAGGGCTCAATTTTCCTTTCTGGCCAAACCTCATTACCCCTTTTGTTGGTGAGACCTTCAAAACTACATGATCCCCCACTTGAAACTCCAAGTTCCTCCGTCTGTTATCAGCATATGACTTTTTCCTACTTTGGGTTGAGAACATCCTTTGACGAATCATACATATTTTCTCGGTGGTGTCTTGTACCAACTCAGACCCCAAGAGTTTCCTTTCTCCCACCTCTAGCCATCCAATGGGTGACCTACACCTCCGTCCATATAACGCTTCAAATGGTGCCATTTGGATGCTAGCTTGGAAACTGTTGTTGTAGGCAAACTCCACTAAGGGCAGATATCGATCCCACCTGACCCCCAAGGTCTATTACATAGGCCCTCAACATATCTTCCAATATTTGTATTGTCCATTCAGACTGTCCATCAGTCTAAGGGTGGAAAGCAGTGCTAAAATCTAACTTAGTGCCCAACGCTTCCTGTAACTTCTCCCATAACCTACTGGTGAATTGTGCCCCTCTGTCAGATACTATAGAAACAGAAATGCCATGCAGCCGTATTACTTTATCTACATAAAGCTGGGCATACTGGGCGGCCTCGTGTGTAGTTTTAACCGGAAGGAAATGAGTTGATTTCGTTAACCAGTCTACTATGACCCAAATCGAGTTGTAGCCCCCACTAGCTCGAGGCAAACCCGTTACAAAATCCATTGCAATATGCTCTCACTTCCATTCAGGCACTAGTAATGGCTGAGTAGCCCTGCAGGCCTTTGATGCTCTGCTTTAACCTGTTGACAAACCAAGCATTTGGAGACGAACTCAGCTACATCTTTCTTAAGTCCTTCCCACCAATATACCTCTTTCAAATCTTAATACATCTTTGTAGCCCCTGAATGTACCACATAGGCTGCCATGTGAGCTTCCTTCAATATTTTTCTCCTCAACCCGTCACCATCAGGCACATAAAGTCTGGTTCCATACCTCAACATTCCATCTGTGCCTTCAGTAAACATTTCTCCTTTCCTTCTCTGAGGATCCTCTAAGGCCTTAGCTACGGACTCATCTTTGCTTTGTGCTTCTTTAATCCGGTCCATTAAAATATGCCTCACTCTAAAATGTGCTAACAATGCATTTGCCTCCGAAACTTTCAAATGCACACCCATGTCTCCCAAACTATGCATCTCCCTAATCAAGAATCTCCTATCTGCGGAGATATGTGCCAAGCTTCCCATCGATTTTCGACTCAAGGCATCCCCCACTACATTTACCTTATCGAGATGGTAGAGAATGGTACAATCATAATCCTTTAGCAACTCCATCCATCTACGTTGCCGCAAGTTAAGATCCTTCTGCTGAAATATATATTTCAAGCTTTTGTGGTCCGTTTATATCTAGCAAGTCTCACCATACAAATAATGTCTCCAAATCTTTAAGGCAAACACGATTGCTGCCATCTACAAATCGTGTGCGGGGTAATACTGCTCATGCCCTTTAAGTTGCCTAGATGCATACGCAATCACTTTCCCATGATGCATTAATACACACCCTAAACCAATCCGTGATGCATCACAGAATACCGTATAACCCCCTGTGCCTTGTGATAAGCTTAATACTGAAGCTATGGTGAGACATGCCTTAAGCTTCTCAAAGCTATCTTCACAAGCATCAGACCACTCAAATTTTATATCTTTACATGTTAGCTTAGTCAGAGGGGAGACTATTTTCGAAAAGTCCTTCACAAAACGACGATAATAACCAGCCAAACCCAAAGGCTTCTAATCTCTGTAACTGATGTTGGCCTTGGCCACTTTTTCATTACCTCAACTTTCTTTGGATCAACTTATACCCCATCCTTGGAAATCACATGTCCTAAGAATGCGACACTTTTAAGCCAAAACTCACACTTGGAGAACTTGGCATACAATCGATGTTCTCTCAAAGTTTGGAGCACTATCTTAAGATGCTGCTCATGCTCCTCTCGGTTCTTTGAGTAAATCAAGATGTCATCAATAAACACCACCACGAACGTATCCAAATAAGGCTTGAACACTCGGTTCATCAAATCCATAAAGGCCGCAAGGGCATTAGTAAGCCCAAATGACATCACCAAGAACTCATAGTGCCCATATCTTGTTCGAAATGCAGTCTTTGGTATATCTTCATTTCGGATCCTTAACTGATGATACCCAGATCGCAAATCTATCTTAGAGAAACATTGTGCTCTTTGTAGTTGATCAAATAAATCATCTATTCTTGGAAAAGGATACTTATTCTTCATTGTCACTTTATTAAGCTGTCGGTAGTCAATGCATAGTCTAAGTGACCTATTTTTCTTCTTTACAAATAACATCGGTGCTCCCTATGGTGAGACACTAGGATGGATGAAGCCTTTATCCAACAAATCTTCTAACTGATCCTTAAGTTCCTTAAGCTCCGCAGGTGCCATTCTATATGGGGATATGGATATAGGTATAGTGTCGGGAATCAATTTTATGCAAAATTCAATCTATCGCTAGGGAGGCAAACCTAGTAGTTCCTCGAGAAATACATCCATGAACTCATTCACCACTGACACTTGGCTTATATCTCCAACCTTCGCCTGGGTATCCCTTACAACAGCCAAGTAACCTTGACAACCCTGTCTTAATAGCCAACTAGTAGACAGGACTGATATCAAATTAATTGGAGCATTACTTCTATCCCCCTGAATACTAAATGATGGTTCACAGGGAAAATCAAATCCAACCAATTTGTGATAGTAGTCCACACTAGCATGGCAGGGTGATAGCTAGAACTGTCAAAATGGGTCTGGCCCATTGGGTCAGCCCATTTTTCATTTAATATGGGGCAGGCTGGGCCATGAAAATTTAGGCCCATATTTAAATCGGGCCTAGATGGGTCAGCCCACCAAATCAGTGGGTTGGGGTTGGCTCAGGCGGGCCAGCCCTATGGGCCAAAAAAATAATAATTTTAATTAATTTAATTTTATATATTTAATTATCTAACATTAATAATTTAATTACTAATAATATTACTTATTTTATATATTTTAATGTGTTTAATCTTTACTTATCAAATTAATAATTTTAATTTATGAATTAAATCATAAAATAATTTTATTAATAGAAAATTTATTAACTAAAATTATAAAAATGAATTTTTTTTGAAAAAAAAAGAAATGGGTTGGCCCAACCCAACCCATGGGCTAGCAAGGGGTGGGTTGGGTTAGGAATTNGGCCCAAACCCCAACCCATGGGCTAGCAAGGGGTGGGTTGGGTTAGGAATTTCACAACCCATATAAAAAATGGGCTGGCCCGGCCCGGTCCATATTTTTTCAGCCCACAAGGGCTAGGGTTGGGCAGGGCTAGCCTATATTGACAGGTCTAGTGATAGCCAATCCATCCCTAAGATCACATCAAAGTCTAAGGTGTCTAACACCACTAAATTCACCGAAGTGTCTTTGTCTTTAACTCGAACTACACAAGACTCATATTCCCATTCAGCCACAATACCTCCTTTAAAGGAGTAAACACCACTAATTGTTCTTCTCTCCTAACACGGTCTTGACCCAAGCGAGATGCAAAGCATGGAGAAATAAAAAGAGTGGGTAGCACCAGGATCAAACAATACCCGAGCATTCATATTACAAACTGAGAGAATACCTGATACCACTACGTTGGATGTCTAGGCCTCTTGCGGTGTTAAAGCAAACACCCTTGCTTGACCCCTACTGGCGGAACTTTGACATCCAGACCCAGAAGGCTTGCCCTGAGAGGAAGTACAAGCACCTCTATCTCTGGATCCGCTGGCCTCTCGATCCGATGAGGCAGCAATTGAGGGAGCAGATGAAACTGGCTGGGTGGAACCCTGAGCAAAATCTTGTGATTGATGAGCCATCAGACAATTCCTCCTAATATGTCCAGGTTGACCACACCCATAACAAACTTTCGCAGCATGCAAGCATCGTCCACTATGTCGTCTTCCACAAGTATCACAAGGGTGGATAACTTGACTGCCTTGTTTAGAATCTTGCTGTCTTCCCCCATCAAAGGTTTTCTGCCCTAATCCAACACTGGCACTAGCCACATCACTCCCCTTTTGGGCCAATCATGAATCCCTTTGTGGACCCTGACGGCTAGAAGATGACATCCCACTGCTGAAATCTCTACGACCTTGATAACCTTCTATCTTGGCCTTTTTTGTTTTATCCCTCACAACCTTACTCTCACTGGTCCTTATCTTAATCCGCTAAGCATAATCCACTGTTGCGAAGTAAGTATTGAAATCTCGAGAGGCCATAGCCCTAAACAATGGCTTCACTAGCCCATCCACAAACCTCTGAATTTTCATCTCCTCAGTGGACACTAGATAAAGTGCATACCGAGCCAGCTACGTGAATTTGATGTTGTATTCTGACACCGTCATACTCGATGTCTGTACTAAAGCCTCAAACTCCCTGGCTTTGGCATTACGTACACTAAGTAGTAAAAATCGATCTAAAAAAGCTGTACTGAACTCACTCCAAGTCAACGGCGCTGCATCCGTTGGTTTGCCTCTACATAAAGAGCTATACCATTGCTGCAGCATGTCCTCTTGTCGGAAGGCGACTAGCTCGACTGATCGGACATTGGAACATCCTAAGGCTTTACAAATCTTCTCCATCTTATCTAAGAAAATCTGGGGCTTCTCTGATGCATCAGACTCTGAAAATGATGGAGGCTTAAGCTTGAGAAAATTAGGAAGAGAAATCTCTAAATGACCCCTCTCGACCTCACGATGTTGGCGATTGGCCTATCCTTAGGAGCTAGGGGATTCTTGTGCTATAGGTCTCCCCTCCACTATCCTCTGAATATCATCCATACGGGTCACCATCATCTCTAAAACCTGATTGACTCCCTGTAGGCTTGCCACCAAGTCCTCAATAGTAATGCCCCCAATTGGTTGTCTATCCACATCGCCCGAAGACTGCCCCTCCTCTCGTCTACTCACAAGCGTATCCGCCCTCATCAGCCTAGTGGCCCTGCCACATCTACCTTGACCCCTAAAGGTGGATGCCCGTGGCCTATCTGTCAGCTCATCATGAGCATCTTGCTCCCCCATCCATCTTGAGGCGGCTCATGTCTTAGGTGACATTTTTACCTAGACAAGAGTAAATGCTTGTTATTAAACACATTTTACAATTATAATCATATCTAAGGAAGAAGGTGGTTTCTACGATAGGAAATCTATGTGGTCCATTGGTTGCAAAATGTACCGCGGTTCACACTTCACAACAGAAGTTTTCACATAAAGACCCGACACTTCGTTGGATTAACAAAAATAAGTCCTAGAACCTAAACAACTTAGAGCTCTGATACCAAGTCTGTCACAAGGGGTGGGAGATCACGAAGCACCTAGCCTTTCGCTACGGTGGCAACAAATTGTACCTATCAAAGTACTCATAGGGTGGGAGATCACGAAGCACCTTTCTCTCCCACCCTCCCCTATAAGCCCCTGGGCGGAGAGTCATGCTTCGCCACTGTTCACATGCGAGAGTTCTCAGGTATTGGTTAACAACTTTTTGCTCTGATACCAAGTCTGTCACAACCCGATTTCCAAGTCGTGACAGACGCACGGACTCAATGGACGTAGTCCATTAAGCCCAAGCAAGCCTATCTATATTATCTTGCTCATTATTCCATCAAAGTTACTAAAGTCACATTTTGTAATTTCGAACCAAAATAATGCTAACCATTTTCGACTCTTAGTGACATACCAACCAAATATACATACATTGTCTAAAATATATGTCTTAACAATTTACACCAAGTTTGACCATACATATAAAAAAGAAGACTCGATTTCTAGCGAAGAGACTCAGACGAATGTGCAACTACTGAATGCCAAGACACCTACCAAGGGTCGAATATATAAAGATACCTCGACCTAGTTACCAACTGCCTCTTCATTTGAAAACATGAAGTTGAAAATAATGAGTATAAACCCAATGAGTGAACATATGAAGGGAACAAGCAATATAATAAGAAAAAGTTTGAAATCATAATGCACTTATTTGAAAATGATGAACTTTAGCTTAAGTCCTTATTAAAACCCTTAATTGAACCCTTGGTTGAGAAATCATGTGACGATAGAGAATTCATATCCAACATGAAATTGGAGAAGTGGAAAATATGGCAAAAACCAACCAAATGATAAGCGGAACAGAAAGTTTCATATTAGCTGCAACGAGAAACAGAGCAACAAGAAAGACTTCCTTTCATCCTAAATAAACCATTTCACTACAATGCAAATTGATTTGGAACACTAAAAAAAATGCTCAAGGTTCAGCAAGTAAGATTCCACATACATTATAGTCACACATGTTATTCATAAAATCTTTATTGCATTAATACATGTGAACATATGCAAACATATATGTATATATATACATCCACCACCTCCCTAACTCATGTGCATCCCCCCACATCGTGCACATCTAATGCCATCGTGTACATCCCTCTACATCGTGCACAAGGGCAATATCATCATCCGCCTACCTCACCACCGTCATTACTGGTATGTGCATCCCCCCACATAGTGCACACACACGGTTATATCCATTACACAATATTATCTATCAATGTACTATACATATATATATATATATATATATATATATATATCAACATTATACCGAAGCACATGGATTTATCACACTTTCCATTTCACAACATAAAGATATTTCATAAGGGCTTGTTCCCAAGCACTTTTTTTTTTTTTAAAGAGAATTGGATAAATCATTCAAAATATTTGTCCAAATACATTCACATATCCCAAAA
Source organism: Theobroma cacao (assembly GCF_000208745.1). NCBI lineage: Eukaryota > Viridiplantae > Streptophyta > Magnoliopsida > Malvales > Malvaceae > Theobroma > Theobroma cacao. The sequence goes on along the minus strand of NC_030858.1, from coordinate 19,776,604 downwards.
CAGTTTTGAAATGCAAGTTCACTCACCTGTCTTTGTTGATTCTTAAAGCAGCTCCAACTTCCACTAATGCCCTGAATGGTGATGTAGGGTTTCGGTGGAGCCTATCACACATTAGCATCACAATCAACTCAATCACATAACCATAATTCTAAAAGCTATCTCCTAAATCATGTTCCACTAGTTATTCCTAACTAGCTTTCAACTACCATCAAGTGGCTATTTATTTGCACTATTATAATCGCACCCAAATGAATAAACTACCTCAACTACACAACACTCATAAATCTAACTATTAATCATTCTCAACAACTAAAATATCAACTCAATTTCAATGCTTACCTTGCTAGATTTGCAATTGAATATCTCCTCAAGAATTCCCAAACTATTATAGAAGGTCTTTCTTTCTCTCTCTAAAACCCTAATTAGTGAGAAAAAGTAGTGATCTAAAACATTTCAAGGGTTTTAAGGTGAAAGAGTGAAAGAGCATAAGAGGTTTTATAAAAAAAATGCACAAAAGCATAAAAATGAAGGCTAACTTGAGAGAGTTATGGAAACTTGAAGAGTACTCCCATGGAAGGTGAAGAAATGTGGGATGGGAGGAAGAAGAAGAAGATGAAGTGATGGAAATCTGAGAAATGTGTTGGAGAATGAAGATATTTATAGGTAAAACTTATCCAATTGTTCATAAAATTACAATAATGCCCTTAGCAATGCCACTTGTCTTCCTCTTGTTCTTGTGAAATCTTTTACTCTTTTGACACTAGGGAAAGGTCCAAAATCCTCTGAAAGAGGTCCTTTAAGTAGCCCCCAAAAGTCCTAGCTTCAAAAACCCCAAAATCTTGTTATTTATAGAATTTACGATGAGGGCCGCAGCTCTCAATTTCCAACGCCGTGGCGCTTAAACATTCTGCAAATTTCGGTTCTTCTAGCACAATTCTTTTATTTTGACAAAGATTTCGACTTCCTTCCCGTCAAAACTGGGCAAAGTGGTAAACATCAAAGTTGTAGCCCTGCCTCTTAGCTTTCTAATGGTCAAGAAATCATGTTATTTGAACTTATGTAGTATGAGATATACTTGAAAAACAGAAATATATGCAAATAGGGCTACTGTTCATTATGCACCTTTCTTCACCAATTAAAATTTTTTTTTATCCTACTTCTATAACGACATAAAATATTTATAAGTAATGTAAAACTAGCATCATTAGCTCAAATTAAACCTTTAAACATAAGTTCCACCTCAAGTTACGCGTCTATGAAGGTCAAGGTTTCACATTCCCAATCTATATTCATTACCTGGATAACTCTGTTTATGGATTTTTAATTTCAACTTTACTAAACTAGTGAAATTAATGGCTTTTACCAAGCCTTTATCAATCAAGCTTTCCTAACCTCATCAGCCAAAGTTGACTGCTTTGCAAATGTGTAACTTGATCACTAATTGATCAAGAGCAAAAATGAGTAGATAAATTCTTCACACTTTGTAGCTCAATTCCTTTCAATATGATCTCTTTAGATAGTTAGAACTCACGTCCAACTTTTTATAGCATGTTTCAAAAATCAAGTTATTTGAATCAAATCTTTCTGTTAAATGTGTCAAAAAATGCAGCAAACTTCAGACTTAAGTAACTTTCAGATCTGTTTGATAATTAAGATTAATCGCTTAATGTTCGTACATTAGTTTGACTTTGAACTTCATTCTTTATGTTGATTGCATATTAAAATGTTATCTAATCGATTGAATTAGTCCCATGTAGGCTTCAAAACCTTGAGATGCTTTTAGATATATTCAGTCATCTTGGATTTACTTCTTTTTAAGGCCAAGCATACTTGTAAAGTCAAGCACATACATTGGACAACCAAAAGAGAATATTTTGTTATCATAAGAAAAAATATGGAGTCAATCCTTTTCTATTTTTATGATGACAAATTAAAACACTCCTTGATAAAGGGTGTAGTATCTAACTTTCAGATGTCATGAAATTTGGACAACGTGTATGCTTGTCTATACTAGAGCAATAAATCATTCTAATATGGGTAGGGAGGGGTGAGTAGTTGGTTGCATCAATTAATTCAATAAGAAAATTTCATTAACTGACTTTCTTAAAAAATTTAATTGAATTGACCAACTTTGACTCTTATGTTATAAACAAGCATCCAAACATTAATAAACTCCATTGTTAGGGTTTAAGAGATAAGCATTCAATTGGTAACCTATAAACTCAAGTTAGATGCACACAAAGTCCTTATATAATGTTGACATTTAAACTCATGGAAGACATAGTTAACATTTAAATACATGTTCTAAAGATATTTCAACTATGTCCTAAAAATATATGTCATGATCAAACTTGATAATCAAATTCATATTCAAATACATAACTCTAGTCAAGTTTTAGACTTCAAAAATTAAGGTCAAGCGAGATTAAATATCATGTGGGCATGTGGCTTGACCAAAATGATAGATGAACTAAAAATGATTTTCATGAAGGTCAATTAGTTCACCCTAATCACATCCGTATGCATAATCAATTTTGAAACAATCAATTAAGCACAAACATGAAGCATATTGCAATAATTGATTCTTAGACTAAACTTTTGAACATTCAAATTCTCAAGAAATGAACACATGAACATTTTTTTTCTTAAGAAATAATGTTTTCTATGTATGTATATGAGAAATAATATTAGATTTAAGCACTTATGAACAAATCAAGCACAATGAGAATATGTGTTTTTTATCAAAAATGATTTTGTTCAACTAAGCTATATCATCAAAGTCAATAATTAATAAATCAACTTTAATCAAATGAAACCAAAAAGATTTTGCAAGAAAATCATTTGACAAAAATTTAATTTCCCTTTTCAAAAACTTTGCACTTGAAGCATGCAGGATTTGAGTTTAACATGCTTTCTGTAAAATCATGAGCTCAATGTCACTCAACTTTATTCAATTATGCTCTTATTGATTTGTGAATGTGTAGCAAGCATAATGAATCATATTTATGCATGTCAAGGGTTGTTTCCAAATATTTCACAATCATATACAAAAAATGCCCTTACAACTATTCAAGCTTGCAAGCAAACATGCACATCCAATAAGAACAAGTCCAAAAGTATTTTCATCATCCAACAACCTTGTTTATAAATCATCATAGGCTTAAGGATAGCAAGCATTTTTCATATAATGTATCAATTCAAGTAGTCAATTCTTATTAAGCTCAAATTTAACCAATTTGAACTACTCAAGCAAGTTCTAAAACGCAAATCAAGATTGTTTAAATGGTCAAATTATTATAGACAAAGGGAAATCAAAAAGTCAACTCTTGAAACTCAATTTTCCTGATTTAGACTACAAGAATAGGCAATTATGCAAACCAATCTATTACTCATATTAGCCATTTCACATGTCATCAACATCAAATCTTTTATGCTCAAAAATCATTTTTCCTTAAAGAAATAATATATAATCAATATCACAAAACATGAGGAAATTTTATCAAAACAATTTTCCACAAGCAAAATCAATAAAGAAAAAGATGACATATTCAAGTTCAAATGTAAGAGTATAGTTTTAGTCTCATAAGTTCATACTTTCTTCAAGATTATGCAATTTGTAACATTTATCACATTTAAATCAATTTTGCATAGTCAAGATTTGTCAATAAAGCTCAAGGAAGAATTGTGCATTCAATATTCAAGTAAGAATACGAAATCAAAATTTTCAATCAAAGATGCAAACAATTTTTAGAAACCAAGTTAAACCAATCAATCTCAAGAAATTGTCAAGCATAATTCTTAAATTTAAAAGCACAGAAAAAAAACAAAGAAAAAAGTGAAAAAGAAGTTGCCTATTTTCATTTTGTGGGTCTAGAGAGTATCCAATCTTTAAGTTGTTTCTCCTTGCTCTAGCACATTTAACTCTTCATCCCATTTTGCCTTTTCAAGCTAACAAGGATCTTTACTCAAGGTGTTTAAACCTACAAATTTGAGACCAATGCTCTGATATAAATTGTTGGAAACATTAGCTTAATAAATAAGTGACAAGAATGTCCAAGAAGGGGGTGAATTGGACTTTAAAAAAATGTTTTGAACTTGAAAAACTAGAACATACTACTGTAGTTGATTACAAAAAGTTTCTAGTCAATTATGCATGTGAAGAACTTGTTTTAAAGTAATTTGAACATCTTATAGTTGACTCTATTAAACTTGTAGTCGACTCTTGACTTGTAAATTATTTTCAAAGCTAGTGGAAAAGGTTTCAAAGAGGTTTTTGATGCATACGTAAATCTTTAGTAAAACTACTAAATTAAATGCAAGCAAATGATCAATTTTGAGATGCTTAAAACATTTTTCACATAAAATTAAGTAAGAGATAAGCAAGCGATGATAGTTGCAAAGGGTTTAGCAAAGAACCAAACCAATATGTGAAGATTGTAAATTAAAGCATAATAAATTTTGAAATAGGTTTTCTTGAAATGAGATTTAGCAAAACAAAGAAATAATAAGAATGAAGACACTAGGTAAAAATCAAACCTTTTTAAAAATAAATTTCCTACTTGTATAGAAAACAAAGTAAATAATTTTTCTAAAACAAGTTTTCAAAAATAAATCATAGTGCATAGAAGTAAATCAAGACACAAGGATTTTGTAGTGGTTCGGCTTTCTCAAATGCCTACATCCACTCCCTTAGCTAACTAAGGAATTTCCAATCTAGTCAAAGGATTCTTGGTTTTTAACGAGACCAAGTGATAACCCTTACACAATCCATAAAGGGATTCTTACTTTTTAATTGGATCAAGTGATAACCATTACACTAACTTTTTATTTGAACATTTGGCTCATTGGTTGGTGCATAATCCCTTTGCCTAAAGAGTTCATTCGAATTCCCTTTCTCCCAGTTATAAAAAAAAAAAAACCTTTACACTAAAGTTAGAACCTTTACAAAGAATAACAAGAGTGCCTTTAAAAGGTGGGTTTTGCTAGTATAGTATAATGGAGGAAGAATGTCTAACAATGGATATTTTGATAGGATATAAAGATTAGAGTGTAAGCATACAGAAGGTTTTAGCTTAGGTAGGCTTGGTTTTACTTGGTTTTCTTTCCTTTTTGTTTCTAAAGACCATGATCGTCAAGAATTTGACCCTTTTTCTTTCTTCCTCCTCACCTTGAATTGCTTTCAAATGGTCCTTTTTATAGTTGAAGAAGTCTTGGAGTCGTTGAAGGTGATTAAAGCAAGAAACTAGCCATTTTCCTTTTAAATTTTCTGTCTAATGATCATCTAAAGTTGAGTATAGAAGTTCTATAGTTGATCCACTTCTAGAAATCTTTTTTTTTTTACATAAGAGGTTAGGGGGTCAACTATAGCTTTGTCAGGGTCGACTATGGCTTCATTTCTTCATGATTTTTCATTAGTCTTGCTATAAGGTCGACTATAGAATTTATAAGGTCGACTATGGTTGTGTGTTTTTCAAGTTTTTTCATCCATTCTTGCCCGTTCTACCGTAGGATCAACTTGCCTTGCTCTAAGATCAATTGGAGCTTCTTTTTTTTTCAAGATTCCTTGACATTTTAGCATGTAACTTTGGCCATATCTTCCTTACGATCAAATGTTGAGTTGAGAATGAATTTCATGGCTTGAAACAACCTTGCTAAAGATCAAACATCTTTGAATGTCTTGATATAAGCTCCACCACTTGTGAACCTAATTTGCAATTTCAAATATCTTAAAAGTAATTATGAGGGAGATCATGAGGAGAACTCATTCAAGTATGTTTAACACTCATATAACTAAGTTATTCCAGTTTGTAGACATTTATGAAGTGACTGTGTGAAAGTTTAATAACTTCAAGAATTCACACAACTAAGACAATCAAGCTTGTAATCCTATTAGAACAAATGTGTAGTATCCCCGTATTTTGATACGGTGGCTAATAAAGTTTACGGATGCCAATTAAGGTTAATTACCGAGTTAAAAAGGGTAATTCAGAAGTGAACCTATGAAATCTCGATCTCCATAGACACATAACTAGAAGTAGATGCGATAATACTGACCAGGGGTAATTTCGTAATTTCTCTTGGTGAGCTCTTACGAGTGGGTTTTTTTTAAGCTATTAAGGTCTAAATAGGCCTAAGGAATGAATAAATGATATTTATGATGGTAAATAAATGAAGAAGATAAAAATAATGATAATTTCCACGATAGGGGCAAAATGGTCATTTTGCATCTCGGGTCTAAATTTTTATGTTTTCGTGAACTCGATTATTTCTAGACTATTATGGACCTTGCCCTAGTGTCAAAAGAGTAAAAGGTTGCGCAAAGGATGAGAGGAAGATAAAGTCACCATGTTAAGGGTATTTTGGTAATTTATGTGAGAAATGGATAAACTTTAGATATAAATATCTAAGGCTCCAGCAATTTCCAGCAGCTTCCAGCCATTTCTTCTTCCTTTCCCCTCTCACGTTTCTTCATCTCCATGGGAGCCTCCCTTAAAGATTCCATAACTTTCTCTCTCTAGCTTTAATTTCATGCTTTTGAGCACTTTTTCATAGAACCTTTTGTGCTCTTTCACTCTCTCACCTTAAAACCCTTAAAAAGTCTTACTTCCATCTTCTTCTCACTAGCTAGACATGTTGAGAGAGAGAAAGTGATTTCCCTTGTTAGCTTGAAGAATTTTGAAAGAGAATTCAACTATAAAACCATCAAGGTGAGTATAAGTTAGGGTTAAATTTCTTTAGTTGTTGATAATGGCTAACAATGGGGTTTGTGAGTGTTTTATCATTGAGGTTGTTTATTCACTCTTAGGGTGAGTAGAGTAGTGTGAATAACTAGCCATTTAATGGCAATTGGAAGCTAGTTAGGAATAACTAGTGGAACTTGATTAGGAAAAAGCTTTTGGATTATATTAATGCCAATTTGGGTTGGTTGTGATGTTGTGTGTGTATAGGTTCCAACAAAGCCTCACATGTCCATTTGGAGTATTAGTTGAGGTTAGAGTCAAGAAAAAAAAAATCAACAAGACCGATGAGTGAACTTGCATTTCAAATTTTGCTTTGGGAGATGTAAATGTATTTGGATGAAACATTTGAATGATTTTATCCAACCTTTGTTTAAAAATGTGTGCTTGGGAACAAGCCCTTGATAAAATGCTTTGATGTTGTGAAAATGTGAAATGTGTAAAAAGATGAATCCGTGTGCTCCTATATTATGTTGGTATGTATGTATATGAATATACATTGTGCATTGATGAATAATGTTGTGTGAGGATGTTGAAGTCCGCGAGTAGGGAGTGCACACATGATGATGTTAGAGTGTGAGAGTAGGGAGTGAACACATGATGATGTAGAAGTGTGCGAGTAGGGAGTGCACACATGATGATGAATGCATATGAATATATATGTGTGTGTTATAGAAAGTTATGAAAATATTTGTGATTGTGTTGCAAGTTGGCATTGTTAATTACTCTCAAATTGCTTTTCATTTCAACAAGAAAATGGCTTTTGATGTAACAAGACCCATTTCAATTAAAATGCTCTGTTTCTCGCTGCAGCAAGATTCATTTTCACTGTATCAAGAAACTCTCGGGTTTTGGGGGTCACACTGACCTGGTTCTCGCTGCAGCGAGAAACTCTCAGGTTCTGGTGCAGTACTTTCATTTTGACAAAGATTTTGACCACCTTCCTCTCCGAACTGGGAAAAGTGATAAACATAAAAGTTGTAGCCCTACTTCTTATCTTTCTAATGGTCCAAAAATTAGGTCAATTGAACTTCTGTAGTTGGAGATATGATAGAGAAACTAAAACATATGCAAACTAAGACTGTTTCTCGCTGTAGCAAGAAACTTGCTACCATGCTTGCTACCTTGCTTGATTTTGACCTATTTTTCACCTATTTAACTTCATGGATTGATCATGGGTTTTTGCAACACTATGAGGTTATTGATCAAAGTTTGCAATGAGGGGTTTTTAGTAAGAAATTAAATCAATTGCATTGGTTTTGAAACAAATGCATCATGATTTCCAAATTCCTTCTATCGATTGCTTGTTCCCTTCTTATGTTCACTCATTGAGTTTTATACTCACGTTTTTAAACTTCATGTTTTCAGATTTGGAGGCAGTTGGGACCTAGATTGAGTTGTTCACATATGCTCTCCTTCTTGGTAGGTACTATGACATCTTAGTAGCTGTACCTTCACCCACACCCACGGTCATTCCGCTGACGATCAAGGGTTTGTTACCTGTGAACACGTATATGTAATGTAATCTGCTAGGATCCATATTATAAGTCAATTATGCATATTTGATTACCGATACCACTATGAGTTGGCAAACGGGTGACATTATTTTGACATAATAAAATTGTAAGTTTTGAGTCATTATAGAATATTACTGAAATATTTTTAGTTCAAAATTTCAATATGTGGTTTTAGAAATGATGGTTGGGAATGATGATCAGGTTTGCATAAAAAAGCTTGCTTGGGCTTAGTGGGCTATGCCCATTGGACCCATGCATCGATCATGGGCTGTGACAAAATGTATGAGAGTTAATCATTTCACGAACTTGTCAAGTATCACTCTAGTAAAGCAAATGCAAATTTGAATCATTTGGTCATAATCAAAACTATACTCATTTTCAAGCTAACAATTTTAAAAGAAATTAATATAAAAGCTATTAAATTATCTATTTATAAATCTTATTTGATGTATTGATTTAAAATCCTAATTCTTAACATAAGACTAAAATTATCCTAATGTAGACTATAAAGAACTTAGTTTGAAAGAAGGAGAGACAACATGATTTGAATGAATAGTTCTTAAGTAGTTAATTACTCATTTAGAAATTTATCCAAGTGTTTTGTAATTTTTGTAAGTTATTTGTTCAAATAAAACAATTGATTAACAAAAAATCTTTCAGATTTTGGATAATGAGTGAGATGATGGTCACATGTATTGTAAATAAATAAATTTTGATAAAAAAAAAGTGATTTAAATTATTTTATGAATGTTAGTTTCGCATTATATTTAATTTTCTATAAGTGTTTTATATGATTATATCAATGATATTAATGTTTAAATAAAGATTTATAAAATATAAATTGATTTTTTTTGTTGCATTGGGAAGTTGAATATTGGCATGGATTATATATTTATATTCATAAAAATAAATAAATCAAATTTGAAATCAACAAAAAAGAAAATACTGATGAGATTATGAACTATTTTTAATTTCTTAATTTGCATGTGGGTGGGTATGGAGGATGTTATATGGGTGAGATACATGCAATACTTACCTTAAAAATAATAAATATAAATTCGGTTAATTAAGTTAACCGATTTAAATTTTTTTTAACTGACCCGACTTAGCTAACTTAATTGAATTGATAGTTTTAATCGACTTAACTAAACTGAATTAGCTGACTTTTATTGGTTAAGTTAATTTTAATGGACTTTTGCTCACCTCTAAGTGAAGGTATAACATTTTAGAGTAGAAATAGATATACAATTACATTAGAGCTTTGTTTTTTAATTATATAATTTTATTGCTGAATTCCAGTGCTAATTCGCCTTAGACATTGGTTACAAAGGAAATAAATCAATAAGAATAGCATAAATTAAAACCCCACAAAAGCAGTTACCGTGGACTTGGGGATATCCAAAGCAAAATCGTAACTATTCATCAGGAAATACAAATATATTCTGGCCATTCTTGGACACAATAAAGACATCCCATGCATTAGGTACATCTGAAACCAAGTAACCACAACTTTCTCTATGTTGTAGTAAGAAGCTTCCCTGCTCACTAATTTTAATTAGACTATTAGGGTCCTATAACAACTTAAATAATCTAATTTAAAAAGAGTCCTTCACCAAGTAGGAGATTTTTATCTGATAGCTGAAATTAATCCATATCCAACCATTCAAAAAAGATTGGGTCAAACGCTTAAATCACAATAGCCATATGTACCAAGTCTTACACTTCCACTTTCAATTAGCATAGCTTTTAACTAAACATCTGAACCAAACTCTTACTTTTATTAATTCTAGCTTTCGCTAACATGTCCACTTCTTCATTTGCTTCTCTAAAAATATGTGTAACCTTGCACTGGATTGTTAGATTCTTTAATTGTTCAATTTGAAGCAGAACTTCTCTAAATCTCTATGGTGCATCTTGTAGTCTATCAAACCACGTTACAGCATTTTGAGAGTCACTCTCAATCCATAGCCTTATATGATTACACATACTAGTACTAGTAAAGATAAGCAAAGCTCCTTTAATCGCAAAAATCTCCACAAAATTAGAATCATGCTTACCTATAGATTTTGTTAGTGCAGACATCTCAAAGGGGAATATACCAACAAGGGGTTGAATTGGTATATTAAAATTTCTTTGAAAATCTAATTATAAAAATAAAAACTTTTTCACCAAAAAATATTTTCTAGTTTCAAAAACAAGTTTTTTCTCTTACAAGCTCAAAGCAAATAATACCTTTAGAAGGCTGGTTTTGCTTAGTGAGTACATGGAGGAAGAGTTTGGTAGAGTTAAAGAATGATCACAAAAGATGTGAGTGAAAACACAAAGAATTTGAAGCACAAGATAGTGTCAATTAAATTCTATTACGTAAGCAAACATATCGAATATATAGTATATAAGCAAACAGAGTATCGATCCCACAGAGAATTGATCTAAAATTTTACTAAGTACTAAAATTAGAACAATTTAGTTTTATTCAAATAATTAAAATCTAAATTTTAATTAAACTAAAAACTACTTAACTAAAACTAATTTAATTAAAAATTAAAGCAACAAGATAATTGGGTAAAAAGCAAATAAAAAAAGCCTAGGGTTATAATATCCCTCACATTACATCTAAATCTTAACTCTCTTCCTAAACTTATTTCAATAGGTTGAATGGCTAACTTAAAGTTCTCAATTATTTATAAGGGTCTCCAGACTCGTTTTATAAAAATATCTATTTTAATCAAAACACCATATCCCTATGTGAATTGAAATTAAAATAGACTCATTAAGTTTAGGATCTAATCTAGCTATATATGGCCTATAGGTATATCTCTATCTTATACGCAAGTCAAATAATATCAATTTAATTGGTGGCCAAGCAATTAAAAGTATTAAGAACAAATTGGAATAAACAATTCAATTCCATTGAAAAGAAGCAAGAAAGAGATTAAAAATTTAGATTACATGAGAATTCAATTACAATCCTAGAAAAATAGTTTAGTTTATAGTATCTAATAAAAACTTTATTCAAAGAAAATTAGCCATTAATCCAAGTCAAAGCGAATAAGAAAAACACAAAAGTAGAGAGAGAAAACTAATAATTGAAGTTTTGTGATCTTGATTCTCCCTTCAATTCTCTTCCTTTCTTGCTTCATTGTTGGCTCTTTTTTTCCAAAGAAATTACTTGGTGCCTCCCCCAAGAAACCTCTGTAAAAGGCCCTTAAATAGCCTCCAAAAACCCTAGCTTCCCAACTCCCATAAGCTTGTTATTTTTGGAAAATACGGTGAGCGTCGCGGCTCTCACAGGTTCTGTCTCAATTCTGTTCTTTTGGTATAGTACTTTCACTTCGACAAAGATTTCGACGTCTTTCCAATCAGAACTGGGCAAAGTAAAATTTGTAGCCCTACCTCTTAACTTTTTAATGGTTCAAAAATCATGTCATTGGGACTTCTGTAGCCAAAGATATGCTCGAAGAACCGAAATATATGCAAACAGAGCACCAGTCCATTATGCACCTTACTTCACCAATTGAAATTATTTTTTATCCTACTCCTACAAAAAATATAAAAATAAATATAAATAATATAAAACTAACATTATTAACTTAAAATAAACATTTAAATATAAATTAAACTAAACTAATAAAATAACTAAAAAACACTTAAATTTGATCTTAAATCTAGTCTAACTTAGACTAATTACATATTTAATCTCCCATTAAATATATGTATTTGATGCACACATCAGATAGCTCACAAGCTTTTTGGAAAAATTTGAGTGGCTTGCTCTAGCTTGGTTTTCCTCTTTTTTTTTTCCTTTTCTTCTTCATTTCATTTGATCCTAGATCAAATGATCTTTTTCTTAGCTCTTTTTTCTCTTAAAATGTGTTGGAGAAGTCTTTTTTATAGTTGGAGAATTCACTCTTGGACAGAACATACTTAATTCATATCATTGGTGATCATAACTCCTCACTAAACTTCCATAGTAATTGTGTGAGAGTCAACTCATATTATACATCATGTACATAAAATTTGTTCTCTCAATTACCATTGACAATTCATAACAATACATCCATTAATTTATTATGGAATATCATCAATTTCATAATCTAAGATCTGTCATAGTTCACATAATAACATTGCTAATCATGAGGTTCATTCCTAGAAACATCAAAGTTGTTTATCAATATCTTGCCTAGACATTGTTCCTCTAGGAGTTGCATGCAATTTATAAGCATCTATTAGTCTAGACGTAACATTTCTAGACACATATATCATATCACAAGAAGCATATATGCACATCAAAGTCATTATGCTCAAAATTTATAAAACATTCCCACTCACCTTGACACTTTGCTCTTGCAGCAATCAATCTAAATTCTCCTTATCATACAGTTACTCTCAACTCAGTAGCAAGCTCACACCTTAATTCTCCCTTGCACATAAAGCTCACACCAACCATTATTCTTAGCTTTCAGTAGATTTCCAGCATTTTAAAATAGCTCCACTTCTAGCTATTTGTCATACAAACTCAAATTCCTTTAATTCATAAATAATATACTTAATTCTCACCTTAGTAGCTAGTTTGACTCATTGAAATTCCAAATCTACAGCAACTTCAAGCATCATCAACCACCGAAGTTGGAATAATGAAAATTTTAACTTATGAACCATTGAAATTGAAAATTGATCGGTTAAAAGCTTTAATCTTACCTCTAGATTGATTTTCTAGGCTTGAAATGCCTTCTCCAAACTTCAAATTTCTTTGGGTGGGACATGGGAATCCAAGGGCTGTATAGAGAGGTTTTATTTTCCTTTGTTTTCAAATGGGCGAACAACACAAAGCTCTTATATATATATATATTCAAATTTACATGCAAGTATCGATACATTTGTAAATGTATCAATACATTTTCATGGATTTTCTTCAAATCTATCGATACATGAGGCAATGTATCGATAGAAATCACATAGAATGCTCTCTACACAAATTGTATCGATAAATTGAGGAAATCTATCGATGCATGTTTCACAAAATGTCCCCTGGCCGAAATCTATCAATATATTTGGACAATGTATTAATAGAAATTACATAGAATGCTTTCTTCTTCAAATCTATTGATACATTCTTAAATGTATCAATAGAAAATTCATAAAATGCCTCTTTGTGTTCTTCCTATTAAGAATGTATTGATACATTTACTCCAAATTGCATATTTTCAACACCCCAAGCTTCCTAAGTTCAAATTTCAAACTTCACATTCACTTCCTGCTTACATTCTCATCTTAATTCATCATGAAATGCTCAACATCATTACATAAACTCATCATACAATTCAAATTCTCATTCATGCTCTATGCCACATAATATATCAGTCAAAACTTAACATAATTTGCTTAAATGTCATATTCATCTATGTGCCAATTAAATGCACAATATTATTCATGTGCCAAACATATGCACAACATTATTTTGAGCCTTCACATACTTATATATATCATCGTCATTCACATATGAACATATTCATATCATCTTCCCTTAATTCATAATCATATACATCAAGGTTCAAATTAGCTCTTAATTTGTTTGACTTCCATGCATAGGTAATCATCAAGATCGCGGGTGTTACAAATTTGATAAGTTTATTTAGTGCCAATTTGTGACAATTGAAGTGGTGCACTCGGGTCATGGTGGGAACATCATCGGTGGAGCCTCTACCATTATTCTAGTTCACTGACCACCCAAAACCCTTGTTGGATGAGTCTTTAGGCGTGGATATACCGTGTACAAAGAATAGTCTCTCCACCAGATCGGTCAAACACTCAGATTTTTTTTTTTTTTTGTATGGAAGAAGATTTTCCATGACTAGTATCATATGGATATCTCCGAGTGTTAGGAGAAAGAATTGAAGAATGAGGAAGGAGGAGAAATAAAGGATTTCTACATGCAGATTATCGCAAATCAACTTACAGATTCTTGAAATGGTTTGAGTAACAAGCAAACCACATCCAATTGTGTCAGGAGGTCAAACAATGATTGTTTTTTATCCAAAGGCAAATGGGTAGTAAAGAAATGATATCTAATGTAAACAAAAAATCCAGTAATTGAAATATTTTTAATTAATTTATAAAGCTGTTATTTGATATTGAGTTTTACAAGTTACAAGTTTAAATTTAAATTAATGATTCATATTTATAATTAACATATTGATCTTACACTAAGGTCAATTTTTATTAGAATTCATTCATTTTCATTTATTAATTTATATATGTCACGATAGATGGACTCAATTTTATAATAACAAGGCAAATCCTGGTGCATATTGGCTAGTTAGATCTATCAAAGGAATCAGTTTCTTCTAGTTCTCCTCAATTGGAAGATCGTTTAAATAAGCTCAGAGATACTTCTCAATGATCTTATTGATTTTGTTTGCAAGAATTAGTTAATACTAATACCATGGATGTTGTGAAATAAGGTATTGATACCCGTCAAACCATGTACCTGTTATATATCACAATAAACAAAAATTATTTAGTATTCATTTTACAACTATAACGTAAAAAAGCTAACGTAATAAACAGAGACGTAGTGTAAAATGTGCTGATGCTCAAACATGACAGACCCAAGAGTTGAAAACAAAAATTACAATTGCTTTTGTACTGCAAGAGAGATAACGAATGTGTTGACTCGAGAGGTAAAGCCACTTTAAGCTTTGTGAGGATAAAGGTGAACTGGAAGACCCTTTGCAGGCATTGGCATGGGGTCAACGATAATCTTCTCATCAGGAAGCAATTTCTCCCATTTGAACCTTTTGACAAGATTGTGCATGAAAACAAGTATTTCCAATCGAGCATATTCCTTGCCAGGGCACATCCTAGGACCTCCACCAAACGGAACGAATGTGTAAGGAGCTGGCCCATTTCCTTCAAACCTTGAAGGGTCAAATTTCAGTGGGTCCGGGAAGCATTCGGGGTTTCTATGTGTTGAGTTTGCACTCCAATATAACTGCACAAGGAAGAGGGACTTAATTAAGAAACAAAGAAAGTTAACCAATTTTTTTTACAATATATATATATATATATATATATATATATTATATTGTTTTCATATTGGGTCAAAAAGATTATGAATGGGAGAATGAGGAGTCACCTTCCAGCCCTTTGGAATGGAGAAACCATTGAAAATGAAGTCATTGATGGCTTCCCTAAAAGCACCTTGTAGTGGTGGGGCAAGTCTCAGCACTTCACAGGCAACATTCCATGAATACTTCATCTTCTGGATGTCGTCCCAATTGAGTAATTCACCAGGGGCTTTTGAATTTGCTATCTCAATTTGTTCTGTACAGGGAAAAGGAGGGAAATTGAATTCCAGGCAGGCATATCCGCCAACTTGCTAGTTCAACTGTTGTTGCCGGCTCAATGAACAATATATACCATAAAACAAAGACCGCCCCAGGTATATTTTCAATCGGCAAGACAAATGGTTTTCTAACAAGTATAATATTGGATCATGACATTTGTATTTACTTTGGAAGTAGGAAGACTTTGTCCTAAATTTGGAGAGGTCATCAAGCCGTTATGATTGGTTCACATATGATGTTTTAGTCCTAGAATTTAGGTATTTTTCAACTTACGGGGGTTGGTGACTTGTTCAAATTTCAGTATTTTACATGCACTTGACTAGATAAATAAGTATATAAAAGATTTAGTTTATTCAACCAACAAAAATAATTTCTTGCACCATTGAAGGTTGACTGAGGAAGCCCATGCATCTATTCCAAACTCAGACAGCTTTTGTTTTTTTTATGAGAATTTTGGTTCACACTAATTTTTGGAACTTTCGCTTAAAACTAATTCAAAAGTGACCAGTTATATTAATTTGACTAATAATAAAGTGAACTTTTCTTTCCTTTCCTTCTCTTCACTTCGTCTTGGCTAACTTTATGTTTCTTGACCGATTTAATGTAAGTTAATGAGAAAAGCACCAACAGGAAAGGGTTCACGCACAAGGACATAGAGGAGCAATAATAAGATGTTAATTTGCAAATATATGTATAAAGATTAAGAGAAGTTATTTGAATAATTTATATGTTTTCATATTGCATATTAAGAATAACAATTCAATTTGAAACCAACTGATAATTATAAAAATTCATTTAAGTTTATTAAATAAATTTTAAAAAAAAACCAATGATCTAACAATTTATAATCCTTAACAACCACCTTTATGTTAAAAGTAAGTTCCATTTTAGGCAGCTATATTATCTATTTACCTTACTTTCTAAAAAAGATGCCAAAGTATAGTAAAGGCAAACCATTAGAAAAAATTTACCCGAATAAAAACATTGAATAAATGACTAAAATATATACTTATTATAGATAAAATTACTAAAACTATACATTTTATTTCCAAAAAATTATTATATGTTTAATTTTTATTACTGAAAATTATTGTTTGCTTTTGTCATATATAAAAAATGCTTTTCACTTCCAATGATTAAAAAGTAACAATCAATTGATGAATAGTTGCATGGAATATCTCCGTAGAGCTGAAAACCTTCAATACGTATGGGAAGTATAACAAAAAGAAGAAAAAAAAGGGGAACAAGTGTAAAGGTAGAGAAAACATACCCTTGTAAACTTCTTCATACATGTGAGGAAGCTCTGCAAGATACTTGACAATGAAAGTGCAGGCAGCGCTGGCCGTGTCATGTCCTCCAATCAATAATCCAAGGATCTTGTCAGCAATATCCATCTCGTTCATAAACTGTCCATTCTCATCACTCGTCAACAACATGTGGGACAGTATATCTTGAGTTGGTGACGCCTTTCCCTCTGCAAGATCTACCTTTCTTTGCTTGATGATCTTCACAAGCTCTTTTCTAATGAAATTTGATGCCTTTATGCCACGGTTAAATGGGGTTCCAGGCAGATCAATGGGAAGAGAAATGATCCCAGAAGCCAAGAGATGGAAAGGACCCTCAAACTTTGCTACGTGGTTGGGATCCTCGATACTCAAAAACAAACGACAAGCTAACCAAAAGGTATACCTCTTTGCAAGCGGGAACACCACCACTTCATCTTTGTTTTCCCATCCCGAAGCAAAGTGTCTCTGGGCAATAGTATCCATGATACCTATATACCTTTGCAAGGCCTCAGGTTTCAAGAACTGAGGGAGGAGTTTCCTCATTTTTTTCGATTCCTCTTTGGATGAAGTTTGCAAAGAGGATGGGAAGATTTTGTCAACCGAGCTTGGCCACCATGCAGTGACAAGCTTGTTTTCGTTAGAAAACAAGAACTTGTTACCGGCAGCACCGCAGAAGACGGCTGCAGGCTCGCCAAGAATATTGGTCTTGAAGACCTGAGAAGAGTACTTGGCTATGCGGTCGAATATGAACTTTTCTGGGTGGCCTTTCCATCCGGTAGACAGGAACTCGAGGCTCTCGCCGACGATGGGAAGGCCGGGCTTGCCTGGAGGGAGGTTAGGGGCGGAGTAGTTGGACTTATGCCTGTAGAAAAGGACGAAGAGGGAGAGAGTTACAAAGGAAACAAAGAGTAGGAGGAGGGAGAGATAGAAATGCTCCATATTGCGCTTTGTGGGATCGTTGGAGTGTGAGTTTGTTTGCAAAGAATAAGGGGTTTTTTATAAGGAACACTTTCACACCTTGCCAGCTTAAGTCTTTTAAACTAGCAAAACAGTTTGTACCCAAAATACTTAAAATTACAACAACAATGTAGTTTGTTTCAACGAGTTTGTCTTTTTGTGAGATGGCGTTCGAGAGTGGCAATGTCAAAGTCAATTAAAGGTAGCGCCCCCATTTTTCAACTTGGTTCGGCCAAGATTGCATTCCATAACCATTTTAATTTTACAATTATATAATATTTACTCTCTCATTTCCAAATTTAATAAAGTTTTAGAATTCAGATATAAAAGCTAAATAATCCCACTTAGAGTTTGTATTTCAATGAAGCGTAGCATTAAAACTATTTTTATCATGTAATTTTACTTTTTTAACCTTTATTTAAACTTATTAGCTTAAATAAGTTCTATAACTTAAAAGTGAATTTGAATATTTGATTCAGTAGTTGATGTATATAGGATCATCATGCTCAAAGAATGAGGTTAGAATTTTCCTTCTCCTATATAAAATAATTAACTGAAAAAAGAATTTGTAGCAAGTAAAC
This sequence comes from Theobroma cacao, assembly GCF_000208745.1. Lineage (NCBI taxonomy): Eukaryota > Viridiplantae > Streptophyta > Magnoliopsida > Malvales > Malvaceae > Theobroma > Theobroma cacao. Next base: position 19,758,180 of record NC_030858.1, on the reverse strand, counting down.
ATTTAGAAAAAGAATCAGCAACTTTGTTTTTAATCCATTATCATCCTCTTAGCAAAATACTTAATTAGGGTTCGATTCGGATCATCATCTATTTTGTTTTTAAAAAAATGTTTTGTTTTGGCTTTTCATCATAAAAGTAATTGAAATTATTGCAAGCATAATAATCAATACTAAAAAAACTTTTAAGAAATAAACAATAAATAATCATATGATCTAATGAAATAAAAATTAATAATTTTATAAATACAACTATAATATAATTTCATACGTATTATTATATTATAATATATAAAATATCATCTATTAAAAAAATTCTTTTTATATGCATTTCATTCACATAATATATATAAATATTAAGATAACTAAAACAATTACAATAACCTAATTAATTTTTTTTTTTTTTTGCAAAGGAAATGGTTCACTAATTTTTGGGTAAGTGGTTTTCCACCTTGAATGTAAGGATCCATGACCATGATTTACTAATAACAATATTAAAATCAAACACAAAAAATAAAATTGTGTAGACAATAATTTAATTTTACGAATACAACGTTTTGGGTTGTAAATAATTTCTGATTGGCAATGCATCTTATAAAAGGGAAGCAGAGCCTGATGTCTCGTTCTCATTTGCTTTCCTTTAGCGTAGAAATGGCGCCTTTTGTTTTTGTATCTCCTTCAGTGTTAATATCTCATTTCCATTATAAAATACCCAAATGTAGCATCCAATTTGCTTGATTTTGAAGGCATCAGTAAATGTTCTTCATTTCTAGGAAGCCTCTCCAATCTCTCAAGATATCTGCTTCACTGAAGAATGAGCTGCTTCATTTTCTTGATTCTCTATGCATTAATGGCTGCTTGAATTTGTTCCAGGGTTTCCCCCTTTGTTTCAGGAACCACTGTGACCACAAACAATGCATTGATTGCAGAATAAAGAATGAAGGTACCATAGGAGCTCCAGCTCATAAAGAAGTTGAAAGTGTAAGAAACTGCCCATGCACCAAACCAGTTCAGTAGTCTTGCTAGGCTTCCGGCTACTCCTTTAATATTATAGGGCATATTAAAGTGAAATTAAATAATATAAGCTGCTAATTAATTCTACACTTATTTTATTATTTGAACATATTAAGTTTATTATGATGTTGCATGTGGGAAAGGATTACTCAAAAAATTGCAAACATAATAATTCAATATTTCAGTAAAATGTGTATATATACCCCACTATATACTTTTAAGTAATAATCTTCTATATATATAGACACACACTTACACACACATACATATAAAGTTCAATCTTTTCGTATTTTATTAATTAATGATTTCAAAATAAACTTTTAAAAAAGAAAAAATGAAAATGATAGGGAGAGGAAATTCATAAAACATTATCATATTGATTTTAATCTTTTTATATTCCATTAATTAATGATTTCAAAATAAATTTTTTGAAAAAAATGAAAAAAATAAAATTTATTTGAAAAATCATTTCATATTCTACTAATCGTTGAATTGAACTAGAATGGTACGAAATGTAAAACTTTTGGATTTTAACCTTTTAATATTATATAAATTTATAATTTGAAATACGTTTTTGAAAAAAAATAATTAAATCAATTTTATTTGAACTTTATAAATGAGATTTTATAAAACAATTATCACATCTCGTTTCATGAAGGATTGTAACTAGCACATGAGTCTACGTGGGTATGACCCACTAGACCTAAACAAGCCTTATTCATCATGCTTGGGTTTAACATCCACCACATTCATACAACATTATAATTATATACGCATTGTCGTATTATTATGAAACATCTCAACATAACGTGTGCATCATAATACATTCATTTATCACATACGTACCATCACACAACCATGGAACTTCTCAACATCAAGTGTGATTTCTATACATACCATATGTGATTCGGCACGCATTACGTGCCTACATCTCCTATGGTTCTTTCATCATAGTGTTAACATTTACTTGCACCCATTTCCAAGACTCAACACAATATTCACAATTAATAAACAAATATGAGCGTATCAACATTTATTTACATAACCAAGTGTCATCCAAGTGCCAACATTAAAAGACTTGACTTGACACATTGCGGAGTGTAATGAACTGAGTAAACTGGAAGAAAGGTATTACCATACCTACCAAGTATAAGCTAAGCTACTACTCCACAAGGCTCCTAGTTAAGCGAGCTACTAATTTGTAAAACAAAAGAAAGAGAAAATAACGGGTAAGTTACAAGGACTCCATAAGTAGATAAGGGAAAAGAGACAAGCAAGGGGGAAAGAGTTTTTGCATCAAACCATACTTTGCAAAAATTCAATATGAGTTTGTAAACTTTAACATAATCCTTTCAAACATCAATAATCTCATTTCAAACATTTTATAAATGCATTAGAAAGCCAAGTTGCCTAAGAATCAGTAACCATCTATAGCTCCAAAAACAAAATATTTGCAAGGAGAAAACGAGAGAGTTCACATCAAGGGTACCGATACCTTCAACTTAGGTAACGGCATTATACTAGCTCACGACTTGACCTTCGAGCATTACCTCTCACTTGGAGGTTAAAGTTACTATTAAATCATCATACTCATTAATACCATGATATCCATTCAAGGCAAAACCACAAAATTAAATATTTAAATCACATCATTGTTCATATAAGTACTTTATCATCAACACACATTTTCTTATACATACCATTCACAATGTCAAGTTGGTATTCTTACCCTCACAATGGGCTATATTCATGTGGTACTCTTACCCCCACAATGGGCTATAATTGAGTGGTATTCTTACTGAAATGGCATGAAACTTAGAGATAACAATTATCATACGCAGCGAAAAATAAAAATTTAAACATACCATGCCATGCCGCGACTCATGGATCACCTTGGTGGTTTTAATATAAACAAAATTAGAAGAAAAGTAATCAGAAAAATAACATTACCTTTAAGAAGTGATGTGGCTACCACGATTGTACCTCTTCCTTCTCCAACCCATGAACGCCACAAAGTTTATGTACCATTTGAAAATTGTGTGAGGGTTGTTATATACGAACTTACCTTATATGGCCAATGTATGACCTTATAAATATCATATAAGACTTATGTGCAAGGGATAATGTTTTATATTTAAATTCAAAGTTTATTTATGAATATTTGATCATGAGATCCCTTGGCTATGTATGTTTGATTTGAACTCTGAGGCTTGCTCGGGTCTCGTGAACTTTGCCTGCCAGGCTCGTGTGCCGGTCATGAACACCAGGGTTTGGACCGTGACACTGGAGCCTTGAGATTGACTCTTTAAACCTTAGGGCTCGATCCTTAGGCTTATTTTTCTATCTACAAGTAGCTAAGATCAACCCTTGACCTTAAGGGGTCAACCTTTATGAGTTCTTGTAGCTTATCTTACATTCCCAGCTTTTAGGGATCGACCCTTTTTCATTAAGGGTTGATCCTAAAGCTTCCCAAAATATTTTTAAGTGTTTTCTCTTGTTGGGATCGATCCTCCCTTCCACGAGGGTGGATCCTAGGCCATTCTAGAAGCTTGTTAAAGAGCTTATCATGTTGGGATCGACCCTCCCTTGCTCAGGGGTTGATCCTAGACACATCCAATAGCTCTCTAAAGCTTATTCCACTCCAAAAATCAACCCTCCTTGTTCAAAGATCGACCATTCATGCCCTGTTCTACAAAAATGCTTTCCTTTGGCCTTTATTTAATTCCATTTTCTCATACATCAGTTACCACATTAATTCAACAACATCATAAGAAGAATTTCATGTAAATAAAGTTGGGAAAAAAATTCATCCAACATCCAACATTATCTTAGAGCATAATCCATCCACATAATTCATTAATACTCAAAATCATCAAGAAAAATTGGGATTTCACAACAATATGGTTTTTGTTTGATGTAATTAGGTTTCGAACTTCTATACTCCCAATACATGACAATAAAATATTATTAGTTATTTGAAAGTTTTGAACAACCAATTATTTATGATTTTTAAATTTATTACACTCATTTTATCGTTATTTATTGGTTTTCCCCATAACTTTCAATGTCCCTCACTTGATTTATCAATAAGTTTGGTTTGGTGGAAGAGGAAGCAGATTTTACTTCACTGATATCTTAGTTCCATTTTTGTTAGGTTCAATGCTGAGGTGTTGAGCCAACAGTTAGATACCGTGTTAGTTTCTCTTTCCTAATTTTTTTATATATGATTGCGATTTTTTTTTTTTGGCTTTTTAAATATTTTTGACTTTTTTATTTTTAGTTTTTATTCCAATGACATGAGTAAATTGATTTATTTAATTAGAGAAACTAATTTTCTAACTTTGGAAAGCTACTATATATTTATATGTATTTGAAAGTAATATATATTTCTTCTGTTTAAGTATATTTGAGAAAACAAAAGTTTGCATGAGTATAAAAAAGTGTAGTATATTAATTATTAAGTATGACTATTTATGGGTAAATAAAGAGAAACAGATTGTATATAAATTGTTGTTAGTAGAGAGTCAAAAATTAAAAAAATAAATATGCATGAGAAAATTAAATTAAGAAGGATCGCAGTGGAATGTGCACGGAGACGCAACGAGGATGCTTTGTTTCCCACTGCATTACTATTGATAATGGGAAGTACTGAGGAAATGTGTGCAAGTCATGTCGTGTTCCAAGCGTGGCCTCAGTCAAACGAGACGGCGCACAATAGTTTAAACGCACACCTTTTCAACAGTCTTGGTCAATTTGTTCATTATTTTTTATTTGATCAGGAAATTACACTCCACTATCATTCTTCAAACTGCTTTGCACTAACCATGCTTGCAAATTCACACTTCCTAACAGAAATTGCCTAATTATTTCAATCAAAGGTTCCTTCAACCATGCCACAAGTCACACTTCCTGCTGTGACGTACGGGTAAAACACAGAAATTCTCCTCAATATACCGTTAAAGTACACTTTGATCTTTTTGTTTCAAAACACAATATTGACCCTTTTAATTTTTCATTACCATTGTCAATAGTTATTTACAAATATGAAAAGTCATAATTACCTTCAAATAGTTGAAAATAAAAAAATACAAAGCATATCATAATCTAGTTTACTTAAAATAAAAACAAAAATATTTTTATTCAACATTTATCAACTTAAATAATAAAAAAGAGACAAGTAATAATGATGGGAAAAAAAGGAAAAATTAAAAGAAAGAAAAAAAATTATTTAGGATTATTTTATTAACAATTCAAAAAAACTCATAGTGTTGAAGTGAAAAAATTAAGTAATAATATTCTAATTAAACTAATTATAATTTTTTGTATTTAGGGAGGTTTTTGTATTTCTTAACCAAGCTCTTTTGAGATCTATTTTAAATTCAACCAACCAAGCTCCTCTAAGATCAATTTTAAATTCAAAGCATTCTAAGTTGAAATATTGTAAAATTTGAGTTATTATTTTTTATTAAATATTGTAAATTTATTTAAATTTTTGTAATTATTATTGAAAATTCACTATATGGTGTTGGTGTCTCGGTGATAATGATTTTGGATTGCAGTCATGGTGGTTTGTGGAGATTGAAGGAGACAGAGAGATAAAAAAACAAAAAAAAAAAAGAAGGAACCATTATGCTTTTCGATACAAGTGAAAAGAGAACAAGAGAAAAACAAAGAACAAGGGAAAAAAAAAAAGAAAACAATTAAAAAATAATACTTGGTTTAATTAAAATATTATTACTTAATTTTTTTTAATTTTTTTCACTTCAAAATTATGATTTTTTTGAATTGTTAATAAAATATTCTTAAATAATTCATTTTGTTTAGTTTTTATTTTTTTCATCATTATGTATCTCTTTTTTATTTTTTTAAGTTGATAGATCTTGAATATAAAAATATTTTTATTATTTAATTAAATTAAATTATGATATTTTTTAATTTTGTAATTATTTGAGGATAATTTTGATTTTTCATATTTGTAAATAACTGTTGACTAACATAGTGATGGAAAAGTGTTTTTTTTTTTTGAAAAGTCTAAAGTGATAAAGTTAATGGGGTTAACCGTGTATTTTGAAACAAGAGGCATTAAAGTGTATTTTAAAAATATATTGAAGGAGATTTTTGTATTTTACTCTTAAAAGAAACTCGCATACTTGGTAGCATTAGTATGACAGGCAAAAAAAATTTTCAGTTAAACGAGAAAACTAATTGGTACCTTACTCATGAAATCCGTAGGTTAATTCAATAGCATGAATAAGCTTTGTTGAAAATTAAAGAGTAAGGTTTATGAAGTTAGAACGGTGTAAGACTTGTGTTTAAGGATTGAAGAAGGACAAAGTATAAAAGGATGACTTTTTGGTTATGCTAAAAACAATATGGAGTCGACGATGAACACTGCAGATGTACGCGGTGGCAACAACCGTCCAAAAAGGATAGGGAGGGAATTGCTCAATATTTTAAGTGAAATTATGATACTTTTGGGTTTTCTTTTGGTCATTTTCCGCAAAAGAATTTTGAACAAGCAAAAAGAGTAGGGATGTGGCAGGGTGAGGAGGGAGTTGACGACTGTAAGTACCATAGTTTGCACCCTAATTACTACAAGTTGTAACTATTTGAAAGGCATGAAAGTAAGCTTGGAATTTTGGAACCTTGGACAAGTGGGAATTGCTGTAATAATCATGCGTTGAAGATATTGTGAAAAGTATTTTTTAAAGAGTTGATCCGGAAGTGGCACTTTCTTTGGTTTTTGTTTTGAGTAGAACTTGCGGTCTCCAAGCATTTTTTATGAAATTAATCGTACAGTCCACACACCTTTGGTATAACATTTTTAATGATATCAATGAGAATTAAAACTAATAAGGAAACTAATAAATTTTTTAATATTTTTTTTTGTTTTTTAGGCAGACATGAGCTCTAGCCACTAAAGTTGGATAGTAAAAATTTAAAATAAAGAATGATTAAAAAATAATTATATAAAATTATAAATTGAGGGGTGGCGGTCACCACCACACCACCACCTTCAGTCTGCCTCTAAGGGTGGGATATTCGACTCTAGCAACCAGGGTGGAGTTAGAACATTTTTAAAGAAGCCAAACAGAAAAAATGGAAGAAAAATGATTTTTCAAATTCAAGTGAAATATCTCTTTATTTTGTGTGTTTTACACAAAATGGTAGCTTCTAGATGAAGCTTTTTTTTATTTTCAATTTACCTTTTCAATTACTAATTACTAATTAGTATATTAAATTATTGAGCTGCACTGTTGAGATAACATGTTATGATAAGTTTAAATTTATATTAAGATTTAGTGATTTTGGTAAGTAGATTTATTTTTATTTTTTTAAATATGATAAATTAAACGTATTAAGTTGAAATTTATATACTGGACTTAGTTAATAAATTCACAATATTTTGAGAGGTTTAAAAAAATTAATTATATATTAAAATAAAATATTTGGGCGGCCATGGCCCCCTTTGTTATTAAGAGAAGCCGCCCCTCGACCAAATTTTGCCTGGACTGGCGCCGAGCGCTTTCATCCGAGCCACAGAAAGAACATGCCCCAGTCCCTCTGGGTTTGTGTCACTTAGGTTTCTAGTTATCAGATTTTGCCAACCTAAATTTTGGGAATACGTCTGAGGAGGTTTAGGTTTTGATATTGGTGGATTTAAAATTCTCTAAAATCATATATATGTAAATAAAGAGCATCCAACCACATTATACATATTTGCTTTACGTGTGTTTCACTATTTTTCTTATTTAAATACCTTTTGGGTTTGCTCCTGACAAGAAGATTTCATCGATCATATCATTAAAAAATTGGGTTTGAAAAGATACTTGACCAACATGCTTTTAAATATGTTTTTTAAATTCAGCTAGCATTAAACAATTGTCTTCCATGGTTTGATCTTCTCAAACAAGACATAAATAACATAACTTGTCTTGGACGAATTCAATTCTTGCAAACCATGCAAATATTCAAATAAAGTTTGAATAAGGTCATCAATTACTCGATCAAATTAATTAGCCCACAAGCACCAGCATTATAGTTTCCTTTTTTTTCAATTAATATGGTCAATTTAGTCTTTCACTTTGCCATTTTTTCCTTTTATTTGCAAGTATATATTCCATAATTTATTACTGGTGCAAGAATCGTTCTCCTTGAGACTAATTCTAATTAAATAATATAGACCAAAGAGGTGGGGCTCTTTTTTTTTATATATATAAAAGGGATCCACTTACACCAGTTTAAAACTTGTTGAGTTTTACATTTTTTCATATTTTTTATATAATTTTTATTTTGTTAATGTAACAGTTAGATTTTCATATTTTGTGTATAGATCATGCATGTAAAATTTCAAACTAATTAAAAATGCACAATTATTTTTTAAATATATAAAAATTTAAACTGTTAAATATATATTGTAAATTAAGGTATTCTCCGTTGATATAATATAAATAGCATATTGATTAAAAAGTCTAAATTTTTAAGATATTGTGAAATCTAATGATTAATTTTTTAAAATTTATTTCTACAAAAAGTTATATAAAGATGTAAAATAACAAATATATATATATATATACATTCAAGTATTTAGCTCATTAGATAGTGCATTATCCTTATTTTTATAGAGCAAAGTTTGAATTTTCCTTCTCTTAATTATATATATATATATATATATTAAAAGACACAGAATGCTTAATAGTATTCAAACCTACAAGTTGTCTACTTTTCAATTAAGATGGGTAGTTGCAAAGGCAAGGTAAAAAAATATACGAAGAATGAGAATGCATTTGAATCTGACAAAATCTTTTAGTCAAATACATTTAACCTAATTTTGTGCAATTAAATCAAGTCAAAATCATTTAGTCAAAATTGAGGTAGGTGGCTCTCTTTTTTTTCCTTGTAAATTAAGATGGGAAAGTTGATAGTCTTGCCCAACTTACATTTGACTAAGTTTAGCATTTATGCTTGACTTCAGATTTGGAATGCCAAACAGAGAATGCTCTACTTTGTGTCATATTTTTCCAAGTCCTCTGCTATCATACAACAGAATGGAGGAATTAAACCCTTTCATATTCAACATTGTGATCATTATACAAACAAAAAACTTTTTTTGATTATCAATGAACTTTGGGTTTTGTTTTTTTTACTGAAAGAATTAATTAATCATAATTAAATATTTTATTTGTTTATTACGTCTACAATGAAGATGAACCAGTTGTCAAGATTTGAATCTTGGTGCTACAGGATCACGACCCTCTTATGAACTGCCGACCAAACCCTACTACTCAATAGTTGTTCCTTTTTTTTTTCACCTAAAATTCTATTTTAATTTCTAATTAGAAGATATTTGCACTACGCAACAAGATTTATAACTGGTAAAGATTTTTTGATGATAATATCATGATTTTTTTTAAATATTTGATCGATATGCATTTTTTAAAATTTAATTATCATTTGAGGTTAAAAATTGTGAATGGTATTATTACATATCTTAGCAACAAATTGAATATATATATAGTTTCATCATGCCAATTAAATTTTTACACATGTACAAAGATAGCTTGTCACAATTTGTATAAAAAGTTATTTTATATCTAGTGATGAAAATTATATTCTTCAAAAAATAAGTTGAATCAATTTTTTGGTTTACATAGCAGAGGCATGATGGTAAGTGAAAAGTATATTTTAAATTTTTCATGACAATACCATTTTCATTAAAAATAATTCACAAAATAGTTCATTTAAAAAAATTCTAACTAATTTCTTTTTCAATTTCTTTTTTTCCTTATATTACTTGTCTATTTTTTTTCATTTTCTTCTTGTTATTTTTTAAATTAAAAAATTAATAAAAAAATTAACTGTTCTTTTTCTACACAAACCACAAATAAATTCACCTTAATTATTCTTTTAATTTCTATCTTTGAAATTTGATAATATAAAGCCGAATTGCAGACAAAGATTTCTTACACTTTCTCTCACTTTCTCACTAACCAAACAAACTTTAACTCCAAACTCCTCTAATTTATTTTATCTCCATCGCTCTCTCACCCTTTTAAAAAACCATTTTAGTGAGTTCTTTAAAGATAAGTCATAACGTATCTTCCTTCTCTTGTCATGCTTCAAATTGGATGAGTTGAGATTTCAATCTACAAGGATGATGGCTACATGGTTCTTGTCAAACCCTATTCTATAAAATAATTACGACGTCATTAACATGCTTAATAGAATGTTTGCATTTTTAGGAAGTTCGAGAAATCGTTAAAAGATAATATTGCCTCCAATGGTATCATTAAGTCGATTAAGCCTCGAACTAGTTCAAATAGGAATTTTGAGGTGAAATTAAGAGTTTCACAGTTCAGTGATGACTCAAAATGGTAATTCGGAGTTCGAGGATCAATTTGGAGTCAAACCGAAATTTTCACTATCTAGGGACAAAATGATCATTTGCCACTTGGGGATAAAATGAGAATTTTGAGAAAAGATTTTTTTTTGGCCCCATTTAACTTATTGGAGTATAATTTGAGTATTGGAGTATAATTTGAGGGTTTGGCAGTGAAAAAGTTTAATTTTGGTGATTTTTGGAGTGTAGGGGCAAAATCGTAATTTTTCCACCCACTGATAAAATTTGAGATTTTGAGAGAATTTAGATCAAATTTGACAAATTGGAGAATGGTATCAGTATAAGGGATGAAAAATATGTCTATGGGCAATTTTTCAGTTTTTGGGGCAAAAATGTAATTTTTGACTTTTACGGGGGTAAAAGTGTAAATTTCAAAAATTACTCCACCAAGACTTTGGATAAGTCTGAGAATTTTATCTAAGCTATGGATATGTGGTACAAGTGTATGGTGAAAATTTGGAAATAAATGGATGGCTAGAATTTAAGGAATTAATAAAACAAAAAAAAT
>NC_030858.1:19741369-19746646 GCF_000208745.1 Theobroma cacao | reverse complement strand
TGATAATTTGCACCACACTGAGGAACATTAAGTCAATTTGGGTGCAATTGAGGTATAGAAATTGAAAAAAATTAATTTGGAGTTTAAACGGACGCGTATATCGATTTATCGGGTAAAAGACCGAAATAGGCTAACATCTCGTTTAGGCAAAATTTAGACATTTTGCACTTCATATCATGCATTAGTAGTATAAATTAGTTTATTTTGGTTTAGTACTAAAGTAGTAAACCTCATAATTGTGCAATTTGTCAAGGTGGTGAATCTTCTGGCAAGGGCAAAGAAATCGCATTCGATGAGTAATAGTTAGAGTACCCGAATTTAGTTTTCAGAAACTGTGAGTAAACTTATTATCGTCTTAATTATCTAGAGTAGTTTTATACAATTGTGTGATTTTATGAAAAATGGGTTTAAATGGTAAATTGCTATGTTTTAGGAGAAATTGTGATTTTATAAAATGATTTTATAAATTTTTTGGAAAATTGAACACTGGTTTTGAAAATAGAGTAATTGGAGACTGCCTGCTTGTGTTGTAAATTTATGATTTTAAATTGAATGGCTTATGACAATAAATGAGCATGAATGACTAAACTGATTTTGGTGTTAGAATTATTTGTACTGTGTATTTAGCCTTGAGAGGCTAGGTTGCGATAAATTGCCATGTCATGCAGAAAAAGATTTTATAAATCAGGTGGTAGATAAAAGATTAGCTACTGCAGTGGTGGGGGGTTCCGTGGGCTAGCCTATTAGAAGGGCACGGTAAACTCTTTTATATTCTCACCTCGGTCGTAGAGGCGCGTAAGGTATCTCCTGAGGTGGGCTTTTTGAGTGTACTTCACGTGGACCACCGTGTGAGAGTGAGACTCAGCCAACGCCAAGGAACGGCTATGTTTCAAAATAAAAATATGATTTATGCGAAATATGAATTTTTAACAACCTTGGTGGGCTCGGTTGGATACTCCTGGTCCAGGTATCACCGAGTACAGGATTTGGCATGAGCCGAGTTTTGAGTAATTCACGAGCCATGTTGATTATTTGGTTGAAATGAATATTCGTGATGTAAAAAATTTGCTGAAGTTAATTATTTTTTAATTGTCTCCATTTACTCGCCTTTAGATAGTTTAGATGGTGTTTGTTTACTCACTGAGATTTTATAATCTCACCACCCTCAATTCCCCACATTTCAAGCTCGGGATAGCCGGTAGATAGCCGATTGCATCAAAGACTTCAGTTAGCCTTGCATTGTCAAAATTATAGGTTCACAAACTCGCTTCTTATTGGTTAGTTGGGGGCCCACGTATCATTGTAAAAGTAATTTTATACTTTAGTTATCTGATTTAAAATATGTATGAACATATTAAGCTTTTACACCATGTTTTTGGCGAGTTTCGGTATTATAGAAAAAAAATGACGAAAATGCCCCTGTGAGCTAGAGAATAATATTTTATTGTTTTGATTTGGAAATGACTTATGATTTTTTTGAAATGCAAGATTTAATAACTGTTGCTCACCGGGGAGATGCGGAAGCTGATGCTAAGCCTTGCGGGGTTCCGATCGGCATTCGGGGTAATGAGTGCCTATCGAGACGTCGCGGAGGTTATCACGGGCCCGATGGGAGTTTCGGGTCGTGACAATTAAAGTGGTATCAGAGCATGATTTAAAGATCAGAGATTTTGATTTTAAAGCTTTTGATTTTAAAGTTTTTGGTTTTAAAGTTGTTTTAAGAAATCCACACTGACACTGCGTGGCTCAAGTTAAGTTAAGTTAAATTAGTTAAGTTAAGTCAGGTTAGGTAGAATAGAATACGTGCATCTGCATATAGAATTTGGAGTTGTTTAGACTTATTTTGGTTTTTCTTATAGATTTTATGGGAGCTATAGGAACTCCTGTTCCCAGTAATTCACTTCCTTGTTAATGTCATGCAAAGGTCATAAGTAGGGCCATTGTTCGGGTTTAAGATGCCACTCGTGCCACGAGCCAATGTTAGAGCGATCTTAAAATGAATGCTCCTAATGAAAGATTAATGAAATGAGATATCCCTCCGATTATGGATGGAGAAATTTGGAGTTGGACAAATAGGCCGTGATAATTTATTCATTTGGTGGAGTGTATAAATTAAGCATTGAGGTAAGAGTAAATTCATTTGGTGGAGTGCATGAAGATGAGAACACTATGTTAATTGAGCGTGTTATGCCCATATAAAAGTGGTGTTGATTTCAATTAAATGATTGTGAGATTTCAAAAATTGATTGGATCTATTATAGTTCATGGATATAAGCACGTGAACTAACTCGAGAGTGAGTACTAATGATTACTATAATTGATGTGTGGTCATGAAGTAAGAAGTTAGTAAACAAATTTGCTCTAAGGATGAGCTTGAACTTTGCTATGCATAGTAAGGAGGAGCCAAGGGACTAAAGGACTAGATGTAGAATTGGCAGCTTGAGGTTAAATGACTTGGAAATGTCGAATCTAGTTTAAGTGTCATATGAAGTTCTATAATTGAGATTGATATACGAATTACTTGAAAGATCAATTTAAAAGTTTATTCGATTCAAAGTGTGGTCTATGATACGAATGATCAGTCTTAAAGGTGATCTCCCCAGAGCAAGGAATTTAGAAAATGTTGATGTTTGGATATACTCTAAGAGAGAGAACTTCTGCATCTTAAGTTTAGAACAACTTTGATCTTATGATTGCAAAGGCAAGGTGTAATAACTAAGTAAATTATTCACTTAATAAATGTGATTGATTATTGATGAATAAAGTCAAGATCTTGATGTTTAGTAGTAAACAATTTGATAATTATGTATTTAAGGGTTATTTGGAGACAATTTCTTTATCAAATTTGTACTAAATGCTATGGTAAAGGCATATCAATTTTAATATGAAAATGTATCCAGGAATGATCTTAACATATCACCAAAGGAGAATTAAACATGTTGAAGTTAATGTTCTAATAGTGTGCATATGATCGAAAGCTAGTTTGTAAGTTGTAGTTTTCATGATCATGAAATATATAAAGATTATCAATATATGGACATACACTTGGAGTTGTAATTTACAAGTTTGGAGTATTTAAGATATGATTAAATGGAATTAGCATTAGTTAAGGTACGTGAATCTTCTAATTAAATTTTGTGGAGTATACATGATAGTAGAATGGAGGAACAGAGTGTCGTGATACTATATGGTGAAGTTACTATACAATATGGAAAGAGTATTCTAAAGTGGGATTTATTGACTGATGATAAGTGATGTGCAATTTGAGATACATGTAGCTATGAATAAATTTGGAGATCTTTGCTTAAGCAAACTCGTACTAAATGTTATGGTAAAGATATATGAATGTTAGTGGCAAAATAAAGACATTAAATCAATGTTCTGATCGCGTACTTGTGATAGAAAGTTATTATTGCTAATTGTGGTATAGACTTAGAGGGAAACCACACGATTGTGAATAATTGAGGTAGTAGCTTTAAAGGTAGAAGAATTGCTGGGATAAAGTGAATTCAAATAGTTGCAACGCCACAGTACTGACTATCAAACGCTGTCGCGTTAAGAACCCCTAATGGCTAGTAAGCATGAGCAAATTGAGAGTGGCATGAAGATGAAACTTACGAGTTGAGGAATGGTCATTGGTTTTCATGCTAAGCTTTATTGTTTGGAATCTTAAGTGCATTGGGGAGGTATTAAGATAAAGATGATGAGTGAAATTGTAAAGTTTCTTTATTGCCTTGTATATTGGCATGTAAGAGAAAGAAAAGTTAGAGAGTTTTTGAGATGGTTACATAAAAATAAATTAACATGGGGAGTGTTAAGATGAATAATATGATGACTGAAGTCAAATCTTAAGAAATAAGGAAGATAAGAGATTAAGTCTTGTTAAAGACTAATGAGGAAGCGAGCGAAAGGTTAGATGAATGTATGAGATACTGATAAGAGATGTCAATACCAAGTGAGGAAAAATGTAAATAAAGATTTCAATAATGATATAGCAAATGAGTTGATATAGAATATTGTTATGAGAATATACTGATCTTGTCTTAACTTTGTTGAAAGGAAAGGATTAGTAACAACACAAGTAAACTAGGTGACATGCTAGAAACTCTTGGAGATAAACTGAAATATGAGTAGTTGGGTATACCTTTATGGAAATGATATACTTGGAGTATGAAAGAGCAAATAAGTGATTAGGTGTTTCAAGAATATTTAAATACCTTTGAGGAAGAATTATACATTATACGAGATGAGTATAAGATGTGAGTTCTTAAAACTTGTTGAGGAGCCTAACGGCTAAGTCACAAGTTAAGTAATCATCTGTTGTGAGACATAAGTCTAAGGTAGATATTCCCAAGAAAATAATCAAGAGAAGTTCTACCCTGGATTTCGTGAAAGCAAACACTAAGTTATGTAGTTATAAAAAGGAAGTTGTAAGCTGAAAGTGATATTCATATTAATATTGAAAAGTACTTGAGGGGAATCTAGTTTCAAGTTTTACAATTTCAGGTACAATTTGTAAATTGGTTAAGAAAAAATGATGTTAAATTTATATGAAAGAGTAGAACAAAGGATGATAGAAGTTAACCTTGAAAATGAAGTTAGATAATGAAATTTTCCTAATACATTATGGAAATTGGAATTCAAAAATGCTTGAGGTATACATGATTCAAATGAGTTTGAGTCTTAAGTGACAAATCAATATTGTAACGCAAAAAAGATACAAGGTAATATAGAGGCATGAAAGATGATTAAGGACAAAAGGATGACTCTGAGAAATTATTATATTGCATCGTATTCAATGATCAAATCAAGGTAGATCTTGGAAGTATAAATGGAATTATAAGGCATATACACATATGTGGGGTTGATATTGTGATCAACTAAAATGAAGAATGATTTTTAGTGAACTAAGATTCAAACTTAATATATGATGAATGATACAGGTAGTACCATGATAAGAAATTTTATTAGAAATTAAACTATGTGAACATAAAAGACTCTAAGAAATAGCCAAGGAGATAATATCAAGGAAATGTGATCTATAGCATGGTTAAGCAGTACGAGATGGATTAATATGATTAAGAAGATTGATATTTCATACCTGTGAGATAAACATGAAGTACATGGAAATAATGGAAGAAAATACCCCACCTTTTCTTTGAGTTTGATAAGTGAAATTTTGAGGACAAAATTTTATTTTAAGGGGGGTAGTGTTGTCAAACCCTGTTCTATAAAATAATTACGACGTCATTTACATGCTCAATAGAATGTTTGCAT
>NC_030858.1:19723792-19738454 GCF_000208745.1 Theobroma cacao | reverse complement strand
TTCATGCTTGATGTATTCTTAACAGAAGCTCCTCCAACTCCTACTAACTCCCATCCCCATCCCCTAGCCCTGCTCTTGTCCTTATAATTCTCTCATTAGTTGAGAATGTTTACGTTAGGAATGGGGATGAGTTGAAACGAGAGCGATGGCCTAATCAAAGGGGAAGGATGAAGAGAGAAGAAGAAAAAGAGAGAAAGTTTAAAAATACCCTTTAAATATCGTGAAATTTCAAAAATTGGTGTTAAGGATTGCGAACTTGTATAGGAATCATTATTGTTTAGATGACTTAAGATTTTTTTATATATTTTATTATGATAGTATAAATTATAATTACAATGAATTAAGCAATAGTTCAATATAAATGTAGTATTACATCTAGTAAAAATTTGATTAATAAATCAAAGTAAGAGAGATAAAGGAAAAAGGGGAAGAAAAAGAAGCAAACCATTATACTTTTTGACATCAATGAGAACGAGAGGAAGGGAAGAAAATAGAAAAAAGAGAAAATAATTAAAAAATTATGCCTAATTTAATTAGAATATTATTACTTAATTTTTTTTAGATTTTAGTTTTTTTCACTTCAAATTTATAAGTTTTTTTAAATTGTTAAATAAAATAATCTTAAATAATTTATTTATTTCTTTTATGTTTTCCTTTTCGATCCTTACATGTCTCCTTTTATTTTTTATATTGATAAATGTTAAATAAAAAATAATTTCCTTATCATTTAATTAAATTAGATTATGATATTTTTTATATTTTTAATTTTTCAATGGTTTGAGAGTAATTATAACTTTTCATATATGCAAATTACGGTTGATTAATGATAATAAATAATCAAGGGGTGAAACAATGCATTTTGAAATAAGAGAGGTCCAAGTGTGCTTTAAAAGTATATTGAAGGTGATTTTTGTATTTTACTCAACGTATCAACATGTATATATCCAATTGGATAAAAAGTACAAATTACGAAACTTGGATTTAGGACTTCAAAATTCTAATATCTTTTATTTACAATTGAGGTAAGAGTTAAGATCTTATGACAAATTTAATATTTTTTATTTCGACTCGAAAGCAATCCAAAATAATTTAAGACTTTAAAATTTGTATCTACCAATTAATCTTGACATAATGGATGAATTCTACAATAAGGTCAATAAAGTTGAGCTTACCATAAGGATATTAAATAAGAGTCATTAGATTTAGAGACTTTTATTTCAATAATTGGTCAATAAAAAAAATTACAACTTGTTTACCTATTTAATGGGTTAAGAAAACTAACTTAAATAATCCTTAACAAAAAAATAAAAAATATTAATTTAAAGAAAAGAATTAACAAAGAGAATAACATAATTTTTATAAAAATTAATCATTTACATTTTCGAGTATTTTTTTTTGAGAAATGTGCAATTTTATCGTTGGTTGCCAAGACAAATGGCCTTGGACTTAGCTTACATGTAAATGTAAAAACGCAATACAATAAAAATAAAATAAAAATAACCATTGTCATAACATGTGAGTCCGTAAACTCAATCATTTAACATGAAAGAGGAGTCACAACCAATCTTTTTTTATTTAGGTGTGGTTGGTCACCTATGTAAAACTATACTTTTTAATGAGGTCTTAAGCTTGACATAAGTTCATTTAAAAGGATAGGTTCCAGTCCACAAAACAAGTTAAGTTTGAAAGTACAATTACGTATGAAGAAAGTATTAGCACCCTTAAAAGGCCCACTTAACGTGGTACCTAATTAATCATATGTTATCCTTTTAGCCTTAATAAATCAATTTTAAATTCAATATCCAGTTTTATTTTTCTTAATTATTTTTATATTTTGTTATTTTATTTTATCATTTGACAACTAAGAAAAAATCCTTTGATATCGAAATATCTTTTGAATACTCTTAAAGATGAATTTCTCACCTAGAAAATTTCTCAAAGTTATTACTTATAGCCTTCTCAAGATTTCATCATCGAAGAATTTTTATTTGCTCCTTTATTTGTTTTGTTTATTTAATTTATATTTATAGTTATATGTTTCTTCAAGTAAAAAAAATCTCTTGCTATTGGAATGTCTCTTGAATACTTCAATACTTATGGTAGAATACAAGAAAAATTTCTCATCTAGAAATTTTCAAGAAAATTATCCCTTGTAATATTCTTGAAATTCCTTCATCGGAGAGTTTTTATTTACTCATTCATTTATTTATTTATGTTAAACTTATTTTACATATTTATTTTAAATTTTTTTATTAATTTGAAATAAATAAAAATCCTTTCATATTAAAAATTTTCCTAAATTCCCCAACTCTTTTGGTAGAATTTAAGAAAAACTTTATCACTTAAAAAGTTTCAAAAAGATTATCCCATATAATATTCTTGAAGTTTCATTATCAAAAAATTTTTATTTATTTATTATTATTTTTTAAACTAAGCTCACAAGTCAATATCATGGTACAGTTTCCAAATTACTAAATATTTCCACCATTTATTTATTTATTATTATTTTTATTTTATATTTTTGTTGGTTTTATTATTACCATAAAAATGAAATAATAAATAAAAAATAAACTAATAATAAAAATAAAAATAAATACCAAAATGAAATGATAAAAAACAAGAGAAAATGAGTCCATACCTTCTTTACATGAACTAGGTTTGCCCCCTTTTAGAGCCCACTACTTTGAATGGGTCACAAGCTAAGATTGGATTGAAATGGACCTTGCTCAAAGCTAGTCAACACAAGTCCATGGTCAACATCAACCTCATAAACATAAAAAATGGTACAACTAGTAGTAAAGGTTTAAACATAAGACCTCCCACTCACCAAACTATACTTCAACCAACCAACCAACCAAGCTATGGCGCCAACACAAAACTACAAACCAACCAACCAACCAACCAATTTATGGCGCTAATTGATTATTATTTTCCTATTTTGATATGAACGGTGTCGTTTAATACTTTCAGTATATAAACCCAAAATAAAACCTCGCTTCATTTTTACTCAAGCTTCTCTTTTTAGCGGTGTAGCACCCTTTCTCTCTTCTTGCCCTTTTCACCAATTGGAACCTTTAGATTTTCCCAAAACCTATCTGTCTCTCTCACCACTAAAAGCAAAGTTTTCTGCTTGTTGAAAGCTTTTTTTTTTTTTCTGTTTTTTACCTTTCCTCTATTCTTGGTTGATGAATAGGTATTTGTAGTCATTTTTGTTTTAATCTTAACTTGGATTGGGACTCTCTTTTTTAAAAAATTGAATTTCAAAATTGGTAGATTAGGATCATTTTTGTTAGTGTAGAAGTCTCAATAAGCAATATGCAAGAGGGGGTGAATTAGTTTTTAAAAATTCTTTTGAAGACTACGTATAAGAATAAAAACTTTTGCAACCAAAAATCTCTTTTTTATGTAAAAAATAAAGTGTGTGATCTTTCTATACTAATTTTTAATAATAAATTGCAATGAGCAAATAATAAATCTAAATAAAGATATTGTAATATCCCGCACTCTCGTTGGACACAAATAAGACCTTATTGATCAAACGAATGATCGTTTGATGTGAATTGGCGTGCTAAAGAGCGACAAAGGATGAAAGGTACGTTTAAGAATAAAATACTTCGTGCATGCAAAAATAATAATTAAATAATAATATTTTCGTTGGAGAAGAATTAGTAAGCTAAAGGATAATTTAGAAGTAAACCGAGATGTAATGATGCGTTTTGGGACCAAAGAAGGCAAGTGACAAATTTTGAAATAAAATAATATTAAAATATTAATATTTTATATGTTATCGGAATTAGTTATGAAAAATGGAATATGACTAATTTAAGTGGGGGAGAAGAAGTAAAGAAGAATTTTGAAGGAAAACGATGATAATTGTGACAATGTGATTTTATTAAATCGAGCTAACGCGGGTCAGTAAATGTTTAAATATTATGGTGACATCGCATTGAAATGCGATCTCGATATTTTGATTATACACGTGTAAGAAAAGGAAGATAGAAGAAAATTAGAATTTTTACACGTGTCAGAAGAATTAATTTTAAAATATGAAAATTTGAGGGAGGTGTATTAAATAAAATGAAGTTAAGGCATAATATGTAAATTTTTTTGTTTTGAAGAAATAAAAATAAAATGAAAATAAAATGGATGATAAAATAATGAAGAAAAGATGTTGAAAAGTCAAATAATATTTTTATATGTACATGAGTCAAGAATGGGAATGATGTGGTTTGGATGGGAATGAAGAAAAGTCAAAGTCATTTGAAAGAATACTAAATTGGAACCAAGTGAAATGGGTGGCCGGCCAAGTGAATGGAGTAAAGAAATGAAAAGGAAATAAACAAAGAAAGAAGAATGTAGAAATGATGGTGGGGGCCGGCCATGTGAGATGAAAGAAAGGAAAAAGAGATAAGAGAGAAAAATTAAGTCGGTTAAGTGAAGAAGAAAAATAAAGGAAAGCAAAACCGTGGGAGAAGAAGAAAGAAATAAAGAGAAAAAGGGAGAGAAAGAACCGTGGGAGAGGAAGAGAAAAGAGAACAATTTTGTTGCACTTTGAGAAAGGAAAAAGAGAGCTTTTGTTGCAATTTTTGGAGGAAGAAGAAAGCTTAAAATTTGTGAGGTAAGAAAGCTGAATTTTGAGGTTATGTTGCTGGAATTTTTGAGGTTATTATGGCTGATTTTGGTTCTAAAAATTCAAGGTTTTTGCTGCTAAAATTGTGTGAATTTGCTATTGGAAATTTTAGAGGTTTTTGCTGTCATTGAGGGACAATTTTTGCTGCTGAAAAATTAGAGCTGTTTGCTGCCAATTTGTGCAGAAAATTGGACCTGTTTGTTGCCAATTTCGTGCAAAAAATTTGCAAAAAAATTGGAGCTGTTTGCTGGTAGTTTGTGTAGGAAAATTGGACAGCTTTGTGCTTTCAAAGTTGAGGAGTTTTGTTGCTAGAAATTGAGTTGAAAATCTGCTTATTTTAGAGCAGAAAATGGTAGCAAAAAGGGTGAGAAAATGAGGCTTTTGGTAATCGATTTTGAGAGGAAAGGAAGAGAGGAAGCCACGGTGGTGAAGGGAGGAAGCCACGGTGGTGAAGGGAAGTGACGGGCTGGAAAGAAAAAAGAAGAAGAAACATGGAAGAGAGAAAAAGAAAGAAAAAGAAAAGAAAAGAAATAGAAAATAAATGGGCATGACCTAATAGAAAATAAGTGGCATGACCCAATAGAAAATAAGTGGGCATGACCCAATAAGAAATAAAAATAAATGGGCTTAGCCCAAATAGGGAAAATGGAAAAGCCCATGGAGAAGGCCCAAAGGTCATAAAGAAATGAAAAATGCCCAATGGTAAGTTAATGTTATATTTTAAGATTTATGGGTTGTTTAATATTGTGCATATTTTGGATGAAAAATATGCAAGTTGTTTAAGGAATTTTTAATTGAGTTACTACTCATACAAATGTGTGATTAAATATACTGAGTTTAAATTGTTGCTAGGAAGTTTGTCGTGGAGGCGTGCTGAACTAAGTATGTGACTGACAAATAGGAATAATTATATACGCGTACGAATTAATAGTGAAGTAATATCCCACTATTATGAGGTGAGTAGGGGGTGTCAATTTTAAAAATTCTATATATATATGCATATATACATTTACGTATATTTTACATGAAGTGCAAAATTTATGGAAAGCATGCGTTGATAGAATTTTAAGGAGTTGTGGGTGTAAGTTATTTTCAGAAATCATTTGAAATATATATATATATATATATATATATATATATATATATATATATATATATATTAGATGTAAAGTGTTTTAAATCGGGAAACAAGCTTTTTGAAAAGATTTACATCAAAGGAAATTGTGCCTTATTGTTCGTGTGGTGTGCATTCATGAAATTTATTACATATTCACCATGCTATTTTGATACAAAATATCATTTAAATATTTACAATGAACATTTTACGAAAAGAGAGTTTTAACGTAATACGGGGATCGATATTTTGAGAAAGATTTAAAATATTCCCTTGAAGATCAAATTTGGAATGCTTTTAAAAGGTGATTTCATTTTAACCAAGAAATTTAAGAGTAATTGGAGACTGCTACTTATTGTGTTATAAATTATATTTTCAATCGAATGGCTTATGATAATGTAGGCATGATTGGCTGGTTGGGAATTATATTGAAATACAGATTGTTTATTTGCTTTGAAAGGCTGTGAATTACAATAATTGCCATATCATGTTATTGAATTTTATTGATTGGTGGGATAATTATTAGCTTACTGCAGTAGGCAGGTTCTGTGGACCAGCCTATGAGAGGGGCACGGTAACCCCGTTTATATGTGCTTACCTCAGTAGGAGAGGCGAGTAGGGTAACTCCTGAGGTACAACTTTAGAGTTCACTTCACGCCAAAACACCACGTGAGGGTGAACTCAGCCAATGCCAAGGAACGACTATATTTTCAAAATAAAAATATGATTTATGCTTACATAACTTTTTAACAGTCTTGACGGACTCGGTTGGGATAGCCCCAGGCCAAGGTATCTCTGACAACTGAGTATGAGAATGATTTTGGCATGAGCCAAAGTTTTAAGAAAGTCATAAGCCATGTTGTTTATTTATTTTTGACAAAAATGTAATGAGTTGAAATAAGTTTTAATATTATGAATTATATTTCTTTGCATGGTGGAAATAGAATTAAATGGTTTTTCGCAGTTTCCCTATTTGTTTATCTGTGAAATGAAACTGAAATTCCTCGCATATGGGACGAGTTATGATTTGTGCATGATTTTAAATATTATTTGGTTTCGCGAAAGTTTGCTAAATTTTATTGATTTGATTCGAAAATGATTATTAATATATTTTGATGCGAAGATTTTATTACCACTATTATTTATACTTTATAAGAAATTTTTGATTTTTATATAAGGCAAAAATCCCTGTTTGAAACAAATTGCTTTTATGATCCTGCATTTCTATATTCAACTGATCTGCCATTTGCTTGTTTCCCCTCTACGCTGTACTCGCTGAATCGTTGATTATCATTGAGTCTATGAGACTCACACCCCTTTTTATCCCCTTTTGCAGATAGGGATTCGCCAGCGTGTAGTTAGTGACACGTTCGGACCACCGTGAATAGGTAAAGGCATCTCCTAGCATTTTATTCCTAGTCACTTCGCTGTTAGAGGTCAAGTTGTAGCATTTCATTTATTAAGTTGTAAACGAATTCTAAATTTTTATATAAGCATTAATTTGGAGATTATAGATTTTAATGCATATACTTACGAATAAAAGAAAAAAGTTTGTATTGATTTTTATATTTATGGTTCAATTTAGTATATGAAAGTATCAATATTATATGGTGATTGAATATAGTGGATTAACGAGCAAATTCTAGATAGGCTTGTTCGAGACTTGGCAGGTCTTTTTCGGAAGTCTTGGACGCTGGCAGCGACCTGGGAGAAGTCGTCGCAGATATTTTCCTTAGTCAAATAACGAACAAATAATAAATCAAAGTAAAAATATTTTTCTAAGTCAAATGATGAACAAATAATAAATCAAAGTAAGAATATTTTCCAAAGTCAAGTGTAAGAAAAAATAGTCATTCAAGATAAAATAATTTCTTAAGAAAAATTAATGAATCAAGGTAAAATATTTTCCTAAGTTAAATGCAAGTAATAAATCTCAATGTGAAAAATTAACAAACAAGACATAAGATTTTTATAGTGGTTCGGCTTTCTCTAGTGCCTACATTCACTCCTTTGGAAACACCAACAAATTTAAGATCTATTAAAAGAAATGAGCTTTTACGCCATCATGTGAAACCTTTACAATGCTTTTACAGGATTAAGTGAAACCCTTATAATACTTTTTATGAGATCAGGCGAAACCCTTCTAAGCTTTTTCACGAGATAAAATGAAATCCACCACTAATAGTTTTTACGGGGCTTAAACACAAAACCTCACAAATAGCTTTTCAAGGTTAAGGTTAAGCTAAAACATTTACGATGGAGTTCAACGATTAGCAAGAAAATGCCTCTACAAAGGTTGGGTGTTAGGAGTTTAAGCTTAAGTGCAGTGAAAGAAGAAATATCAGCTCAAATGAAGCAAGTATTCAACTTTTGTAAGCTTGGTGGAAGATAACATGACGCTAAAGAGTGAGGATAAGCTTTGGAGGTCTCTCTAGGGTTTGTTGCTTTGGCTTAAGTCTTCTATTGCTTCCAAACAGTTTAAAGGCAGCTATTTGTAGCTGGTATGAGGTTTGGAGCCGTTGACACAAGTTTAAATAAAATCTTATTGTTGTTGAAGCTTAAGGGTTGACTACAACTCTCCTAAGGTCAACTATGTTTTTCAAAATTTTCAAATTAGGGCTCCATAGTCGAGAATAACCTTTCTCTATTTGATCCAACTTTTGAGAGTGTTATTTTTGCGAGTTTAAGCTACTATAGTTGACTATGTCTGTGTAAAGTCCACTTTTTCATGCTTTTGACTTGTAAGGGTCGACTATACTTGAGCCAAGGTCAACTATGTCTATTCAAATCTTCATTTTCTTGAGCTTTTTGGAACAAGGTTGACTATAGGCACTCTAGGGTTGACATGGCTTTATATTCTTCAAGTTTTGCACTTTTTCTGCCTTTGGATCGACTTGAGCTTCTCTAGGGTCGACTCTTGACTTCTGTTTTCAGGTTTTCTTAGCTTTTTGGTGCCTCTCTTCAACTATTTCTTCCTTTCCTTGTTCCTACAATCAAATAATAAGTCAAGGCATGTTTGCTCTTTGTTTTCTTAGCTGAATATGCATTGTTTGAAAGCTTTTATGATATTTTCTAATGACGCATGGCTTTTCAAACAATTATATGACCTTAGGGGATTAAAAATATTTGAGACAATTTCAAATGCTTGACATTAAGTTCAAGGTAACATATAATTTTTGTCAAATTAAAACATGATGTAACTTAGGGCTAACAATCTCCCTCTATATGACAAAAACATGAGTATATTGCATTTGAAATTTCTTGAAACCTCCCCATAACTTAATTAGTCTCTATGCCCTTGTTGAAAACATTTAAGTGTGAGTGAGAAGGGTATAAGAAATGAATATGAACTTTGAAAATGCTTTCCCTCAATTTATGCATGAAGTTCAAAAATGTTTTCAAGAAAAATTCAGTTAATATAAGAGCATTTCAATGTGCTCATAAACCTTGTCCCTCTTTTTGTTATATCAAAAAGTAATAGAAATGTGAGCTTTAAACACTTAAACTTAAGAGACAATGGTTAGTGATAATCATCAAGTATAACTAAGAATTAAATCCAATAATAATCTCTAACCATTAAATCAAAACAATGAGATTTATTTCCACGCAAAATATCCAATCAAGAAATATATCCATTCATCATAATTGAAAAGCATTAAATCAATATATATTCCCAATTAATATATAATCAAGCAAAGCATAGGGAAATATACTTATTTAGCACATCCAAGGATCAACACATATAGATGTTTTCAGCCAAGATATATTTCCATGTAAGATAGTCAATCAAGGCGTTATGGAATATATCAATATATCATAAACAAATCAAGATATATCTCCATTTCATATATTTTCAAGTAAGTTAATAAAGAGTATATGATCAGTTAATAGAGAATGCCACACACACACACATAATCAAAATGATGTGGGCATTACATCCTTTAAGTGCAAGTTGAACATGCATACATATAAAAACAAGCATAATCAAGTATAAAGCATTTATAGGCATGCACATAATGTGAACATGATATGTATGAGTAAGATGTGTGCAACTTATATATTAGTATGTTCACATATTCATTCAACCAAGTAATCATGAAAATGTAAGTTATCAATAAACAAACAAATTGAATACAAAACCACTTGTCCAAATATACTCAAATGTATACACAATCAAGTATAGTAAGGAGCGTAGCAATCATTATTCAAGTATAGACATTATTAAGCACAAGTTTAATATGGTGTTTAAGAAATATTACCAATAAAGATGAACACCACTTGTTGAGATTTTTGCCAAGATCATTGTTGAAGATTTGAAGTGCTCAATCATCATAGGATAATGTCAATGATCAACTCTTCTTTAAGCATTCATTTGATTCTTTTCTAACAAGAAGGAAGAGTTAAGTGGTTAATCATATGAAAGCATAATCTCACCTCCCCATAGATTGATCATGAGGTAAATATGGGGGCAATTAATGATCATATGATAAATGAGTATTTAAATAGAGTGTTTAACATGTCAATCTCATATTCATATATACAAGGAACCGGTAAAGCGTGAGTATTTAAATAAATATTCAATATATGCTTCAAATACTCATAACTTCAAGAAGTTTATGCACATTAGCTCTAATGAATGTCCAAGATATCATTTTGCATTAATTACCTTTTTAAATTTTCATCATGCATTGTCCAAGCATTTTAAAGAAATTCTCTAAATTATATTAGAATGACAATTTAAGAGAAAATTTCCTCAATAATGGCATATTATCATGAAAATATCATCATTTAGCCCTTTCTGGTAATCTTTTTTCCAAAATATTTTCAAGCAAGCATTTCAATAATAGTTCTCATGATTGTGTATAAAACTATCAAATCAAGGAGAAGTTTTCTTATCAAGAAAATAGTCTTATCAATGAAGCATTGCCAAGTCATTTTGCTTTTTTATAATCATATGTAAGAAAATATTATGACTAAGCAAGCACAAGCATGATTACAAAATGAATTTAAGTTATCTTCACCAATCATGATTTCAATTTTGTTCCATGAACTGCATGCATGATTTCAATAAACAACATGGGCATATACAAAGGATGATCAATAAAGTTCAGGATACATGCTATTTTTCAATGTTCTATAATTCATGAGTGATACTAATTGTTATGAATATTGGAAATAAGGCATTCAACTCATGTCTATATCTAACGTAAGCATCCAAGCATCAATGAATACCAATTGTCAAGATTCAAGAAATAATCATTCAATTAAGGCTCATTAGATATTCATTACTAACTTAAGCTATAGGCCATTTTTCATCTTAAACTAAGCGATTCATGATAGCCTATAAGCTAATGTTGGATGCACTCAAGTTTTTAGATCATATAATCATTTAGGCTCATGGAGAACGTAGTTAACATTCAAAAGCACATTCAAAAGATTCTTCAACTATGTCAACACAATATATATCATGATCTAACTTGACAATTTAAATTTCTTATTCAAGAGCATAATCCACGTCAAGTTATAGACTTCAAATCTTAAAATCAAGCAATATAAAATATCATGTAAGCATGCGACTTGATCAAAATGATAGATGAACTAAAATTATTTTTCATGAAGTTCAATGTGTTCATCATGATCAATTTCATATGCATAATCAAGAAATCAATTTTGAAACAATCAATTAAACCCAATCATAAAGCATATTCCAAGAATTGATTCTAGACCAAGCATTTTAACATTTCAATTCCTCAAGAAATGTGTGAGACCTTGACCTTTATAGACTCGTAGATAAAAGTAGATGCGATATCCCTGATCAAAGGTAATTTTGTCATTTCCTTAGTAAGCCCCTAAAAGTAAGTTTTAAACAATATTAAGGCCTAAGTAGGCCTAAGGCATAAATGAATGATGATAATATGGGTAAAATGACAAAGAAAATAAAAATAATGATGATTTCCATGGTAGGGGCAAAATGGTCATTTTTCACCTCAGGTAAAATTTTTAAGTTTTCATGAAACCGAGCATTTCTATACCATTATGGACCTTGTCCTAGTGTCAAAAGAGTAAAAAGACTTCATAAAGGATTAGAGGAGAACAAGTTAACTTGTGAGGGCATTTTAGTAATTAAAGTGGAGTGGATAAGCTTGGGCTATAAATATCGCTTTCTTCCAACAGCTTCTTCTCCCATTTTTTAGCAGTTTCTTCTTCTTCTTCTTCTTTCTTCTTCTCTTTCACGTTACTTCCAACCTCCATGGAAGCTTGATATGAACCTTCATAACCTCCCTCAAAATAGCTCCACTTTTCATGCTTTTGGTGCACCCTTTCATAAACCCTTGTGATCTTCCACTCTTTCTCTTTAAAACCCTTGAAGAAAATCTTATTTCCATACTCTCTCTCTAGTTAGGTGTTTTAGAGAGAGAAAGAGGAAGCTTCAATAATAGCGTGAAAGTTTTCGAAAAGAATTTCAAGCACAAAGCTACCAAGGTGAGTAGTGAACTAGAATTAATTTTTAGTGTTGAAAATGATTAGTGTTTAGACTTGTGGGTGTTTTGGTAGTTGAGGTTGTAAATTCACTTTGGAGTGATTAGGATAGTGGGAATGGATAGCCATTTAATGGCACTTGAAAACTAGTAAGTGATAGCTTGTAGAACTTGTAATTATGAGAATTGAGTTAATTGTGATGTTAATGTGATGATAGGTTCCAACGAAGCCACACCATCCCATTTGGACCATTAGGGAAGTTAGAGTCGACTAAAGGTTCAATAGAATACCGGTGAGTGAACTTGCATTTCAAAACTATTTTGGGAATGTGAATGTATTTGTACAATGCCTTTGAATGAGTTTATTCAACTTTTCTAAAAATTGGGTACCTTGGGAACAAGCTTTTGATTATTGTCTTTATATATAACATGTGGCTATTATGGATTCTTGTTTTATGTCATTGTGTTGATATACATATATGTTGTGCATTGATGGCTGACATGGTGTGATAATGATAACCATTCGTGTGCATGATGTGGGGGGATGCACATGCCGGTGATGACGGTGGTGAGGATGTTGGATGATGAAAGTGCTCATGTGCATGATGTGGGGGGATGCACACGATGGCACTAATTGTGCACGATGTGGGGGGTTGCACACGATGACTCCGGCTATGTGCACGATGCGGGGGGATGCACATGAGCTAGATGAGATGATAGTGGTATTGGTATTTATCCATGTATGTATATGTATATATGTTTAGAGAATGAAAACTCATGAATATGGTTTATGGTTGAAATGCATATGAATTTGGCATGTTGAACTTTGGAAATCTTTATGTGTTTCATGTTGATTTTGTTTTTTCAGCAGGATGGCTTTTTCTTGAGGGGAATGGAAACCTTTTCTTGGTGCTCTGATTCTCGTTGCAGCGAGATTCATTCTCGCTGCAGTGAGAAAGTTGCTGTAGCTTCTCGCTGCAGCGAGAAACTTTCTATTTTATGGCATAAATTTTGTTGCAGCGAGATTCATTCTCATTGCAGTGAAAAACTTTCTGTTTTGTTCCTTATTTTGTTTGGTTGCTGTCCTATTTTCCACTTCTTTGGTACCATAGTTGAGCATGGACTTCTAACATTAAGAAATTAATTAGTTGAGTTTGAAATGAGGAATTTTGGTGAGAAACCCTTGGTTAGTTGAGAAACCCTCGTTCGGCTAATAACTTGAATCTAACTTCGCTGCAGCGAGAATGCCTTTCCGCTGCAGCGAAGACTCGTCGTTTATTTGACTTTATTCGCATGAATGCTATTAAAGTTTTCACTCTCCAAATCCTTTGTTGAGCATGGACTCTTTTCATTAAGTGATTTACTCATGTGGTGTTTACATGAGGGGTTTTAATAATAACTAAAACAAATTGCATTGTTTTAAAAAATGAATGCATCATGATTTCGTTAAACATTTCTTAATGTTTGCTTGTTCCCTTCTTGTTCACTCACTGGGTTTATACTCACCGTTTTCAACTTCATATTTTCAGATCAAGAGGCAGCCGATAGCTAGGTCGAGGTGTCTTTGTAGATTCGTATCTTTGGTAGGTATCAATGGCATTCATTAGCTACACCTTCATTGTGGTCACTCCGCTGGAAGCCCGAGTCATTTTGTTGTAAATATGTACAAGTGACGTAAATTATTAAATTGCACGTTTAGACAATATATGTACATTTTGATTGGTATGCCACTATGAATTGACAATGCTTAGTATTATTTTGATTCAAAGTTGTGGAATGTAACTTAGTAACTTTTGATGGAATGGTGAACAGGTCATATAAATAGGCTTGCTTGGGCTTAGTGGACTACGTCCATTGGGCCCATGCGCCGGTCATATAATACCTCGTACTTTGATATGGTGACTAATAAAAACTTACTGGATGCCAATTGAGGTTAATTATGATGTTTAGAAATGATGAAAGATGAAAGGAATAGTTTGGGATAAAATATTTCGCACACGAGGAAATAATAATAAAATAATGATATTTTTATCGAAGAAGAATTTGTGAGATAAAAAGTGATTCGGAAGTCAATTGAGGCCTAATAAGGTATTTTGGATACTAAGGGGACAAGAGGAAATTTTTGGAATAAAATAATATTTTATTAATAAAATAATATTAAACTATTAATATTTTATTCAGTGTCAAAAATTTTCATGAAGAAGAAGTATATGGTCAATCTAAGTGGGGGAGAAGAAGAATGAGAGAATTTTGGAGAAAAATGACGTTAATGGGGCCGCGTGTCTTTATTAAGTAAAGATAGCGCAGGTAAATAAATATTTTAAATATTATGGGGACACTGCGTTGGAGTACAAACTTCATACTTTATTTGTACATGTGTAAAAGAAGGTAATAGAAGGAAATTGGAGTTAAATGAATGTTGGGAGGACTAAATTAAAA
>NC_030858.1:19691877-19722286 GCF_000208745.1 Theobroma cacao | reverse complement strand
GAAAGCCCCTTGGTATTTTATCTGGCCAGAATTTCGTTGCAGCGAGAATACCTTTTGCTGCGGTGAGAGTCAATTTATTATGCTTGACTTGCTTGAAATCTACTAAAGTTTTGACTTCTAAACTTCCTTGTTGTTCATGAGTCTTTTGTCATCAAGTAACTAAACGACCAAGGGTTTGAATGAGGGGTTTTTAAATAGAGATAAATTAAATTGCATTGTTTTGAACTTAAATGCATCATGCTTTCTAAACCTTCCTTAACGTTGCTTGTTCCCTTCCTATGTTCACTCACTAAGTTTGTACTCACGTTTTTAAAATTCATGTTTTAGGTTTTTCTGAGTCAAAGGTGATTGGGCCCTAGGACGAGGTGCTCATCCCTATCCATTGCTCGGTAGGTTTACTTTGATATTAAATGTTAGCAACTGTGCCCAGAGTCACTCCGCTAACGGTCAAGTTCTAATTACGTGTATATGACTATTTGTTGTGAAATGCTGAGATTCACTTGTCAAATTATATGTATGTATATAATGGTTGATGATGTCATTATGAATATATGATTGGGTTTTATAAGTTGTTTTCAAAGGAATTGTAATTGAGCATTAAGAATTTCGGATTCTAAAGGAATATGGATTAACGTATAAGATCATATAAGTAGGCTTGCTTCGGCTTGGTGGGCTGAGTCCATTGGTCCCTTGCGTAGGTCATGGCCCGAAAATTAGGCTGTGATAGGTTGTGGCCCGGAATTTGGGTCGTGACAAAATGATTTAATCAATATGACCATATTAACATTTCATTACCAAGAAATAATGTCATCTATGCAAGCACATGAGTAATAATAGTATCAATAAAATCAAGCATTTACTCATGTAGTCATTTTCATTAAGAGCAAGTCATAATAGCATTTCCAACATGTGATAAACTTGTTCAAGGAATATACCAACATAAGATCAAGCATGGAAAATAATTTGCTCCTATAGGCTCATATTGATGAAATCAATTTAAGTAGTCAAGTATTGTTATGCTCAATTCATCAAATCATTTATGTTCAAATGTAAGTGCTCATGCTCACATTTTGCAACCAACAATTTTGCATAGTCAATATTCAAACATATATTGCGAATTAAACTACACTCAATGATCAAATAAGTAATTCACAATCAATCAAAATTCATTCAATCAAGTATTCTTTAAATTTTAAAAAGATAAGAAAATAGATATCACCCATTTTTCATTTAATGATGCCCATAAAAATCACTTCCATTAGATATTGGTATTAAAATTGCTTTGGATCCTTGAGGGTTAGTCTCATCAAACATATGCACCAGATAATAAGTTGAACAAGGAATGCACTAGAAATTTATGAGTTAAAAAAAATCTTCCTCCTAATTTTCTTATCCTTCTTTTCCTTTAACAATTCTTTTCAATTTCCTATTTTCTTATTTTAATCGATCATAATTTCTTTAGAGTATTTGAACATTAATTTTCAATTGATTGTTTTCTTCCATCAATGATTCATTTTCAATTCTAAGATTTGAAATTTTCTCTTTTTGCATTAGACTTAAATCTTGAAATTCGATAGCTATATTCTCAAAGATACTTTCTAATCTATTATTTGTAAAAACAAATGGTTCATGAGATGAAGATTCTACCTAATAGCTTAATCTTGAATTTCTAAATTTGATGTTCTCTTTATCATCACTTGATGAGCTTTTATCCAAGAGATCATCTTCTTTTAGTTTTCTTTCAAGTGGTTATCCATGTAGCTCTTTTAGTTTGTCTCATAGTTCTTTGGCACTACCACAATTTTGAACTTGATTGTGTTGCCTTTGTCCAAGTGCACTAAGGATAGTATGGATGGCTTTGGCATTAACTACAATCAAATCAAGATCATGTGGATTCCAATTTTTCATGCTTTTCTTTATTTTGTATGGACCATCTTCAATTTGCTTCCATGTTTGATAATCATTTGCAATAATGAAATGTCTTGTTCTATACCTCCAAACATTAAAGTCTTCACCATTGCAATATGAAGACTGAAGATATCATGATAATTTTTAGGTCTCGTAGTCATCAAATGCCATAAGACAAAAGTTTACAGCTTCATCAACCTCCTCATTTTGGGAATCATCACTATTGCTCCAAGTTGCTGTCATTCCTTTCTTCTTGAATTTTTTGGAAGTGTTCCTCATGTTGTTGTTGGGACATTCATATTTGGCGTGATTAGGCCTTTTACAATCAAAACATATCAAGTGATCTCTTGCATGTTTTTCCTTAGGCATATCTGTCCATGTAGGGTTCCTACTTCTAAGATTTTTCTTCATGAATTTATTAATTTACCTACCTATCATAGCTATGTCCTTCTTATTTTCATTCTCACTTTTGACGCTTCTATTTTTTTCCTCAACTATTGATTTAAGTGTTATTCCCTTTTGTTTGACCTCTTCTTTTTTAGGTTCATCTTTTTCATTATTATGTCTTAGTGTCATTTCATAAGTGAGAATGGAACCTATAAACTTCTTCAGCTTAAAATCATTGAGATTTCTAGCCACTTCTATATCTGTGACTTTTTGTCTCCAATATTTTGGTAAGCTATAAAGGATTTTTTTTTACAAATTGTGCCTTTGGGAAATCCTTTCCTAAGGCTTTTAAACCTTCTACAATATTAATGAATCTTTTAAGCATGTCATTAATTGATTCACCCTCTTTCATCCTAAAAAGCTCATAACCATGTGTAAGTAATTCAATCTTGGATTTCGTGACTTGGTTAGTGCCCTTATAAGTAGTTTTTAAGGTATCCCAATTTTTTTTGCATTTTCAAACATAGATACTTAATTAAACTCACTAGCTTTTAAGGCACAAAGAAAAGTATTATAAGCCTTGCAATGTATTTGAATTAATTTCTCATCTTTATCATCATATTCTTTCCTAGACTTAATCATTGATTTGCCATCTACCTCCTTACTTGGAACATGTAAACCATCTAATATAACACTCCAAACATCTAAGTCCATAGATTGTATAAAGATTTTCATGCAATTTTTCCAATAAGGATAGTTATTACCTACAAAAGGAGGTGGCCTTTGGATCAATTACCTTTTACCAAGTACTGTTGCTGTCACCTCCATTTTCGTCGATTTGAGCTTTTACAATGAATCTCTCAAAGACGGTTAAACCTATAAAATTTGAGACCAAACTTTGATATTGTCACATCTCATTTTTTAGAGGGATCATGATCGAGGTAAAGACCTAGACAGGTATAGCCCGCTAGACTCAAGCAAGCCTAAATCATTAATCATAAACATTACTCCTTATATATCAATTCAACTCATACATATACATCATCATGTAAAAACATGTATAATTGCACCATTATGGATTTCACCATTTAACATGCCCATGAGCATTTCAATAAGCAAATATTTCATAATAAAATGTGGGTCCATATGCCCATTCATATAACATTCACTTGCACACTTGTACTGCTCACATAGGCTCTTAAGCCATCATGTCCAATTCACATATATGCATATATAACATCCATACCAAGTATAATGCCATTACATAGCTACATCATCATAATGTTATCCAACAACATTATGAAAAAATAATAAATAAAGACCAACTCGTCAAGTGGTACATGACCCGCCTCTATAGGCTTAAAAAAGGTTGCTATAACAATTACCAAGAAAGAAGAACAGGTCACGTTTTTGTGACTCAGTTGGTTGACTAGCTATCACTGATTTACAACAAAAATATAAAGGAAAAATAACGTGTGAGTCACAAAGACTTCGTGAGTGAATACGGGAAGGGGACAAGCTAAGGGGGAGAGTTTTTGCATAAATAACATCGTTAATGGAAGCATGATCTTGAGATAAACATACTTCATTTTCAAATCTTTCATAAAATAGAGTTGTCATAAATCAGTCTCATTTTCATAATAAAATCGACATTTCATAAACATATAGATCGTTAAATAAGTTGAACATTTATGAAAGTCTTTTAGGGAAAACAAGGAAGTCATAACTTATCTGTGGTATCAAATCCTCCTTAAGGAAATGATACTTAACCACATAAACCCAAGCTAAGGGTAGTTTACTCCATTCTTTTCATAAAATCATGTGAGCTGCTTATGTGCTCAAGATTCTCCAAGAGAAAACAATCATAATATTTAGTGATCATTGTTCAACCCATATAACTCAAGTAATCATTTTCAACTCATTCAACTTAGTGGTCAATATTCAATCCATAAAACTCAAGTGGTAATTCTTTCTTTTAATTCATAACTCAAGTAATGCATTGAGACTTACTCTATCTATTAACCCATTTTGGCTAATGTATAGATTATAGTTTAATTTACCACTCAATCAAACATCACAAACACAAGAAAGCCTCATAAAAGACATCATAATAACAAAAGTAATATGCAATAATCATGAATGCCCTCACAAGTATTGGGTCCTAGCCCACGTTTGGGCATTATAAATAAGTGGTACATCCACCCCACCTAGGCTATATACATTTGTGAGTGGCACAATGACGTCACTCATGTTGAGTGTCGCCACCATGTAGTGGAAAGTTAGCTCACCATGTATGGGGACTGCTCTATACATATCATTGAG
Organism: Theobroma cacao; assembly: GCF_000208745.1. NCBI lineage: Eukaryota > Viridiplantae > Streptophyta > Magnoliopsida > Malvales > Malvaceae > Theobroma > Theobroma cacao. Next base: position 19,717,669 of record NC_030858.1, on the reverse strand, counting down.
CATTGGTGCCATGTGTGGAATGTTACCTCACATCGTGTGGAAACGCTAAGAAATTATACAGGCAAGAATCACAAGAGGGACTTTTACCACCATCCTTACTACCTCAACTCAATGTCCTTATTATAATATAGAATTTCACATATTCATACATACATCATCAACATATCTAGCACATTTTTTTCTTTAACTCTTATTCATGAACAATCATATCTCAAAGGGTATGTGGTATTACATCACATATTATCCCATAAAATCATGTCTCACATGTTTTAGTATTCCTCAAATGAAAACATATCATGAGCTTAAGGGTGGGAACGTCTATTTCCACCTAAACAGTCATTTCTCATACTTTTCCATAACAATAATGAGGATACTAGTTTTCCACAAATCGTATTCTTCAAAAAATTCTCAATCATCATGCTTATCATCAAGTATAAAGGTGAGAACTTACACCACTTGTCATCCATATGACCATGTACAGTTCTCATCTTCATTCATAATGGAATTGAAGTTTTTGGAGTAAAACATTTGAAAGGGCTTGTCCCCTCTTATTGAAAACTAATACATAGTAGTGATATTTACGTACATAAATAGATTCTAAAACTTCTTTGAAAACATTTAGATAAAAATGATTTGATTTAATATTGTAAACATGGTATTCAAATCATGCATGCTAAACAATTCAATGAAACACGCATAGCTTTATCGCATTAATATATTTAAAAATGGTGCATCCACTCACCTTGACAAAAGCGTGCTTCTAAGCCTTGCTTCGTCAAACTTTGCTTGTTCTTCGATTCACTATCTCAACACAACCTAACACAATGATTTTTAACATATATTTTGTATTTTTCCAACAAACCCATTTATTTGAAACTAACTGATTAAACCCGTATTTTTGTTTCAAGTCAATAATCCATAATACTTTAAACCCAAATCATATATAATGAAACTTTAAAATCATTCTTACCTCCACAACCTTGTTGAAGGACAAAAACCCCCAAAATCCTAGCTCAAATTTGGGTTAAATGAGCTAAAATTTACAAAACCCTTGAGTTAATTGAAACATTGTGATTAATACCTAAAAGTGTTGAAGCTTACCTTAGATTTGTGTTTGGAAGGTTGAACCTTTGTTCAATGGGGTTTTGAAAGGTTAGAAAAGGGTTTGGTGGTTGTTTGGGGATGAGTTGGAGGTTGAGAAAATGTGAAATGAAGGCTATAGCTCATTTTTAACACTTTATATATTGATCTATCAAAAAGGCACTATAGTCGACTACTCAAATTCTGTAATCGACTATGGTTGTGTTTTCTTCAAGAATCTCATTTTTTCTATTATAGGCTCAATTAGGGAAGTTAGTGGGTCGACTATGGTTGTGAATGCTTCAAGATTTTCTTACTTTCTAACGGAGGATCGACTTGTAACCATTGAGGGTCGATCCTTTATGTTCAAACTTGCTAAAATACATTCTTTTGACTTTATTTTTCAACCATTCCTTCAATCATCATTTATCTATAAACATAACACAATAATATGGAAGGATTTACATCAAATGACAAGGAATTCTCATAGATAATTGTTACCAACGCATAATTCATCAAAGTTCAAGTTTCACCAAATTTCTATAATATGAAAAATTGGGATTTCAAAACTTCCTATCATTTATTCATTCATCAACACCACATCATCATAACCATTCTTAGAGAGAAATTCATGTCAATAATGTTGGGGAAATTTCATCCAACATCCGATCTCATATTAGATTAAAATACTTCACATCCCATTTGGTCAACATAATATTAAGTTTAGGCACATCACTACATAAAAGTATGGGGTTTCATAGATACCAATTGTTAGTATAAAAATTAAAACTTTTGCAACCAAAAATCTCTTTTGATGTCAAAAATAAAGTGTGTGATCTTTCCAAACCGATTTTCAATAATAAATTGAAATGAGCAAATAATACATCAAAGTAAAGATATTTTCCTAAGTTAAATAATGAACAAATAATAAATCAAAGTAAAAATATTTTCCTAAGTCAAATAATGAACAAATAATAAATCAAAGTAAGAATATTTTTCTAAGTCAAGTGCAAGCAAAAATAATAATTCAATATAAAATATTTTCCTAAGCAAAAATTAATAAATCAAGGTAAAATATTTTCCTAAGCTAAATGCAAGGAATGAATCTCAATGTGGAAAATTAAAAATAAGACACTAGATTTTTATACTGGTTAGGCTTTCTCTAGTGCCTACATCCACTCCCTTGGAACACCAATGAATTTCAAATCCACAAAGGAAAATGAGCTTTTTACAAAATCAAGTGAAACCCTTACAATGCTTTTTACGGGATCAAGTGAAACCTTTACAATGCTTTTTGCAGGATCAAGCACCCTTACAAGCTTTTCATGAGATAAAGTGAAACCCACCAACAATGGTTATTATAGGCTCAACCACAAACCTTCATAAATAACTTTTTAAGGTTAAGTTAGAACCTTTACAATGGAGTTCAAGGATTAGTAACAAAATGCCTCTACAAAAGTTGGGTGTTAGGAGTTTAAGCTTGAGTGTAGTGAGAGAAGAATATCAGCTCAAATGAAGTAAGAATTCAACTTTTGTAAGCTTGGTGGCAGACTACAATGAAGCTAGAGAGTGAGGCTAAGCTTTTGAAGGTCTTTCTAGGGTTTGAAGCTTTGGATCAAGTTTTCTTGTAACACCCTGTGCCCTCCTATAGAAGCCAATACGACCTTATTGATAGGACGAGGGTCAATTGATGTAAATTTAAGTGCCAAAGAGCGGTGATGGATAAAAGGAATATTTTGGAATAAAATATTTTATACGTGAGAAAATAATAATTAAATAATAATTTTTTATCAAGGATGAATTAGCGAATTAAAATGGTGATTTGGAAGTGAACTGGGGCAAAGTGTAAGACTTTGAGACTTGAGGAGACAAGTGGAGAATTTTGAAATAAAATAATATTTTATTAATAAAATAATATTAAAATAATCTAATGCCAGAACAAGTCGTATCTTGCGAGAGATAGGTTAAGTTTAAGTGGGGGAGACCAAAAATATAATTTTTGGATGACATGAATAAAATAATAATTTATTCATTTATATTATATTATATTATTTAGATAGAGAAATTATTGGTCACATGCAAAATTGGATGAAAAGAAAATAATTAGTCATGAAAAATAAGGTTATGTGAAAGATTGGCACATGCATGTGAGAGTACTATTACATGTAAAAGATGACATATAAAGGTGTAATATTAGTGGGGAACATGTGGGGCCCCCCACCATATGACAAATAAAAAGGAAAGAGACAAATGTAAAAGGTGAAATATGCATGTAATGTTATTGGCTAAATAGGAGGCCAAATGAGAAACAATGTGGGAGAATGCATGCGAGGCTATTGGACATAAGTAAGGTGAATGAAATAGAAATGCATTAAGAATGCATGAAGATAGATTAAATAAATTTGGGATGGATAATGGAAGTAGATATTTAACCAATTAAAAGAGATGGAAATTGGATGCATGAAATCTTATAGGTTGGTAAGGTGGCCAAATGGAATAAAAAGGCAAATGTGTGCATGCAGTTTGATTGGTTAAGTGGGTGGCCATATAAATAACAAATTTCAAAGTGTAAAAGAAATGAGAATTGGCCTTGGTGAAGCTTGAGAGAACCGACCATTGAGAGAGGAAAAGAAAGAAGAAAATGTCTTTGAGAGCTCCACCCAAGAGGAAGAAAAGAGAAAGAGAAGAAAAAGAAAAAAGAAGAAATGTAAGAAGGCTTGAGTTTGTGAGGATTCAAGAGAAGCTGTGGGTTTCCTACTTTTTCCTTGTTGAGCCTTGATGCTTACTTACCATTCAAAGTGTATATTGAAAGCTTGAAGGGGATTTGTGCTTCGGTTTGATTATTTAAGAGAGAGAAAGGTAAGAGTTGTGATTTTGTTAGCATGCATGTTTTGAAAACTAGTTGTAATCATAAGAAACATTTTGTGGTAGCAAGATCTTCAAAGAATCAAAGGACCGGATGCATGCATGTTGATTGTACACTGGTATATGGTGATTTGAGACAAAGAAATGATGGGTAAGTGTTCTTAACCTTGAGTTTCATGAATGGAAAGAAAGATAGAACATTTGTTGATGATTTATGTTTGTGGTAGCAATGGTGAACAATGTTATGAGGAGATATTGAAGTGCATATAAAGTTCAAAGTGATTTAGAAGGTAAGTATGCAATGTGGGAAAGTTATGGCACTTTAGATTCGGCTAGTTGAAAATTAGTGGTTGCATGCTAGAGTATTTATAAGAATAAAGATGAACAATGTGGATATTGATTAAGGATTCTTGGTTAAGATGCTACCCATATTGTGAGACCTCAACCTCTATAGGCTTGTAACTAGGCATAGACACAATAACACAAGCTAGGGGTAATTTCGTCATTTTCTCTAATAAGCTCCAAGAAGAAAGTTTTATGATATTTTAAGGTCTAAATAGGCATAAGACCGCATAAATGATGTGTAATGATGAAAACTCGAAGAAAACTAGAAATGACAATAATTTTCACAATAAGGGCAAAATGGTCATTTTGCACTCCGAGTCAAAACCTTTAAAAGTTTTGCAACCCGAGCATGTCTAGACCATTATGGACTTGGTCATAGTGTTAAAAGAGTAAAAAGATTTCACAAAAGGTTGCATGAGAACAAACTAACTAGTCAAGGGCATTTTCGTAATTTCAAGGGAATGGATAAATTTGAGCTATAAATATCTTCTCCTTCCAGCAGCTTCTTGAAATTTCAGCAGGTTCTTCTTCTTCTTCTCCTTTCAATTCATGTTACTTCCAACCTCCATGGAAGCTTGATATGGAGCTTGCATAATTTTCTCTCTCTAGCTTTAATTTTCATACCTTTATGCCCTTTTGTCTAGAATCCTTGTATTCTTTCACTCTCTCGTTTCAAAACCCTTGATAAATCTTATTTCCATACTTTCTCTCACTAGTTGGGCATTCTAGAGAGAGAAAAAAGAATTACACCATTTGTTTAAAAGCTATTGGAAGAGAATTCAACTACAAAGAAATCCTAGGGTGAGTGATGAACTAAGCTTGTTTTTTTAGCTGTGGATAATAGCTAGTAATTGGGATTATGAGCTGTTTTATTGTTGAGGATGTTCATTCATTTTATAGTGATTAAGATAGTGAACATAGATAGCCATTTAAAGTAGCAATTGAAAGCTTGCTAAGGGATAGCTTTTAGGGTTTATAAGTAGGAATTGACACTAAGGTAATGTTAATTTGATGGTAGGTTCTAACGAAGCCCCATCACTCCAATTGGATCATTAGGGGAATTAGAGTCAGCTAAAGGCTCAACAATATACCGGTGAGTGAACTGCCTTTAAAACTTGTTTTGGGGAATATAATGTATTTGCCACACATTTGAATGAATTATCAAGTTTTTCATAAAATCAAGTGCCTTGGGAACAAGCTTTTGCTAAATGGTTTTATGTTGTGATATGTGATTGCTATGGATTCATGCACTATTGCATTATGATGATATATATATATATATGTGTGTGTGTGTGTGTGTGTGTGTTGTGCATGATGATTGATATTGTGTATGATGACTGTAACCGTGTGTGTGCACGATGTGGGGGGGATGCACATGCTGGTGATGATGGTGGCGTGAGAGATGGATGATGATAGTGCCCGTGTGCACGATATGGAGGGATGTACACGATGGCACTGATTGTGCACGATGCGGGGGGATGCACACGATGGCCCCGGCTATGTGCATGATGTGGGGGGATGTACCTGAGCCGGGTGTGATTATGATGATATTGATGTTTATCTATGTAATTATGCATATCTATACTTATGAAATGAAAGCTCATGAATATGATATATGATTCACATATATGTGAAATTTGATACATTGCACTTTGGGAATTTTCATGTGTTATGTTGATTTTGTTGGTTTAGCAGGATGGCCTTTTATTGAGTGAAGGGAAACCTTTTTCTTGGTGCTCTGTTTCTCGCTGCAGCAAGAAACTCTTGGGTTTTGAAGGGGTAGGCTAGCCAAAAACTCGCTACAGCGAGAAAGGTACTGTAGCTTTTCGCTGCAGCTAGAAACTTTATGTTTTGTGACCAAAATTTCGTTGCAGCGAGATTGAATCTCGCTGCAGCTAAAAACTTTCTATTTTATTCCTCTTTTCGGTTGTTGCCCCGTTTCCACTTCTTTGATACCATAGTTGAGCATGGACTTCCAACATTACGGAATCAATGATTTAAGTTTAAAATGAAGAGGTTTGGTGAGAAACCCTCGGCCATTTAAGAAACCCTCGTTCGGCTAATAACTTAAATCCCAACGTCACTACAGTGAGAAGGCATTCTCACTGCAGCGAAGATCCATTGTCGCATTTGACTTGTTTGTGTATCACTGAAGCCTTCATTTTCAAATTATTTGTTATGTATGGGTTCATCATTGCCAAGTGATTAATCATTTAAGGGTTTAATGAGGGGTTTTAATATGAATGAAATTGAATTGCATTGTTTTAAAATAAGTGCATTATGATTTTAAATTCTTCCTTATTGTTGCTTGTTCCCTTCCTTGTTCACTCACTGGGTTTATACTCACCATTTTCAACTTCATGCTTTCAGATCACGAGACAACTGGTAGCTAGGTCGAGGTGTCTTTATATATTTTACTCTTGGTAGGTGCCTCGGCATTCAGTAGCTGTACATTCGTCTAGTTTCTCCGTTGGACATTGAGTCTCCTTTTGATATGTATAGACAAACTTAATGTAAATTATTAGAATTCGTGTTGTAGACAATGTATGTATATTTTAAATGAATAATGCCAGTACGAGTTGGCAATGTCTATCACTATTTTGATTCAAAGTTATGAAATGTGACTTAGCGATATTTGATGGAATGATGAGTAGGATAAATAGATAGGCTTGCTTGAGCTTAGTGGACTACGTCCATTGGGCCCTTGCTCCAGTCATGGCCCGAAATTTGGGTCCTGACAAAGTTGGTATCAGAGCTCTAGGTTTGTCTAGGTCCTAGGACTTTCTTTTGTTGGTCCAGCAGAGAGTGGGGTCTTTATGTGGGAACTTTGGTTATAAAGTGTGAACCGCGGCACATTTTACAACCAAGTGACCGCATAAATTCCCTATCTTAGAAACTACCTTTTTGCCTTAAGTATGATTATAAAATGTGTTTAATAACAGGTATTTGCTCTTGTCTAGGTAAAAATACCGCCTAAGACACGAGCTACCTCAAGACGGATGGGGGAGTAAGATGCTTCTACCGAGTTGACAGATAAGCCACGGGCATCTACCCTTAGGGGGCGAGGTAGACCTGGCAAGGCCACTAGGCCGGTGAGCGCTGATACGCCTGTGAGTAGGCGAGATGAGGGACAGTCCTTAAGTGATGTAGATAGACACCCAACTAGGGGTATTACCATTGAGGATTTGGCGGCAGGCTTACAGGGAGTCAATCGGGTTGTAGAGATGATGGCGACTAGTATGGAGGATATACAAAAGGTAGTAGAGGGGAGACCTACAATACAAGAATCCCCTAGCTCTCAAGGACAGGCTGATCGCCAACATCATGAGGTTGAGAGGGGACATCTAGATATTTCTCTTCCTGATTTTCTCAAGCATAAGCTTCTGTCATTTTCAGGGTTTGATGCATCAGAGAAACCCCAGGTTTTCTTAGATAAGATGGAGAAAATATGTAAAGCTTTAGGATGCTCTAGTGTCCGATCAGTCGAGCTAGCCGTCTTCCAATTAGAGGATGTGGCGCAGGAGTGGTATAGCTCTTTATGTAGAGGCAGACCGACAGATGCAGAACCATTGACTTGGAGTGAGTTCAGTACAACCTTTTTGGATCGATTTCTATCACTCAGTGTGCGTAATGCCAGAGCTAGAGAGTTCGAGACTTTGGTACAGACTTCGAGTATGAAATTGTTCGAGTACGACATCAAATTTACGCAGTTGGCTCGCTATGCACCCTATCTTGTTTCTACTGAGCAGATGAAGATTTAGAGGTTTGTGGATGGGTTAGTGGAGCTGTTGTTTAGGGCTGTGGCATCTCGAGATTTCAATACCTATTCCGCAGCAGTGGATTGTGCTCAACGGATTTAGATGAGGACCAGTGAGAGTAGGGCTGCGAGAGGTAGAGCAAAAAGGTCCAAGATAGAGGGATATCAAGGCCGTAGAGACTTCAGCAGTGGGATGTCATCTTCTAGCCATCAAGGTCCACAAAAGGACTCACGATTGCCCTAGAGGGGGAGTGACTTGCCTGGTGCTAATGTTAGGGCAGGACAGAGAACCTTTAGTTTTGGGAGGCGGCAAGATTTTGGACAGAGTAGTCAAGTCACCCACCCTTGTGATATTTGTGGGAGACGACATAGTGGATGATGCTTCCGTAATGAGAGAGTTTTTTATGGGTGTGGTCAACCTGGATGATAGTGATAAGCTGTATTGATGAATAAGTTAAACCTATATCAATTACTATGCTGTGAATATGAAGGCTAAGGCCTAACAATGTGAGGCAAGCTTTTGGTGAGTTGTTTTGTTAACCTTTTGATAGAAGTGTTTAGCTCTAAAATCCTTCTAACAGTGGCTAATGAAGCGAGATTAATAGGTTTGCTAGAGCTTATTCATTCAGTAGAATGACAATTATAGCCATGGTAGCAAATTTGAAAGTTAGGTTGATGGATATATATTGGATAAACATGAAGAGGGTTGAAACAAATGCTCATTGGTCAAGTGGCTATGGTGAGGAGGTAGGTCCTAAAGAGTTATGCAACTCACAAAGAAGTATGTAAATCTTCTAATTGGAGTACGATAGATGGTAAGAATGGAGACACATGGTGTCATGACATTATAGAATGATAATTTGATACAAATATAGATTATTTGAGGTAAATTATGGAACTTGGGAAAGATGAATTCTTGACTTAATAAGGATTGTGAGTATAAAGTGTGGATAAAGATGAACTATTTTGATGGTCCTTTGTACTAAAAGTCAGTAAACTATTTGAGTTACAAGCTAAGAAAGACAAGTAGTTATAGATAATAAGAATTGTGGGATGCTATAAATGGTGAATAATTATGTGTGTGATGTTATATATATTACAAATTCATTACACAATATGGCAAGATTGTCGTAAGGTGGGACTTATTGATTGATGATAAGTGTTAAAGGATAATATGAGTTTGAAAATATTGACTTGCCCTAATGTATAAGATAAGCAAGGAGAATATAAGTGGTTATGGAAATTGTGGTATAGGCCTGCAGGAAAGCCAAATGGTTGAGCATGATTAACGTAGTAACCTTAAATGTAGATAAATTGCTTTGATGAAGAAATTTCCAGTAGCCACAGTGCTACAATGCTGACTCTTTAGCGTTGCATCATTGAAACCACCCCATTTTCAGCAGCTGCAATGCCGCAGCGCTGATTGCCCAATGCTGTAGCACTAAAAACACCTCATGTCTAGAAAGCATGAGCAAGTTGTGAGTGGCATGCTGATGAACTTACAAGCCGAATTATGGTCGTTGGTCTTGATGTTGAGCTTTGTTATTTGGAGTTTTAAGTGTTTTGGAGAATGTTTATATGAATGAATTGAAAAGTTTCTTTATTGTCTTATATATTGGCATGTAATTAAAAGAGAAGTTGAAAGTTCTTGAGATGGCTACATTGAGATAAACTACAATGTGAAGTATTAAGATGAATACCATGTTGACTAAAGTCAAATCCTAAGAAATAAAGGAGATGAGATAAAGCATTGTCAAAAGCTAAGGAAAGAGAGAGTGAAAATTTAGATGAAAGTATGAGACATTGATAAAGGAATGTTAATACCAATTGAAGAAATTGTGAATGAACGGTTGTAAGGTTGGCATAACAAATAAGCCAATACAAAGTATTGCTATGAGGATTTACAAATCTTATCTTGACTTAGTTGAAAGAAAAGGATTAGTAACAACACAAGGCCAATCAGACACCTATGAACATAAATTGAGATATGAATAGATGAGTATGCATTCAAATATCTTGGAGAATAAGTGCATGCTTTTGGAATGAATGTGCTTGAAAGGTTAATGAACAAATAAGTAATTAAGTGTTTCAGAAATGCATAAAAGTTTTGAAAAGGCTGTACCAAACTATATGTGGCAAGAATGATAGTTAATATTACTTTGGAATATTTTATATGCACATTGATGTAATGTGTTATTTGGAACTTGCTAAAGAGCCTAATGGCTAAACCACGGGTTATGTGGTCATATGTTGTGGGACATAAACTTAAGGTGGGTATTTACAAGGAAATACTCAAGAGAAATCCGCTATGAATCTTATGAAAACATGCACTAAATTGTGTAGCTACAAAAGGGAAGGAGTAAGTTTGAAAGTGGATACTTGCAATGACATTGAGAAGTACTTAAGTAAAATCCTATTTCAAGTTTTGCTATTACGAGTACTAATCGTATGATGGTAACCATGATAATGAAATCAGTTTATAAAAAAAAACCTCATAATGTGGAAATTGAAATTTGGAAATGCATGAGGTGCACATGACTCAATGAGCCTAAGTCTTAAGTGACTAATTAATATCGAAATGCAATAAGGGTATAATATATATGTTAGAGGTATGAAAGATAATGAGAAATAAAGATGATTTTTAGGAATTGTGGTATTGCACAAGATGCAATGATCAAGTAAAGATGAATCTTGAAGGATCAATGAGATTATAAAGCATATACGAATATTGGATTACAATTTGATGAAAATGATATTTCTCAATTGAGATGTGATTGATGACATTGTGATGCAAGGATACATGTGATGGGTGAGGGCTGATCATGCATCAAATACAAATAAATCCAATAAAATTAAATTTAAAAAATTAAATTATGCCTCACCTTCCTAGGATCTCTTTCATGCCAAAATGAGTACAAAATTAAACTAAAATAAAAGTATATGATCATATCACTTTAACTAAATAACAAAGGTTGATGAATCCTTTGTTGAACCACCAAATCAGCCTTCAAAAAGCTGAACCACCTCAGCCCGGTTGTTGCAAACCAAAGCTATCCAAGGAATCGTTGTACAGCCTCCAATGGTAATCCACACCAATGAATGAGAAAATCCTTCTTTAAGGATTGGGAGTGCTATGCCTTGACAATGTGCTAGCAAAGATGAGTTTCATAAACTCATAATCCACACAAAATTGTGGGGCTGAATGCACAAAAAGAAATGAATGAAAAACTATTTTTCTTTACACAAGGAATGACAAGAAAAAAGAATTTCTAATGTGTCGTTCACTCCCTTTTTTTTTTCAGCCATTTTCCACACTCTTGTTTAGAGGCTATAACAAGGTATTTATACCTTAGATTAATTTTAAACCCTAATTACAAAGCTATTTTGTAATTGCCAATCAATCCAATAATTTTATTAAATAATTTAATTAAGTCCTTAAGAAGCCTAATTAACTTAATTGTTTAATTTGATCAATTAGGCCCAATAACTTAATTAAACAATTTAATTAATTAAGCCCAACTATTTAATTAAACAATTTTAATCAATTAGGCCTAATGACTTAATTAAACAAATTTAATCAATTAAGCCCAATAACTTAATTGTTTAATTTAATTAATTAGGCCCAATGACTTAATTAAATAATTTAATTAATTAGGCCTAATGATTTAATTAAACAATTTAATTAATTAGGCACAACTTAATTAAACAATTTTAATCAAGTGCTTGAAAAGCTCATAACTTCTAATTTGATTAAGTCCAACTTAACCACCTCTCTCATTTTATTTTCAACATTCATTTTAAGTGTGTAACCCATTAGGCTTCTAACATGTTGGCAATGAACTCAACATATAATTCTTAAGTTAAACTTAGAATTAGATAAATTTAAACTACTTTAAATTTATCATTAATTAAGTTAACTACCTAAAGTTCATAGACCAAGATTGGGATCTAGCAATCCATCATGGCCACTCAAATGTTAGAAGAGTCAAGATGGTTTGACTCAACCTTTCAGTGATCAGCCTTTCAGTGTAATTCATTCCTTCATCATATATCCCGGAGATGATAAGAGCATGGTGCAGTGTATACTCTTATTGATCTCCATATTCATTCTTAAAGTTTGATCATCAGTTTTATAAAGACTTATGAAACTCCTTTCATAATCTTCAAGTCACCTTGGCCAAGGACTTCAATAAGCTAATATCAACCAAGAATAGCTAAGATATGTCCCCTGCATCACTTGGGGTGATGATTCCTATCTTGACCACTCATTTGCCTTCACATGAGTCATGCTATACCCAAAAGTATCCTATTTTGGCATCTTTGGTTAGGCGCCCATAGGGATGAAATCAAAGCATAGCACTCCACACATAAGACAACCTGGTGTCTTAAGTCTAGGGAGTATTTACACAACTGACACATGAGAAGTATTGCATAGACACTTGAGTGAAATACCAAATGCACTTCTCATGGCGGGTCATGTTCAGTGAACTTGCTCTCTTAGCCAAGCACCTACATTCTAGTTCCAAGTATCTTTATACTTCAACATATGAGATCGGTTGCTTACTTCTCAAGTAAGGAACATAGAATGTACTAGTCTCTAAGTATCATTGATGTCTAGTCTCAATGATACATTGAGCAGAAACATTTTGAGATTACGCTTTAATGCATAAAGATCTCATAACTGCAACCCATTACAGTTCCCTTGTAAGGCATATTAATCTCATGGACTTCATCCAATTAGACTTATAACTTGTTATAATTGATGTCTTATTGATGAAGGACAACGTTTAAACATTTAACATGAATGATGTCGTTGCATGATTGGAATCAAGCCTTAACCAATCCCAATTGGCTGCAGGGCTCATCCGAACATCTCTCATTAGCACAAAGCCAATTGCTACCTCATCGTATGTGGATTCAAATCCATCTAGCAATCGTGTCTCCATGTAGACTCGCTTGTTCCCTTCAATGTGGTTAGTTGCTTTTATCTATCTTGATGTTTTACACGCATCACATCATTTCATATTACTATATCTAGATCCAATGAGACCCAGGTTTTACTATTATGGCTCCATTGTTACATTAACAATGTTCAGAACCCTTTATTAGTTCCATGAACTAAAGATCTAAATATCTTCCTATTTGAGCCCTTTATAATAGGATGTATATGACTTTATTTATATACACGTATAATCCTTTTTGCTCTTTGGGACCATTCCAACTAGACTATGTTGCATGCATCATATGCATGTGTCACTCTATGTTATGCCATTTGGCTCCTTTAAACTTTTTTTATAGTCATTGAGCTCCCACTAATTCCAAGATCCTTTGTGAGAGTAATATTCAAACTCTTTTGAATATTCCATGATATATATACATCTCAATGTATGCTTGGAATCATATTTGTTTGGAATATCATAATAGGCTTTTATGTTGGAGAGATATGGACCAAATCATATTGCAATATGAAGTTGCTTTCTTTCTTGAACATTCATCTCTATGTTTTGCTCTTAGGAAAGTTCCATTTTATATGAATCAATATTCAATCTTTTGATCAGTTGAACATATTTCATAATTGATCAAATATCATAACAAGGATAAACATGAAGCATGGATAATTAAATATGACATAATTATTCCAAATAATTATTCAAACTTGAAACATATAAGCTTCCACATCGAAATGCTAAAGACAAATGTTTCACCAGCCATTCCCATGGCAATGACATAATTAATGTTTCAAAAACATCTAAATATATTATCCAACATGTCGAGATAAATAGGAGTGTAACCATCCAATATAGCATCTAATGCTTTAGGTAATCCATCCATGTGGTCACCTCCTCAGCCAAGATCCTACTCATCTTTATCTTTGGTCCGTGCAATATGTCAAACATATGAGAACCAACTTTGAGATATCATATACCTTTAATATATAAAGTAGAATTATTTAGCAAATGGTACTTGAATCAGAAACTTCAATAAGTTTCTTTTTCTTGCTCACAGTAGCTAGGTACTCCTTGTAGTTCCTCCTCCAATGCCCAAGTTTGCCACAATGATGGCAAATGTCCTTTTCTTTATCTTTTTTGACACCTCCCTTAGGCTTCAAGCCCTTCTCATTTTGGGATTTTACTTTCTTCCTTTTTTTGGGCTTTCTTTTTTTGTTGCTTTGTATGAGCCTTGGAAGAAGAAACAAGAAGCAATGATCCTTTATCTTTCCTGATGGACCTCTCTACCGTGTCTACCATATTTAGAAGTTTGGGAAGAGTGGCTTCCAATCGATTCATATGGAAGTTCAACACGAACTGACCAGAGCTATCAGGAAGAGATTGTAGAACTAAGTATATTCTTAGCTCATGATCCATTGCTAATCCCAATTGTCCAAGTCTTTCAATGAGTCCAATCATCTTCATCACATTAGGTCTAACAAAATTACCTTCTACCATCTTGCATTGGAATAGTTCTTTAGAGATCTCATATCTCTTAGTGCGCCTTTCCTTATCGAACAGTTCTCCAAGGTGAAGAATCATGGATTGGACATCCATATGTTCATGCTGCTTTTGGAGCTTAGGGGTCATATTGGCTAGCATCACGCATGCTGCTGATCATCATCATCTTTATGACGTTGATATGCTTCCTTATCCTCAGCATTAGCATCAGTAGTAGGGACTGGTGGAATAGGAGTGTCAAGGACATAGGATTTCTTCTCCTATTTTAAGATAATCTTGAGGTTCCGAAACCAATCGAGGAAGTTTAGGCCCGTGAGTTTATTTGCATCCAAGATGTTCCGCAATGATAGATTATTAGCCATGTATATAAATTATGCCTATATAGATAAAATAAAGCAATAAGTAAACATCATGCATAAACTATTTAAAACAAGGTTTTAAAATTTTAAATAGTTCTCCCACTATTTTCTACAAGATGATAACCCTCTATATCACCTCGAGAGATCTCGACTAGGATTCTCTTAGTGGGCTAGGATCCCATCCATATAGTCATGGCCTTGAGTGTGCTCAACAAACCATGATAGATAGATTAGGTAGGTAACTGAGCTTACCAATTGTATCTCTATACAACTCCTAGATCGGCTAGGTGACAACACATTGCCTAAATATATCATATATGTTTCGCCTAGCCTTTGCCTCTAATTTCCATAATAATCAAGTTTCCAAGCATCTGGATTTTATGAAACTAGTTGAGTAAGACCCACCAATAGCTCAAACATACTCGTGTAAAAGTGTGACCTTAAGTGTGCTCAACAAGCCTCCAATTAAAAGAGCAGCCAAGTTATCTTGCTATATGGTGGAAGGCAACTTAATCATACGTGGTATGTGACTCAATATTTACCAAGGGATTTTATCTTTTTCATTTTATTAAGGTCTCATTTGATTAGCATGCATAGCATTTAATATATCACATAAAATTAAATCTATCACATGCTGTTCTACTAAGATGGTTATGGACTTTTCTACTCTAGTTACGAACATATAAAGTAAACATGCTCAATATGATGATGATGATCTTGCATTTCATTTGAAAAATGTCACTCAACAATTGAGGATCATAGTTCAAATCATTTGGTGCTTTGGTTTGAAAACATTTACTAATTTTTTTTAAATTACTCAGTAAAGGAATTGATCATATCAAGGCCTTTAACTAGCTCAAATCATATTTGAATTAATTCTATTAGTAAGTTATTTCTAATTAAACTTCTTTAATTAGAAACCTAAACCAATTTAGGAAACTTCCTAGTTTGAGTATCTATCATAAACCATTTTAAAAGGTTTCATGATCCAAATCATGTGTCCTAAATATTTTAGGAAGGTCCTTATCCATCTTTTTAATCTTGTATTATCCATTCACTAATTGTAGAGTTCTAATCATTATTAGAAGTCCTAATTTATTAGTAAATTTATCTTAATTAAAATCTATCCTAATCGGATTAGGATGTCATCTACTCAAGTTGACTTTCAATTTTAATTAAAATTATCTAATCTAATTAGATGTGGATAAATTTAAATCATAATTCCTTAATTTAGGGAGTCCTCATCAAATGAGGAACACTTAATATTTTGGAGATTTACTATCAATCAATTCAAAATTGATTGATTCCATCAAGGATTCAAACTCCTTGATTTTAGGCATGTATCCCTAACATTTAGGAGTCAATGATCAGCTAAGGAAAGAGTCCTTCCTGATCATTGAGTGTCCAATTTCTCCAGCAAACAACCTCTTTCCATAAAGTGGTTGCATCCATGGCAATGGGAGGTGCGGCATCCATGTGTGGCGGCACCATGCAAAACCTTTGTCATGAGTGCCATTTCACATGTAAAGGACATTCCTTTAATTTAGTTAAGTGTCCAGCCACTCAAAAATTAATTCAAATTCAAAATTTTATCCTTTAATTGAACCTTTCAATTTAGGATAATATTCTGAAATTTTCAGAATTAATTTTGCAAGATTATCTTGCCATTCAAAACCAATTTCCAAGCTATAACTATTCTCTGAACTGTTTTCAAACTTTCAATAATTAATAGCTTAAATTAGCTTGTTTGGCCATGAAAATTTCCAGAATAATCCTCATTGAACATTTTAATAAATGTAATTTTTCTGGAATTTTTCAGAATTAATTTTTAAGAGTTTCTTGTCAATTAAAACCGAAATTCATGCCAAAACAGTGAGCTAGACAGATTTATGTTTGCACCAATTTTCATGCTCGAAATCAGCAATATTTGACCATGATATTTTTCAAAAATAATCCTTATTGAACATTTTAATAAAGATAATTTTCCTGGAATTTTTCAGAATTAATTTCCAAGACTTTCTTGTTAATTAAAACTGAAATTCATGTCATAACAGTGAGCTGGACTGCTTTCACTTTTTGCTCCAATTTCTTGCTTAAAATCAGCCTGAACATTTCATGATTTTGCTGTCCACATATCTAACAATAAATGTGTAACAATTACATATTTTATTTGCTGGAAATTAAGCACAACTAGAAGCAAAATTCTGCACCTAAAACCGTGTGTGTGCTGCCTTGCAAGACAGCCTCCAAAACCGTGCCTTATGGTGTCCCTTTTTCTTGTGCTTCCTTAGCACAATGTAAAACTCACATTAGTTAAGTCTATATATGATTTAAATAAGTTAAGATAAGATTAAAGGAGGGTACAAAAGTTGCTGGACAGAATTAAATGAAATTGGTAAAGCAGATATTTTTTAAAAATTGATTTTAACAAAATCGCACCAAATCAAAATACAAAACAACTATTTGTTAATCAAGCATCCATTGAACACGAACAAGCACTCAAATGGCATGAAAGGGGCTCTAATACCATTGTTGGGTGAGGGCTGATCATGAATCAAATATAAATAAATCGCAGCGAAAATAAATTTGAAAAATTAAATTACGCCTCACCTTCCTAGGATCTCTTTCATGCTAAATTGAGTACAAAATTAAACTAAAATAAAAGTATATGATCATATCACTTTACCTAAATAACAAAGGTTGATGAATCCTTTGTTAAACCACCAAATTAGCCTTCAAAAAGCTTAACCACCTCAGCCCGGTTGTTGCAAACCAAAGCTGTCCAAGGAATCCTTGTATAGCCTTTAATGGTGATCCACACCAATGAATGAAAAAATCCTTCTTTAAGGATTGGGAGTGCTATGCCTTGACAATGTGCTAGCAAAGATGAGTTTCATAAACTCATAATCCACACAAAATTGTGGGGCGGAATGCACAAAAAGAAATGAAATGAAAAACTATTTTTCTTCACACAAGGAATGGCAAGACAAAAGAATTTCTAATGTGTCGTTCACTCCTTTTTTTTTTTCAGCCGTTTTCCACACTCTTGTTTGGAGGCTATAGCAAGGTATTTATAACTTAGATTAATTTTAAACCCTAATTACAAAACTATTTTGTAATTGTCAATTAATCCAATAATTTTATTAAATAATTTAATTAAGTCCTTAAGAAGCCCAATTAACTTAATTGTTTAATTTGATCGATTAGGCCCAATAACTTAATTAAACAATTTAATTAATTAAGCTCAGCTATTTAATTAAACAATTTTAATCAATTATGCCCAATGACTTAATTCAACAAATTTAATCAATTAGGCCCAATAACTTAATTGTTTAATTTAATTAATTAGGCCCAATGACTGAATTAAACAATTTAATTAATTAGGCCTAATGATTTAATTAAACAATTTAATTAATTAGGCACAACTTAATTAAACAATTTTAATCAAGTGCTTGAGAAGCTCATAACTTCTAATTTGATTAAGTCCAACTTAATCACCTCTCCCATTTTATTTTGAACATTCATTTTAGGTGTGTGACCCATTAGGCTTCTTACATGTTGGCAATGAACTCAACATATAATTCTTAAGTTAAACTTAGAATTAGATAAATTTAAACTACTTTAAATTTATCATTAATCAAGTTAACTACTTAGAGTTCATAGACCAAGATTGGGATCTAGCAATCCATCATGGCCACCCAAATGTTATAGGAGTCAAGATGGTTTGACTCAACCTTTCAATGATCAGCCTTTCAAGGTAATTCATTCCCTCATCATATATCTTGGAGATGATAAGAGCATGGTGCAGTGTATACTCTTATTGATCTCCATATTCATTCTTAAAGTTTGATCATCAACTTTATAAAGACTTATGAAACTCCTTTCATAATCTTCAAGTCGCCTTGGCCAAGGACTTCAATAAGCTAATATCAACCAAGAACAGCTAGGATATGTCCCCTGCATCACTTAGGGTGATGATTCCTATCTTGACCACTCATTTGCCTTCACATGCTTCATGCTATACCCAAAAGCATCCTGTTTTGGCATCTTTGGTTAGGCACCCATAGGGATGAAATCAAAGCATAGCACTCCACACATAAGACAACCTGGTGTCTCAAGTTTATGGAGTATTTACACAACTGACACATGAGAAGTATTGCATAGATACTTGAGTGAAATACTGTCACAACCCGGTACTCTCCTCGAACCCATGACAACTGCCGCGATATTCGGATAGACATTCATCGCCTAGAATGCCAACCGAAACCCCGCAAGGCTTTAATATTAGTTTTATTGCTTCCCCTGTGAGTATTAGTTACGAAAATCATGTTTTAAAGTGATATGAACCAATTTCAATTCAAAAATAGTCAAAGAAAAATTTCAACTACATAGGGGTATTTTGGTCATTTTTCTCAAAAATTTCAAAACCAGCTAAAAATGTAGTATGCGAGTGAAAAAAAAATATATTTCATAATAAAAAATAAGTTTAGATGTCTAAAACATTCATTTAAAGTGAAACTATAACTATTTGAATATAATAAAAATATTCAATAAAATATTCTATTTTCTTATAAAACAATATTTATAGAGTTATCGGTAAATAATTTTTGTAGCGTAAAAACTAAATAAATTCATACATACTGTAATACAGATAACCAAAGAATAAGATTTAATTTACAGTGACACGTGGGCCCACGAACGACCAAAAGTATCAAAAGCGGTAAACCTACAGTTTTTAAGGATGCAAGTTCAATTGTAGCCCTCAACGAAATGTGCTATCTACCGACTATCTTGAGCTTGAAATGGGTAGAAAGGAGGGTGATGAGATTATATAATCTCAGTAAGTAAACAAATACCATCTAAAATATCTAAAGCTGAGTAAATGGAGACAGATAAAATAGATTAACATAAAAATGATTCTCAGCATTTCGAACTCATTTTAATAAGATAAAATAGATTCATTTCACCAAAATAAACAATGAGGCCTATGATTTCCTGAAAAGTTTGGCTCGTGCCAAAATCATTCTCATACTCAGTTATCAGGGATACCTTGGCCGAGGGCTATCCCAACCAAGTCTGCCAAGGTTGTTAAAAAGTCATGTTCGCATAAATCATGTTTTTTTTTTATTTTGAAAACATTGCCGTTCCTTGGCGTTGGCTGAGTTCACCCTCACGTGGTGGTTTGGCGTGAAGTGAAATTTAAAGTTTTAACCTCAAGAGTTATCCAACCGCGCCTCTCATACTGAGGTATGAATATAATAGGGTTATCATGCCCCTCTAATAGGTTGGTCCACAGAACCTGTTCACTGCAGTGACCAATTTATAACCCACAAATTCAATAAAATTCAACAGCATGACATGGCAATTATTATGTTTTACAGCCTTTCAAGGCAAATCAACAGTTCATACATTTTCAGCACATTTACCAATTCAACCATTCATGCCAATATTATTATAAGCCATTCAATTCAAACCATGATTTATAACACAACAATTAGTCTCCAATTACTCCATTTTCAAAACCATCATTTAATTTCAAGAAAATTTTATAAAATCATTTCATTTAATCACATTTTTGCTTATAAACATAAAGATTTGCCATTTAAACTCATTTTTCTATCAAATCACAAAAACGAATAAAAATTACTTTAGATAATTAAGACGATAATAAGGTTACTCACTGTAATGGAAATCGAATTCCAAGTACTCCGATTCTTGATACTTGGGTACTATCTCTTTACTTTTGCCAGAATGCTCACCACCTAGACATAATGCACAATAAGCCATTTACTACATTTGTGCTAAATAGTTATAAAACCAATTCAGGCTTTATACTAATGCATGAAATGGAATGCAAATTGTTTGGATTATCATCTAAAAACGGTGTTCTACACAAATTTAATTGTGTATCTAAATAAAACGGCATTGGCCTAATTCGATCTATCACTCGATTAATTGGCCAATATGTCCAATTTAGCTCCAATTAACTCCATTTTTCTTCCAATTCTCCAAACCATCAAACACAAGTTAAATAACTTGAAATATGGCAAAATCATCCTCACATTTTCTCTTGAAAAATTCGGCCATGGTGGGTGCATCAACACTATAATTTTTCAAGCTTGATTCTCACACCATAAATCACTAATTCCTAACCAAATCACTTGAAATAAAATCAAAATCATCATCAATATTCCACATGGAGAATTCGACCAATGATGGGTGATGGGAGGAAGTGAATTTTTCTTGTTGGCTTTTCATGCTACACATCACTAACTAACTAAAAACACTAAAATACATTGAAATCTAACCAAATCAAGCATCAAAACCTCCCTCTAAGTGTTCAGCCAGTAAGGGATTCATCATGATTTCATATGATTCAACCATGAAAAATAAGAAAAAATGCTTAAGAAAGAGAGATCTCAAGCTTAATTGAAAAAAATCTTACCTTTTTTCACTTGTTTCCTTGAATTTTCACACTTTTCCCTTGAATTTTTCCACCTAAGGTTTTGTTCGTCCTTTTTTTCCTTTGTTCTTGCTTTGGCCGGCCATAAGAATGAATGTGGAAGAGGTCAAATTGGCTTTAAAGGAAAATATTAAATGGACAAAAATTTGCCATGTGTCACCATTCCATTGGTCGATGTGTCATACTTATCCATTAAGCAATCTCTCTCCACCACTTAAATTTTTTCAATTATCCATGATAATATTGGGTAAAATTCATGTGCTGGACAAGTGTTGGGTGGTGTAAAATTATAATTTTACCATTGGGCGGCAAAATGACTATTTTGCCTTTTATGCTCGAAAAAATGCTGAAATTAAAATTCTTCATTTCTCAAACTTAAATTATACTCCAAATGATCAATCTTAGTCAAAAATTTCATCCAACACTCACATCTTAACCTCAGGTGGCAAAATGACCATTTTACCCCTAGGTCATCAAAATTCCAATTTGACTCTAAATCGATCTTCATCTTAAAATCTCTATTTTTACTAGTTCGAGGCTTAATTCAACTTAATTGTACCATGGTACATTGCCGTCCTTTAACGATTTTCGAGGTACCCAAGTAAGCAAACATGCATTCTTATGTAAGAATGGCATAATAAACATATTGTAGAGCTGGGCTTGACAAATACCAAATGCACTTCTCATGGTGGGTCATGTTCAGTGAACTTGTTCTCCTAGGCAAGCAACTACATTCTAGTTCCAAATATCTCTATACTTCAACCTATGAGATTAGTTGCTTACTTCTCAAGTAAGGAACATAAAATGTACCAGTCTCTAAGTATCATTGATGTTCAGTCTCAATGATGCATTGACTATAAACATTTTGAGATTACACTTTGATGCATAAAGATCTCATAACTGCAACCCAGTACAGTTCCCTTGCAAGGCATATTAATCTCATGGATTTCATCCAATTAGACTTATAACTTGTTATAATTGATGTCTTAGTGATGAAGGAAAACCTTTAATCATTCAACATGAATGATGTTGTTGCATGATTGGAATCAAACCTTAACCAATCCCAATTGGCTGCAGGGCTCATCCCAACAACATGGTATAATGAAACTTATGCTTATGATTGGAGATGATAAGAAAATAGTATAAGCATGTAAATGATGTGAAGTTATGCATAGGCATAATGAGAATCCGTATGGATTACATAAGAGATAACTTATGGTAGGATGTAAGTTAAATGGTAACTTAAACATCCAAAGGGTAATTTGGAATTTATTATACCCTAATGTTTATGGATTAAGCTTAATTTATTGAGATGAAATGGAAAGGTAAATTAGAAATGTCAAAATTAAGAAAAGCGAAAAGGGAATCATGTGTTATAAGAATATGATATTGAATCTTGGATATGGATTGGAACGAATAAAGGGAAATTTAGTTCGAACACACTTGAAAAGGGTTCCTACACATAATGATGAATGTTGACATTTAAACGTGTGCGTACATACGTATATGTGGAGTTATAATAATATGGAAGTATTTTGGAGCAATAGTTAAAGAAGGAATATCAAGAAATGGAATCTATAACGTGGTTAAGCCATACAAGATGGATTAATATGATTAAGATGTAAGAATTAATGAAATGCTAAGGCATAGTTATAATAAAACTCTCCATGAGGCAATAGTGCAATGGATGGAGAATAAATGGTGATGGTATCAAAAAGTGAGCATTTGGAGAAATTGATTAAAGAAGACAAAATTTAATTTTTTCAATGATAAAAAAAAGGAAGGTTCTAAGTCATAATAATGATAATATATTTTGAGACGTGAAGAATTAGAGTTTACGAAAAGAATTTGATGGTGAATGAAAGGGCTTACAATTAAAGTTAAAGATCGGCAAGTGAGTTGCCTTTCCACATAATGTAAATTGCATTGGTTTAAGAATGATGTAGAAGTGTGAATCTTTGAACGTGCAATTAATGAAAAATTAAGAAGATTTAAATTGCATAAATGCAAGATAAACATGAAGTATGAGGGAACGGTTGAAAGAACGGTTGAAAGATTCAACTTCCCCTAATGTTGGAAATATGTATAGGAATGAATAGGGCATGTTTATAATGCCATAAGTTATGTAATAATGGGTGGGATAAGATGAATGAATGTCAAGAAGTTTGACAAGAATTGAAATAAAGATTTGGTAATTAGATATACATAAGTAAGTATGATTCTTGATATAAATCGTTATGATTGAGATTGAGATATGTTGAAGGTTAGTAATGGAGTTAAAGGCATACTTGGGATCTTAGTGATAAGAGAGAATAATTGTTGAAGGGTATTATTGTTTTGATTCAAAGATGATAATAGATAAAAGTTACATACCCTAACCTTGTAAAGTGTTCTAGTTGAACTGAAAGTAAACGAGGTGGATAAATCAAGTTCCCTATGAAGAAGGAAATGAAATATGATCATAGAGTGAGATTAATAACCAGACATTGATATGAATTCGAGGATGAATCCCTTTTAAGTGGGAGAGATTGTAACACCCCATGCCCTCCTATAGAAGCCAATACGACCTTATCGATAGGACGAGGGTCAATTGACATAAATTTAAGTGCCAAAGAACGATGACAGGTGGAAGGAATATTTTAGAATAAAATATTTTGCATGCGAGAAAATAATAATTAAATAATTATATTTTATCGAGGATGAATTAGCGAGTTAAAACGGTGATTTAGAAGTAAACTGAGCCAAAGTGGGATACTTTGAGACTCGAGGAGACAAGTGGAGAATTTTGGAATAAAATAATCCAATGTCTGAACAAGTCGTATCTTGCAAGAGATAGGCTAAGTCTAAGTGGGGGAGACCAAAAATAGAATTTTTGGATGACATGAATAAAATAATATTTTATTCAATATTATATTATATTATTTAGATAGAGAAATTATTGGTCACATGCAAAATTGGATGAAAAGAAAATAATTAGTCATGGAAAATAAGGTTATGTGGAAGATTGGCACATGCATGTGACAATACTATTACATGGAAAAGATGGCATATAAAGGTGTAATCTTAGTGGGGAACATGTGGGACCCCCCACCATGTGACAAATAAAAAGGAAGGAGACAAATGTAAAAGGTGAAATATGCATGTAATGTTATTGGCTAAATGGGAGGCCAAATGAGAAACAATGTGGGAGAATGCATGCAAGGCTATTGGACATAAGTAAGGTGAATGAAATGGAAATGCATTAAGAATGCATGAAGACAGATTAAAAAAAAATGGGATGGATAATGGAAGTAGATATTCAACCAATTAAAAGAGATTGAAATTGGATGCATGAAATCTTATAGGTTGGCAAGGTGGCCAAATAGAATAAAAAGGCAAATGTGTGCATGCAATTTGATTGGTTAAGTAGGTGGCCATATAAATACCAAATTTCAAAGTGTAAAAGAAATGAGAATTGGCCTTGGTGAAGCTTGAGAGAACTGGCCATTGAGAAAGGAAAAGAAAGAAAAAAGTGTCTTTGAGAGCTCCACCCGAAAGGAAAAAAGAAAAAGGAGAAAAAAAAGAAAAGAAAGGAAATGTAGGAAGGCTCAGGTTTGTGAAGATTCAAGAGAAGTAGTGGGTTTCCTATTTTTTCATTGTTGAGCCTTGATGCTTACTTACCATTCAAAGTGTAGATTGGAAACTTGAAGGTTTGATTATTTAAGAGAAAGAAAGGTAAAAGTTGTGATTTTGTTAGCATGCATGTTTTGAAAACCGGTTGTAATCATAAGAAACATTTTGTTGCAGCAAGATTTTCAAAGAATCAAAGGACTGGATGCATACATGTTGATTGTAAATGAGTATATGGTGATTTGAGACAAAGAAATGATGTGTAAGTGTTATTACCCTTGAGTTTCATGAATGGAAAGAAAGATAGAACATTTGTTGAAGATTTATGTTTGTGGCAGCAATGGTGAACAATGTTTGTAAAGCCCGACCTTATAAAAAACTATTCATGGACATACATGTGATGGATGGCATGTTTGCATGCTAGGAGAGTCCCGAAAAATTTACAAAAGTCAGTATTATACCTAAACGTACAATAAAGTTGATTTAACCCTCAAACTAGATCAAATAGAGATTTTTAATGTGAAATTAAGAGTTTTACAGTCCATGAATGATTTAAAAGGGTGATTTGGGGTTCGAGGATCAATTTGGAGTCAAACCGAAAATTTCACTATGTAGGGGGCAAAATGGTAATTTGCCACTCGAGGATAAAATGGGAAATTTTTGAAAGATTTTGATCACATTTGACTTATTGGAGTATGGTTTGAGGTTAAGAAGTGAAAAATTGTAATTCTGGTATTTTTCGGAGCATAGGGGTAAAATGGTAATTTTGCCACCTTAGTGGCAAAATTGTAATTTTAAACCACCAACACTTGTCATGCTCATAGAATTCATCCATTGACTTTTTATGTTATGGATAAGTGAGAAA